>NW_022900947.1:961622-967696 GCF_012274545.1 Fukomys damarensis | reverse complement strand
CGCGCCTGCGTGCACGGTGCGGAACTCCGTGCCCTCGAGACCCTGCCGACTGGCCCAGGCCCCCGCGCACCTCTAGACCCCGGCGCGTCCTGGGACCCCTGTGCACTTTGGGGACTCCCCACCCCGTGCATCTCTGGTCCCTTGCACGACTTGGAACCCCCTTGTGCATTCCGGGGCCCCTGCGCGCCCCGAATGCCTAGCACCCTAAGGCTCCCTGCGTGCCCCGCGCTCCCCTCTGGCCAGCCCAGGCGCCCTCGAGCGGTAGCAGCCCGGGCACCCTCCGACCTGTCCAGGTCCCGAGGAGCGCTGTGAGGGGCTGCACAATGCCACTTGTTGAGTCAGCTTTGCGTGTCTCCCTACTAGGCCGGTGCGCCACAGCCCTTTCTGGGGCTCACGTGTTTGTCATTTTGTAGCCTAGAGAAGCAGGAAGTTTGACGAGATTCCCCGGCACAATAAGGGAGGCCCGAGGGTGGACCCAGACCATGTTGGACCCTCCACATGACCCGTGGAAAGCGCTGTGGGAGTGGATTCTTAACCTGCCCTCCTGCATAGACTGGAGAGGTGTAAGTCGCTGTAAGACCGTCCTTGTACAGAGTGGAGAAAGGAGCTTTAGATGTGTAGTAGTTTACGGTTCCTGATTGGCTAATTTCTTACTCTAGATCGGGGTTATAATCTAAATACACTCCTAGATCAGAGGTTTTAACACTCCACGTGCATTAAATGGACTTCCTTGACTGTATTTCATCGTGGGGCGAATCTACTCTAAATTGAGGCTTCTATTAAGTTACCTTTCTTGTTTATTTTTTGTGGTGCTGGGGATGAACCCAGGATTTTCCAGTGCTGGTAAGCGCTCTTTTGCTGAGCTGCACCCCAGTCCTTTCTTTTCTAAAGCTCAAACCTGATCCATTACTTATTTGTGCCTGTGATAGTCTTAGCTCTCAGAGTTTACAAAGATGAATTAGTTGGGCGAGCTTCAGTTTCATATCGTATAAGAAATTTAAGTGGTGCATACTGTCACCACTTCAGACATGGTCAGCCGTCAGCTATTGTCACTGTGTCCCTGATGAAAGCGAGTCCATTAAGGGAAGGGTGGCTTCTTGCTCTGAAGGTAGAAGGCTGGGAAATTTGTTTTTGAAACTCCAAATACTATTCCAAAGTGGACATTTAAATTGTTTGGAAACAGTGACTTTTCTTTGGATCGAGCTACGTGGAGTGGGAGTTTTTGCAGATAGTTCTTCCCTAGTTCATCTGTCATCACCCTCCCGAGTCCCCTCTGTGTGCTGGGCGTTGGGGATTGAGACATTTTTCTGGGACTTGATAGAAGATTTCCTTGCTGTTCCTGGACTTAGAACTTGGTTCTGGAGTTCATCCTTCTAGTGAGCTCTGTGATGCCACTCAGAGGGTTGCACTGCTTTGCTTGGCAAGTGACATGGTAACAGTTCTGCCCCTGTGGATGGATCCTTTTTTTTTTTTTTTTCTTTCAATTTGGTTTGGATTTGGAGGCCGCAGAAAGCATAGAGAAAATGCTGAAGCACTCGCTTTTCAAGTGGATGCATTTGGGACTTTTCTGCTTAGAAACGTTTGCTTATGTACACTTTTGTGCACAGGGAACAGGAGTGTCAGGAGGCACTGACTAAAAATTTGTTTTCTAGGTTGAGAGGAAAACCAAGAAGATCCTTAGGTATTTTTTACTGATGCATTGGAAACATATTTTTGTTTGTGCCAGGGATTGAACTCAGGACCTTTTGCTTGTGATGCAGGCAGTGGCACCACTGAGCTAAATCCCTGGCCTGAAAACATTTTTTTTTTTTTTTTTTTGGTACCAGGGATCAAACTCAGGACCTTGTGCTTGTAAGTCAAGTGGTTGAACGTCTGAGCTAAATCCCTTCCTGAAAACATATTTTTAAAAAAAGCAAATTAGGGCTGGAGATTTAGCTCAGTGGCACTGTGCCTGCCTTGCAAGCGCAAGGTCCTGAGTTCTATCCCTGGGACTGGGAAAAAAAACAGCAAATTAGAATTGTTTTTATTTATTTATTTATTTATTTGGTACCAGGGATCGAATTCAGGACCTTGTGCTTGTGAGGCAGGCAGTGGAACCACTGAGCTAAATCCTTGGCCCTAGAATTGTTTTTTGTTTGTTTTGGTTTTTTGAGACAGGGTCTCACTGTGTACTTGAGACTGACCTGGAACTCACTATGTAGCCCAGGTTGGTCTCGAACTCACAGTGATCCTCCTGCCTGAGCCTCCCGAGTGCTGGGATTACAGGCATGTGCCACCACGCCCGGCTAGAATTGTTTTTTATTTTTTGGTACTGGGATTGAACTCGGGTCTTTGCGCTTGCAAGGAAGGCCACTGAACCACTGAGCTAAATCCCTGGCCGTAGAATTGTTTTTTATATAAACCCTTTCAACATTTTCTGCAGTGATATTTCTCATAGGAAAAGTAGGTTTCTGTCTTTTAAGCATTTAATATAAATAATCATAATTTAAACATGTACCAGAGACCTGGGTACTTTCACATGTGTTCCTGCATTTGATTCCTTGAGGCCTCATGAAGTGTGGGTGTTTCCTCTTTATTTTCGGTTTCCAGGAAGCTCAGGGCCAGGGCAAGAGAAGTGAACCCAGCTCATATGCGGGATTGCTGGCGTCTGGACTGCAGCTTCCACGCAGCTCTCAGGGTGAGGTTGGGCAGGGCTGCATGTTTTCTCTCATGTGGAAATGTGTCCCTGCTCATTGGTAGACAGGTGACAACAGTCATTTGTATTTTAAGATTTGAGTTTCTTCTCCTTTGTTGGCCTGCAAAGGTGACACTTCAAGCATGGTTTCTGTATATTTAAAAGAAAGACTTTATTTTTTAGAGCAATTTTAGGTCCTCAGCATAGTTAAGCAGAATATGGAGTCCTATCTACCCCTTACACCTGCACAGGCTCCCCTGTTTTCCTGCCACAGTGGCTTGTGTGGTACAGTTGAGAATCTCTGTTAACACATCAATATCACCAAAGTTCATAGCTGACATTAGAGTTCACTCTTGGTGGTGCATATCTTATGGTTTTTGAGAAATGTGTAATGACTTGTAGCTATCACTTTTTTTTTTCCTGCTATTGTATGTATTATCAGAGTAATTCACTTTCCTAAAAATGTGCTCCATCCCGCCTTCCCCAACCCTGGCAACCACGGGCCTTACTGACTCCATGGTCACCTTTTCCAGAATGTCACAGTTACAGTCATGTATGTCGTCTTTTCAAATTGTCTTCTTTCACTGAGTAAAGGGCATTTGTTTCTATGTCTCTTCATGGCATGTCAGCTCATCTCTGTATTTTTTTTTCCGGAACCAGGGATTGAACTCAGGACCTTGCATTTGCCAGACAGGTGCTGTCAGCTCATCTCTTTGAGGCACTGAATATCATCTTATTAATGGGCCACAGCTTGTCCATTCATGTGTTAAGGGCATCCTGGTAGCTGTCAGGTTTGGCAGTTTCGAGTGAGGCTGCTGTAAGATCTGTGTGTAGCCTTTTAGCCTTTTTTTTTTTTTTTTTTTGGTACTGGGGATCAAATTCAGGACCTTGTGCTTGTGAGGCAGGCAGCAGAACCACTGATCTAAATCCCTGACCCTTTGTGAGCCCGGCGTGGTGGCGCACGCCTGTAATCCCAGCACTCGGGAGGCTGAGACAGGAGGAAGGATCGCTATGAGTTCCAGACCAGCCTGGCCTACATAGTGAGTTCCAGGTCAGTCTCAGCTACACAGTGAGACCCTGTCTCAACGCCCCCAAAAATAAATAAATAAACAAGCAAACAAACAAATAAATAAAAGTAAAAGTTAAAAAAAAATCCCTGACCCTTTGTGTAGTTTTTCGTGTGGACAGAAGTTTTTAGTTGTTTTGGTTAATGCTAAGGACCATGATTGCTGGGCTGTGTGGTGAGAGTAAGTTTCCTTTTGTCAGAAATTGCCGCATTGTCTGACCGTGACCGTGCCATTTTCCTTCCCACCAGCAGTGAATTTGAGTTCCTGTTGTTCTGCGTCCTCTTGGCATGTGGAGTCAGTGTTCTGGGCGGTGTCCGTCCTGAGTGTGCTATGGAGCCTCAGTGTGTTTAATTGTATTTTCCTGGTGAGTATGATGTGGTGTGGAGTATCTTTCCACACTAGGCTTGTTTGCCAATTGCAGATCTTTGGACCTTTTTTTTTTTTTTTTTTTTTTTGTACTGGTGATTGAACCCTGAGCCTTTGTAGTAAGCTGTTATCCCCAGACCTTTTATTTTTATTTTGTTTTTATTTTGAAATAGGATCTTGTAAAGTTGCCTAACCTGGGTTCAAACTTGTGATTCTCCTTCCTCAGCCTCCTAGGATGTTCCACTTTTCAATTTTTCTTTTTTCTTACTAAGTTCTAAAAGTTCTTCGTATGTTATAGGTAACAGTCCTTTGTCAGATAAATCTTTTGCAGATATTTTCTCTTAGTCTTTGGCTTGTCTTTTTATTCTTTCACAGAATAGAAATTTTTATTTTCATTGTGGTGCCAGGGAGTGAGCTCAGAGAACGCTTAAGCCACATTCTGAACTGTTTTTGTTTTTTATTTTGAGATAAAAGATCTCACTAAATTGCTCAGGTTGGCCTTGAACTTGTGATCCTCCTGTTTTAGCCTCCCAAGTAGCTGAGATTATAGATGTGTGTCACCATGCTAGGTTTAGAAATTTTAAACTTGTAATGTGGCCAAATCACTAATTTTTTGGGGGGTGGGTACCAGGGATCAAGGCAGGCACAGTACCACTGAGCTACATTCCTAGCCCTACCAATTTTTTTTTTTTTTTTTTTTTTTTTTTTTTTTTTTTTTTTTTTTTTTAATGAATTGCCACTGCTGTTGTAGCTGAAAAGTTACTGCCAAAGCCAAGGTCACCTGGATTTTCTCCTGTATTACCTTTTAGGAGTTTTATAGTGTTGTATTATACATTTAAGGCTGTGATCTATTTTGATTGGTTTTTGTGAAGAGTGTATGTAGATTAATTTTTCTGTATGTGAATATCCAATTCTAGCTTTGTTTGTTGAAGACTTTTCTCTGTGTTATGTTGCCTTCGCTCCTGTGTCAAAGATGAGTTATCTATGTGCATCTGTTTATGGGCTCTGTCCTGTGACATCAGCCTGCCTGTGCTTTTGCCAGTGCTGCAGTGTCTTGACTGCAGTGGCTCTACAGTGAGTCTTTTTTTTTTTTCCCCCCCATCCAGGGGATTGAACTCCAGCCCTTGTGCTTGTGTGACAGGTGGTGGAACCACTGAGCCAAATCCCTGGCCCTTACAGTGAGTCTTAAAGTTGAGTAGTTCCAGGCTTCCAACTTAGTTCTCCTTAGATATTGTGCTGTCTATTCTGTGTTGTCTTTTGCCTTTCCATATAAACTTTACAGTCAGTTTTTCAAGAACTTGCTGGGGGTTTGATGGTCCTTTCAGAATTCATGTGTTGAAATGTAACCTACAGTGTGATAGTATATGGAGGCCAGGCCTTGGGGAGGTGCTTAGATCATGATGGTAGAGTCCTGTGGAGTGGAATTAGTGCTTAGACAAGAGACCCCAGAGAGCTCTCTTGCCCCTTCCACCTCATGCGAAAAGATGGCCACCTTTGCCCCTGAGGGCCCTCAGCAGACACCAGGCCTGCTGAGTTCCTGTTGCTAGGTGTGGTGGTACATATTTGTAATCCTACCTGGGAGCCCGAGGGAGTATGATTGAAAGTTTGAGCTCAGCCTGGACAGTTCAGTGACTTAGTGGGACCCTGTCTCAAAAAATAAAACAGCCGGGTGTGGTGGTGCACGCCTGTAGTCCTGGCAGGAGGATCACTGAGTTGGAGACCAGACTGGGCTACATAGTGAGTTCCAGAGCAGTCTGAACTACATAGTGAGACCCTGTCTCAAAAAAACAAAATAAAACAAAACAAAACAGCAAAACAGTACACAAAAAAGGGCTGGCCCTGAGTTCATTTCCCAGTACCTTTAAAAAAAATTGTCTATCAGCCACCCAGGCTGTGGTGTTGCTAAAGTGGCTTGGACTAAGAAATTTGGCGTTGCCCTGAATGCATAGATCAGATTGAGTGTGTTT
>NW_022900947.1:935172-961511 GCF_012274545.1 Fukomys damarensis | reverse complement strand
CTTTATTTTGTTTTTTTTTTTTTTTTTTTTTTTTTGGTACCGGGGATTGAACTTGGGTCCCTGCCCTTGCAAGGCAGGCCACCGAACCGCTGAGCTAAATCCCTGGCCCGATTTCGACAGTATTGAATCTTCCTGTGCACCAACATGGACTCTCTACATGTATTTAGTGTCTTTGATTTCTTTCATCAGAGTTTTGTAGTTCTCTTTGTGCAGATCTTGTACAGGTTTTGTTAGATTGATGTAAACCTTCGTCATTTTTTTCAGTGTTGGTATAAATGGTCTCGTGTTTTAATTTCAGTTCCACTTGTTTATTGCTGGTCATCTGAGGAAGTTCTTTTCTTCAGAAGTTTGTTTGTGCTGTAACAGTACGATCCCTGACCTGTGTATGTTTGCTCCCCTGTGCTCTCACGCCATGGCCTCAATGCAGAAGACTTCTGTGGCCTGAAGGAGTGGGGCTTCCTCCTCATAAGCGGCCGTCAGTTCTGCAGGGACACCAGCTAGCTTCTCTGCCAGTGCAGTACTGACACTCAGTACCCAAAGGCCACATCAGGCCCCACAGGTTGAGAGCCCAGCACTGTCCCTACGTTAGACCCACTTGCAAGTTGGCCTTGGGGGTCTTCTGACTATACCAATTAAAATTTGCACAGCCCTTTCCTCAGGTTTGATTAATTTGCTAGGGTGACTTACAGTACTCAGAAAACACATACTTAGTTTTACTGGTTTAACACAAAGGATTTTTTTTTTTTCTAAAACAGGGTCTCACTATGTAGTTCAGACTGGCCCCGAGCTCTCTTTGTAGCCCAGGCTGGCCTTGAACTCCCAGCAGTCTGCCTGCCTCAGGCTCCCAAGTGCTGAGATTACAGGTGTGTACCTCTTTGCCTGACTAGAAGGAATATTTTAAAGGATACAGATAAACAGCTACGTGGGCAGGTCCTGGGCCTGGTCTGGAAGGGTCTGGAGCCCAGAGTCTCTGACTGTGGTGCAGGGTGCCCTGGCCTCTGGCACATGGATGGCTGCTTGTCTGCCTGCCTGTGAATCTTCATGTGCTCAGCAGTCCAGAGGGTCCCGAATCCTGGCCTTTCAGGCTTTTTAGAGATGTCATTGAAGATTGGGGCATAGATGACATGTTGAAATGTGACTGGACAGAGGCACTGACCCAGTACTAACGGTAGGGTGGGGAAGCCCGCAGGGCTTCTGCCTATAGTCCTCAGTGTGCCTTCTCAAGGGCCTTGTCCCATACTGTCACACAAGGATCCCAGCTATCAGAAGGCTGAGGCAGGAGGATCGAAAGTTGGAGGCCAGCCTGAGCAACTTTTTGAGGCTGTCTCAAAAGGAAACAAAAGGGCTGGAGATGTACCCAGTGGTACAGTGCTTGCCTTGTAAGCAGGAAGCCCAAGGGAAAAGCATTTATCAGGTGAAAGGAGAGCAAGTTAGTGTCCCAGAGAGGGACTGCTTTCTGAGGCCAAACTGCCCAACGTTCAGTCTTGTCACCTGGGCAGCGAGCTGGGAAGCATGGAGGGAAACCTGTGTCTGTGCGTCTGTGTGTCCGTCTTGTTACACTGGTTTGTTTATAGAGAACCTGTCCATTTGCTCAGCTCGGGAGGCTGGGAGTGCAGGAGAAAAGTGCGGTCAGCTTGGATCTTCGGAGAGTCCCAACTCTGCTCCAGAATGGGTCTCATTTCTGTATCCCCTGGAGGGAGGGAGTCTAAGGGCAGCTGTGCAGGTTTTTTGTCTTCACCAGGCCAGAGCCCTCCTGGCCTAGCTTCTGGTACTGGGAATCGAACTCAGGACCATGCACTTGCTGTGCAGGTTCACTGCTGCTGAGCTAAATCCCTGGCCCTGCTTTGAAAAGGCTTTTCAAAAAGACTTCCAAAGTCTTGGGCACAGTTTATCAGTGGCACCAGCTTTGTGTACCAGGCTTTCCTAGGCATCGGTGTAGTGCCTAAATGTGCCCTTTTGGGAATTGAAGGCCAAGCCTTCACACTGAGCTACATTTCCAGCCTTCCTTTAATTTTGGGGGTGGGGGTCCATGGCTCAAACTAGGGTCCTTGTGCTTGTGAGGCAGGTGACGGAACCACTGAGCTAAATCTCTGGCTCTTCCCTTTAATTTAAAAAAATGAAATGAGCTGGGTGTGGTGGCGCACGCCTATAATCCCAGCACTCGGGAGCCTCAGGCAGGCGGATCACTATGAGTTCAGGACCAGCCTGGGCTACCTAGTGAGTTCCAGGTCAGTCTCAACTACATAGTGAGACCCTGTCTCAAAAAAAAAAAAGAAAAAATTTAAATTTTCTTATTTACTTTTTGCTTTGACATTCTTTTTTCTTTTTTGGTACTGGGGATCGAACTTGGGTCTTTGTGCTTGTGATGTAGGCGGCGGAACCACGAGCTAAATCCCCAGTCCTTCTTATTTACTTTTTGGTACTGGAGATTGAACTCAGGACTTTGTGCCTATAAAGCAGGTGCTAAATCCTGAGCTAAATCCCTAGCCCTTTAATTTTATTTTTTGACATGGGGTCTCACCAAGTTGAACTTTGTGATCCTCCTTTCTCATCCTTCCAGAGTGCTGGGATAACAGGTGTGTCCTGCCTAATGTGCTCCCTTAAAGGAGACTGAGCCCTGGTTGGTCACTATGGACAAAGGTCAGATCCAGTAGTCACAGTGACTGCACTTGTGTGGCCACTGGGAAGTGTGAGATCCCAGCACTGCCTTCTCCACGCGCCTCTTGTGCAGGGGTGGTGCCCGACTGGCTCCTGCAGTGAGGGAGGAAGTGCTGCCATTTTGGTAACGGTGGCAGCAGTGGCTTACCTGCAGAGTGGGTGGCTTGGGACAGTAATGATTGCATATTGTCCTTGTGCTGTTGGGGCCTTGAGTCCAGAGCTGTGTCCCTGCACAGGGTCTCTTCTGGGCTGGTGGATGGGACTGCTCGCCACAGCCTCCTCTGGTGGCTTTTTTGCTGCCCCTCCTGGTGGCCAGGAGAGGAGGACATAGTAGCAGGACTTCCACGTTCCTTTTGGATGTGTCCCGGAAGAGCTGGGCAGTTGGAGCTGCTTCTCCGCTGTAGTCTCTTGCCCAGCACATGCTACTGGTCAGGATGGGGACTCAACCTCTCTTTCCCTTGGGAGAAGGAAGCACAACACCATTGACTGAAGTGCAGCCTGATTACTATTGTTTGAATTCTTTTTTGTCTTAAGAGATAGGATTTACCTGTATTGCCTATGCTGCTCTCTACCTCCTGGGCTCAAGTGATCGTCTTGCTTCAACCTCCTGAGTAGATGCAACCACAGGTGTGTGCCACTGTGCCTGGCTTTCAGGTGCTTTTTGAGAGAAAACTAAAAAGCACGCTCCAAGCAC
This sequence comes from Fukomys damarensis, assembly GCF_012274545.1. NCBI lineage: Eukaryota > Metazoa > Chordata > Mammalia > Rodentia > Bathyergidae > Fukomys > Fukomys damarensis. The sequence goes on along the minus strand of NW_022900947.1, from coordinate 958,159 downwards.
CTGGAGTTGGGTGCCAGTGGTTTACCTGCATGGTTATCGGTCTGCTGGTGTCCCTTGAGTTTGCGATGCATATGGTTTAACAGGGCTGATGAGCTTGACTGGAGTCTTTTTCTGTCAAAGCCACCCAGGCCCCAGTGCCTTTGTACTGTGAAATGGCAGCTTGGGCACTGAGGAGCCCTGGTCAGCCAGGTTGTGACAGAGGTAGGCTCATTTCATTGTGCGACCCCACCCCCGTGCTACTGAGGATTGAACTCGGAGGCACTCTCTCATTGAGCCACATCTGCAGCTCTTTATTGGAGTTGCTATTACTATTACTATTTTGAGACGAGTCTTTCGTCTCAAAATTACTATTTTGAGACGAGTCTTTCAAAGTTGTCCAGGTAGCACTCACACTTCTAAGCCTCCTGCCTTAGCCTCCTTATCCTGGGATTACAGGTGTGTGCCACTGTGCCTAGCTACACCAAACTCCTTATGCAGATATCACAAGCTGTCCTCACTTCATGCTTTAGGAACCGGAAGGGAGGGGAAGTAGCCCCTCCGGAGTCCAGAGATAAGAGCCTGGTCTGCTGCTGGGGCCTGGGTTGGCTCTGGAGGTGCAGGCAAGTGTTGTACAGAGGTTGCTTCTTCACCTCCCGGCTCTCACTCCTCTGAGCCCGATGTTCACAGATCCGTCTGTGTTGCGAGTCAGGCTGCTTCTCCCCAATGTCAGGCAGAGCCCTCAGAGGGGCCAGGATAAGCTCTGTGGGTGGAGACCCGTGAAGCAGGTAGTGATGATGCCCCTTCAGAGCTCCAGTGGGGCGTGGGGTGAGAAACCTTGGGGAGACCATCTGGCTGATGGAGAAGACCTGGGACAGTGGTGTGCAGTGCAGGGCAGGAGGAATAACCAGGAGCAGCGGGACCTGTGACCCGAGAGGCAGAAGTGAGGCTCCAGCACTGTGTGTTCAGAGAAGAGCTGAGGAGGGTGCCGGACTGGAGCAGGGTTACAGGGTCATGGGTAGGGCTGGAAGATAGAGCTGAGGCTGTATCTCAGACAGTGAAATGACGAGAACCAGAGTGGAGACACAGGAGGGAGAGGACACGCTTAGTCACTTCCCTTGTTGCTGGGACAAAATACCTGACACCCAAAACTTAGGGGAGAGATAGATTTATTTTGGCTCATGCTCCCATCTGTAGCTAGCTGGCTCCAAGGCTGAATGGCATGGCAGAGGGCAAGGGGGAGCTGCTCAGGGCACGCAGGAAGCAGTCTGGAGGGAGGAGCTGGATGGAGATGGACCCTCCCAGTCCCCCCCCCCAGCACGTCACTGGGAGAGGCTGGGACGTTTCCTTGGCCTGAGCCTCCTGGTCTCCAGTCTGGGGCTGTTGGGGGCTCCTACATGCTTTCCTGCATGAAAGCCCGCTGAGTGTCTGGGTGTGGGCTCGTGGGTTCCCCTCCAAGGAAGCTGGGATGTGGGGTGGTACTCAGGCTCTGGGAGCAGAGCCCAACCCACTAAAGCCTGATCTAGGACTTTGTGATGCTGCTGGGGACTTGGGGGAAGAACTCCCAGTGTGTGTGGGGGGTGTTTGCAGATGAAAAAGAGAGGGTTGTTAACTCAGCCACTGGTGTGTGTGGTGTGGCTGAACTGGGGGTGCCCTGTTAGGGGCTCATGTGGAGGATGGTTCCAGGGAGCCCCCAGCCTCAGGAAGGTGCCTTCCTCAGTGGAGGAGGTGTTGTGGGGAACACAGGAACAGCTGCAAGCAGGTACTTCTCTGTGTGGAGTCTGGCGCCAAGGGGGAAGTGAGGCTGAGTTTCAGGGGTCGGGTCCTCTGCAGGGCAGCACGCAGCTGTGTGGGCTTCACAGCTGCACCGCGGTTGGTAAAGCATAGGGCTCATTACGGGTGAGTGACGTTCCCCCATTCGTTTGCCGGGCTGATGTCCAGCCCCAGAATTGACCCCACTGGGAAACAGCTGTTGCCCATGTAACGCAGTGAGGCTCTGGCCAAGCACATGGGCAGCTCTCATCCACAGGGATGTGTCCTCGTGAGAGGGACGGTGGAAGCAGACAGGGAGGGCGAGAGCTGTGCTGCCCAGACTGGAACACCCCCACAGCCTTCGGGGGGCTGTTCCAAGCCACCCCTTTGATGAGACAGTCATGGCTTTACAAATGCTCTTTCTGACTCCATGTCATACAGAGTCTCACTGTGTAGCCCAGGCTGGCCTTAAACTTGTGATCCTCTGCCTCAGCCTCCTGCCTGCTGGGGTTACAGGTGTGTGCCACCATGCCTGGCTCCCATATAGTAGATTTGAATTAAAAATTAATAGAATTCACTTTGGTGCCTTTTTGGAGTGTGGGTCCCAGGGGGAGAGGGCCTGTGGGCCTGTGGTGTGGGGTGAAGGAGGACAGTAGGAGGGACTTGGGCCCTGCCCTGAGCTTAGGAGAGCAGCTGGAGACAGGGTGCTGGAAGCACGGTCTGTGGAGGCTGGGTCGCCGAGGAGAGTGGGGGAGTGGGCTGGAGGGTGGTGGTGATGGAAATGTGCTCAAAGTGGCCCTCCATGTGGGAGGCCATTGTGCCTCCTGGGACAGCCAAGCACATGGACCTTAGCTCCTGCAGGCACCTGGGGCTAGGGCCCACCCTAACCAGGCAGGAGTGCTCAATCCTGTCACCTGAGCCAGATTTCTCTCACCAATCTGCCTTGCAGATTGACTTCCTGCTGGCTCTCTGTCTCCTGGCACCAGGAGCTCAGCTTGTGGTTTTGCTCAGCTTGTGGTCTTGGACTCCTTGCCCCCCCTCCCCCCCCCCCCGCCCCCGCTCAGGGGCTTCTTGTCCCTCTGAACAGACCGTCCTGTTACCAGTGTCACCTCACTGTCTTCATTCTTCTCATGGCCATCTGTTTTTTTTTTATTTGTTTTATTTTGTTTTTTTGAGACAGGGTCTCACTATGTAGTTGATACTGACCTGGAACTCACTATGTAGCCCAGGCTGGTCTCGAATTTACAGTGATCCTCCTGCCTGAGCCTCCCGAGTGCTGGGATTACAGGCGTGCATCACCACGCCCGGCACGGCCATCTGTTATTGTGTCACTGTCTCATTTCTTCTGGTGTCCTCAGGCCCCACCTGCTTCAGCTCTGGACCTGCACAGGGCTGCCCCGCGTGACTGTCCTGGTGGTTCTGTGATGTGTGAGGGGAGACTGGTTTGCCATTATGGGTTGAATTGTGCCCTGCCAAAAGCCACACTGCAGTCCTAGCCCCTAGCACCTATAAATGTGATCTTATTTGCAAGTAGGGTCTTCACAGATGTAATTTATAAATCAGGATGAGGCTGTGCTGGACTAGGGTGGGCTCTAACCCAGTCACAGTGTCCTAAGAAGACAGGCCTTGGAGAAAGTACATAACCACGTAGTGGAGATGGCACTGTAGCAGTGTGTGCCAAGGAGCACCAACCCTCCCAAGAGCCACTGGGGCTCTAGTGTCAGGACCAAGAGAAGGTGACCTTCCCTCATGAAGCCCTCAGTGTGGCAGCTTGGGCACGCATTGGATCTGAACTCAGGCGTTGGTGAGCATCTCAGTGTTGCGCCTTCCTCCACCTTGGAGGAAATCCATGTTCTGCACTGGGGTCTGATTGCTCTCAGCCCCTGCCCTTGGCTTCCAGTAGAAGGAGGGGCTGCTGGCTCCTGATGTAGTTCTGTCCCTGAACTGTGGCACTAGTTGAAGTGGTGGGGATGGGACCCTGGCTTGTCTCTACTGAGCTGTCCTGAAGCCTGTGAGGTGCTGTGTGTGCTTTGTGGGGGCCTGTGGGTTGTGCTGGACATGCTGTTTCCTGTACACAGTTGTCTAGCAAGTCTCTTGTTAGCATGCTTACGAGTTTTTGTTGTTGTTGTTTTTTTTTTTTTGTTTTTGTTTTTTACAGGGCCTCACTGTGTAGTTCAAGCTGACCTTGAATTCACTTTGTATCCCAGGCTGGCCTCCAAGTCATGGAGATCCTCTTGCCTCAGACTCCCAAATGCTGGGATTACAGTTATGTGCCACCATGCCCGACACAGTAGGTTTTGAATATCTGTCAGTTACGGAAGATGATGGTTCTGCATTTCCTTGCTGTTATCTTCAGTGAGATGTCCACGTGCATGTCATTGTGGCAGTGATATAGTCGGACGTGAAACTGGTGTCATCTCCAGGGCTCAGTTGGATTTAGTTTCTGATCTGTGGTCTTGTGTTGGCATCTGGTCCCCTCCAGGGAGGACAGCCTTGCTCTGGCCTTCTGTACCCTGATGCTGCTGCAGGCTGGATTTTTGACTGAGGGGGCCTTGCTGGGTCTGTCTGTTTCCTCCTCACAGGGTGATGCTCTTCTCCTTTGTCAGGATTCCACAGTGGGCTGTGTCCTCTCCAACTTGCAGTCTTCCTCTGCTGGCCTCCTGAGTGCTGAGATGCCAGGGTAGGTGCGTTCCTGTCCTGTCCTCCTTTGTAGCTGGCACTGTGTTGTATGGAAGCACTCTCCTTTCTCCTGTGTGCTGTATTGATTTTCACAGCTGACGATGTGTGTGTGGATTTGGGGATTTCCCTTCCTTCTGTGGCATGATCTACTCTGTCTCCATGTGCATCTTGCCAGCAGCACCTTCATTCTCCTTGAGATCTGGCCTCAAACCCTGTATCCTGAGGTGCTCCAGCTGTGGAATCAGACATTTCTTCAAGGACTGTGTGCCCCTTAAATAAAAATTAGGTATTTTTCAGTTATTTGCTGCTGAGGCCTTTGTAGGGCTGATGTGTGTTTTGTAAAACCAGGAGTTTGTTTTTTTTGTTTGTTTGTTTGTTTTTTAGACAGGGTCTCACTCTGTAGTTGAGACTGACCTGGAACTCATTATGTAGCCCAGGCTGGTCTCAAACTCACGTGATCCTCCTGCCTCAGCCTCTCAAGTGCTGGGATTACCGGTGTGCACCACCACACCAGGTTGAAACCAGGAGGTTTTGACAAAGCAGGTGACAGGCCCTGGAGTGGCATGTGAGCCAGAGAAGGGAGCTGTGTGGATATCAGGGTTCATGGGATTGGGGATCATGGCCAGCCTGCCCTTCATCTGGCTGAGGGTGGACCCTGAGGGCCCCTGTCCTTCAGGTGTGGCTGAAGTGAGAAATGGAGCCAGGATGCCCACACTTGCCGTGTTCCTGGTGGCCCTGCATTCTCCGTCGCTCAGTCAGCCTCCTGGTTGGAGCACACAGGTGTGGCTGGCCCTGGCCTGGGTGCTGCAGTTCTTGGTGGGAACTGTGGACAGCCGTGGTCTGTGGCCAGCAGGGTGGGGGCTTTTCTCACTGAGCACACTGAGTGCCTGAGGTGCAGTGGGTGCGAATTCAGGTCAGATGACCTCAGTAGGGACAGTGGATTAGTCTTTGTGAACTATCCCCTGGTCTAAAGTAGCCCCCATGGTGGCTGGTACCTTTTTTATCTTTGGTGGTAGTGTTGGAGATGGAAACCAGGGCCTCCTGTATGCTAGTCAAGATCTGTACCACTGAGCTACGTGCCCAGCCCTTTTAAATTTTTTTTTAGGCTTTTTGAGACAGGGTCTCACTATGTAGTTGAGACTGACCTGGAACTCACTATGTAGCCCAGGCTGGTCTTGAACTCATAGTGATCCTCCTGCCTCAGCCTCACTAATGCTGGGATTACAGGCATGCGCCACCAAGCCTGGCCCCTTTTAATTTTTTGAGACCTCTTGCTGAGTTGCACAGGCTGGCCTCAGACTCATGATCCTCCTGCCTCAGGCTTCTGAGCAGTGAAGATTACAGATATGTGCCATGTTACTCACCTGGATGGTGTCATTTGAAGTACTCACAAACCTGCCTGGGTTGGGCCAGCTGGTCCATACCTGTGCACGGGAAGTCCTGCGCCAGGCCCCGTGGCTGCCCAGGTGTGCTCTTGATGGCAGTGTGGATGGTGGCCCTTGGCCCTGCTCCTCATGCCCACCATGTCTCCTGATGTGTCCTGTCCAGTCCAGTGCTGGGTTTTAGGCCTGTGTTTCAAAGGCTCATAAAGGAAGTGTTTGTTGAATCCTGTTGAGAGTGTGGACTTGAAGGATGAAAAGTGGGTGTCGAGCTGTGGAGGCATTCGTGTAGCCTTCTCTTTTGATCTGACAGTGTATTTTGCTGGTGTGTGAAGTTAGACTTCCTTGCTTTCCCAGCACGAACTGTACATTGGGCCACATGGTCCCTGCACTGTATTTGGGACAGATGGTCATGAGGGATGGCCTCCAGGGCAGGGTGGCACTGCTGGGCGCAGCAGCAGTTGGGGACAGGTGCTCTGGAGAGCTGTGGAGGGGCCCTCAGGAACTCTGTTCTTGTTTCCTTGGGTATCTGTTTCTGAGGGCCTCTGATCTGACTTCATGAGTAGCTGCCTGTACCCCTAGGGGAAGGTGACTGCTGTGGCTGTCCACTCTTGGTGTGGCTCTCTTCAGCTTGCTGTTGTCTGTTTTGGCCTCTCCCTCCTAGAGCTGGTGGCTGTGGTGGCTGAGGACCCTGAGCAGGACTGGAGCTGTGCAGAGGATGAGGTGCTGTCTGCATGCTGGATCTCCCTGGGGTGATGTGGACCAAGCTGCCCACTCCTGGGATGCTCAGCCTAGGGCTGTGAACCCTCTTTTATGGTGACCCTGTGTCAGTCCAGCCCCTGCACAGGGGAAACCTCAGCCTCAAGGGGCTGGAGCCCCGGTGGGAGGGGCGTTCAACTGCTGGAGCAGCCCTGAGGATGTGGGGGCCCAGCAGTTGCTTCTGTGGGTCAGCACCCCTAGCCTGGCTTCCTAGCAGGTGCCCAACTTCTAAGATGTTGCCGCCATTGCCTCCTCTCCTGCTCTTTGCCAGCTTTTGGAGCGGGCAGTGTGCACCTCCAGGGCTCCACCCCTTCCCCAGAAGCCCATGTTATAAGCTGCAGGGGAGGGCATTCTAGGTAGTTTTCTGTGGGAGAGTGCTTCTCAGGCAGGCATGTCCATAACATTTTGTGTAGGTGGGACTCAGTGTGTGGCAGAAACAGTTCTCTGTGTGGTCATGGGAGGTTTCTCTTTACAGAAACACAGCTCAGAGGAACCTGTGAAAACGGACACATAAGCCTGAGGGTGATCTCAGACCCAGTGATGGCTGGGGCCGTCTGACAGCTGGTGCTCTCATCTGTGTGGATGGAGGCAGGGTCAGCCGTGGTCACAGTCATCACTGAGAAGCTGCAGAACCAGAGTCTGGATGACCTCACCCGCAGAATCCGCGGGGCTGGCCTGGTGAGTTGGCTTGGAGACCAGAGGCAGTCTGGGAGGTGAGGGGCCTGGGTGGCCAAGGGCGACAGGGTGCAGTGTGTGAGCAGCCCTCAGAGCCTGTCAGCAGTGTCACTACTGCAGAAGCAACCAGACTTGGAATGGGAAGCTGACCGCATGTGGACCTTGGACATCACCAGTGCATATGTGGGCATTGAGCTTTCTTCACTCCTCACTGTGCACACAGGGCTTTGTGAATTGACCGGTGTTGTTCCTGGGCCACTGCTGGCTCTTCACACTGTGGGAACGGCTGACCTGCTTTGCACAGCAGCTGCACCATGTGTGCTCCCCAGCATGGCACAAGGGGTCTGATTTCCCCACACTGTTTGGCACACTTATTCCTGTCCAGCTTTATGATGACACAGTCCTGGGGTGTGAGGCGCATCTCACTGTGACTTGTACTTGTTTTTGAGGTCCTGGACATTGAGCGTAGGACCTTGTGCATGCTAAAGCAGTGATCTGCCACTGAGCCACGGCCCCAGCCCTGTGTGGATTTCTGTTTTGACACAGGGTCTCACTGAGTAACTCAGGGTGGCCTGGAACTTCTGAACCTCTGACAGCCTCCCAAGTGCTAGGACTGCACAATGCTTGTCCCAGGCTTGACTCTCCATGTGATTTTCATTCGTGTTTCCCCAGTGACTAGTGATGAGCATTTTCTCACGTGCCCATTGTCAGCTGAATGACTTCTCTGGAAGAATATCCATTGGGACCCTTGGTTCATTTGTAGATGGGGTGATTTCTCTTTATTGTTGGTTTGTGGGATGTTCCATGTATATTCTGGACCTGGTTCCTTAAAGATGCATGATTTGCCACACTTTCTCCCATGCAGTGTTCGTGTTTCATTCCCTTAATCCCTTAATAGTGTCTTTGATGTACAGAAATTTTCATTTTGATGAAATCCATTTGATCTATTTCTTCTATTTGGCTTTTAGGATCCTATACAGGAATCCTTTGCCAAATGCAAGGTCATGAAGATTTATTCCTATACTGTTTCTATTTTTCAGGGTCGGGAAATTGAAAGTTAAACCCAGGGCCTTCATACTGAGTTATATCCTCGGCTTCTTTTTAATTATTATTATTATTTTTTTAATATTGGGGATCGAATTTAGGACTTTGCACTTTCAGGGCAGGTGGTGGCAACACTGAGCTAAATCCCCAGCCCTGCTTTTTAAATTTGTGAGACAGAGTCTCCCTAAGTCATTAAGTTGCCTGGGCTGGGCTTAAATTTCCCTGCATCAGCCTCCCACAGTCCTAGCATTACAGGTGTGCATGATCACACAGGCCATACCTGTTTTCTTTGAAGAGTTTATGGCTTTAGCTTTTATATGTAGGTCCTTGATCCATTTTTAATGTGGTATAAGATAAGGGTACACTTTTGTATTTTTGCACGAAGACAAGTTGACCAGTGTCATTTTTTCAAGAGACCGTTGCTTCCCATGGAACTGGAAAAGAATTTTGGCATCCTTGTCAAAAGTTTTCTTTCCTTCCTTTCTCTCTCTTTCTCTTTGTCTCTCTCTTTCTCTTTCTTCCTTTTGTGGTACTGGAGATTGAGCCCACAGGCACTGTCACTGAACTCCATCCCTAGCCCTTTAAAAATGTTTTTTAGCTGGGCGTGGTGGCACATAACTGTAATCCCAGCACCACCTGGGAGGCTGAGGCAGGAGGATCGCTGTGAGTGCGAGACCAGCCTGCGCTACCTAGTGAGTTCCAGGTCAGTCTCAACTACATAGTGAGACCCTGTTTCCAAAAGCCAAAAGCCAAACAAACTAAGATTTCTGTAAATGTAAAATACACACTAAGTTTCAAAGACTCAGATTTAAAAATTTGTTTTTGCTGTGTACAGTGGTACACACCTGTAATTCCTATACTTACAGAGGATGAGGCAGGAGGATTACAAATTCTTACCTTGTAGGTCAGGCTGGCCTTGAACTCACTCTGTAGCACAGGCTGGCCTCAAACTTGTGATCCTTTTGCCTTGGCCTCCTGAGTGTTGGAATTAGGCCACTAAATCTGACTTGTACATCTCAATTTAGATAGTAAATTTTTATTTAAAAAAAAACAATAAAAGTTAATTGCAGAAATATTTGATCCTGTGCCACGGAGCTGTGTGGGGTCCATGTTGTCCAGACTTAGCAGTGGCTGCAGTGTGGTGCTGAGGGGCTGAGTTGATTTTGGCGTAAGGTAAGTTTAAGTTGCAGTAGCTGTGTGGCAGCATCTGTGGTGCTGATTGGCACAAACAGTGCAGTCTCTGGGTTTGCCAGTAGCAGTCTTCAGGTGAAAGCCCTCCTCGAGTCTGCTCCGTGGCCACACTGCCCTCCCCACCTTCCTCCCTGGCGGCCCTTGATCTTCTCCACTCTGAGACTGCCTCATTTCCAATCTGAGTCACAGCCCATGGCCTCTGGGGTTGGCTCTTCACTTCTTGTAAGTGCCAGAGCAACATCGGGCTTGTGGGATCTCCAGTTGGCTCTTTGTGCAGTGGTGTGTGTGTACGTGCATGTGCACGCGCATTCCATGGCACCAAGGGAGTGACTGTGGTGTGTGAGCACCTGTGTGTCAGTGTGCCCCCTGGAGGGTACACGAGTTCTGACACCCTGTATTGGCTAATGCAGGAATTGGCAGGCTGCTTGGCCTGGGGCTTGGGTTTGTGGGTAACTTCAGGTTAAAGGATGTGCTGCCCACCTTGAGGAGGATGGACTTGCCGGTGCCCAGTGACCACAGATGTGACAGCTGATGAGGACGGTGTGGCCATGGCTTCACCCTGGAGCGGTGCTGAGGGCCAGGGGTGGTGGGGTGGGGCTTGGAAGGGGGATGGACAGGTTGGGGGCCATCATGCAGGCCAAGGCTTGGAGCATCTCCTGAGAGAGCAGACAGTGGCCAGGAAGTAGCAGGTCCTGAATTTCACCTGTGCACTGGGGCTGTGCTCAGACCCACTTTGCTGTAGGGCTGTGGACCTGGATGCTCACCTCCTGGGAAGCAGTCGGTGGCAGGCTAGGAGGAGTTGTCGTGGTGTGCTTGTGAAACGTTGTGCTCAGGGTGTGAGTGAGGGCCAGGGCTGGGCCCTGGCTGTCCCTTTGGATGGAGAGTGCATTGTGGCTGGGAAGAGCCTTCCTGGCTGGGGCCTGATGGCAACTGGAGGCCTCGTGGCTGGGCCCTGGGCTCATAGTACAGTGACCATGCTTCAGTGAGTGCAGCAGCCCCCAGGCAGTGGGCTAGAGAGCGGCAAGAGAGTGGAAGGGGGCCAAAGAGAGCAGGGAGAGCTGCCAGACAGCCAAGGCCACCAGTGCTGGGGCTGGTCCAGAGCAGGTAGAGGGCAGAGGAGAGGTGTGGTGAGCTAGACTGGGGGCAGGGGGTGCAGGGCAACTGTCTACCCTGTCCTGAGTGGGCATGGCATGGCAGGTGGTAACCTGTGCATGTGCCTGCTGTGCCCTGGCTCAGAGTAAGTCTGTGGTCCCAGCACCTCTACAGTGTCTCCCAGGGAAGGTGCAGAAGCTGCTGGGTCTCAGCAGGGTGCTCAGGTGAGATGGCCAGTATGTGGCCCCCTGCCCTCCTGCAGTCCCAAGTGTCAGGTTCCAATGCACACCTGGCTGCTCAACAGCATGGACCCAACCCCTCAGTGAAGTGAGGAGTGCTTGCTGGGTGTCAGGCTATAGGTCAGGCTGTGCCATGGGGGCCCTCATGTGTGTGTGCCTTGATTTGGTCACCCCAGGCCAGATGCAGGCCTGTAACCTCCTTGAGATACCTGTGGGAGTCACTGGAGTGGGCCAGGAAGGTCCAGTCCTTGCTGGGGTCGTCACTTTAGGGTGGGTGCTGTTCTGCTATGTGCTGGGGATGCAGCCCTTGGGAGGCAGGCTGTGAGCAGCTGTGCCTGTGGTCCTGGTGCTTGTTCCAGGCAGTGGCTGGGCTGGGTGGGAGCCTTCGGCCTCACAGAGGGGCAGAGAGCTCCGGCCTTGGGGCTGGAGGATGTGCGGCCACAGCAGAGGCCGGCAGCCACCCTGACAATTTGTACCATGGTACGACTGACTGTCTTCAGGTCCTGTGCCAGCTGGAGTTGCTAGTAGTGTGTGGGTTGCTTGCTCCTCTGTCCATCTGAACCCGGCTACCCGGTGTCTGTGCCTGTGCTAGTCCCTGTGTAGCCAAGGGCTTGCTCCACACAGCTGTCTTAGCAGAAGTAAGGTCCACTGTCTGCACAGCATGTCTATCAGTGTGTCTTTTTCTGGGTCACAAAGCCAACTTTTACTCCTCACGTGAAGCATGAGACTTTGTGGCAGAATTGTAGCCTAGGAAGAAGGTCTGTGGAGTTTGCCAGCATGCCCTCCTGCCGGCTCTCAAAGCTGCCTCTGTGCAGTGGTTCTCCTGCCTTCCCAGAGGAGGGGCCCTGCTGTCTTGATACCTCCCAGGAAGTAATCCCTTGCAGCCTGGTCTGGGGCATGGGTCCAGCTGTTGTGAGAAGGAAGGCCCTTCCAGGGTCTTGGCTTGTATCTGCATTGCAGAGGGGTGGGGTGTGAAAGCTGGTGTGTCTCAGGCTGGCCAGAGGAGGGCATGGGAGCGAAGGCAGAGCCCATAGTGGCTCTGAAGAGCAGCATGCAGTTACTCAGTGAATCTTGTTAGGTTTTAAAAAAACCTCTATTAAGAAATGTGTACCAGAGTTCAGTGCTTCTCATTTTTATCACCAAAGAATGTATTAGGAGAGATAGAATTTATTGCAGTGATAAAAATGTAGGAATATTTCTTCTCTATGCATTTTCATGTGTATGTTGAAGCCCTGAAACTTCTTTTACCACTTTCAGTGTTCTGCCGAGAGACTGACCAGGAGTGACCACTTGTTCCCTTTGGAGGTCAGTGGTAAGTTTCTGGGGCCCTGGGGGCCTTCTCAGGCCTGGGGAGGCTGCATATGACAAGGTGGGAGTGGCCCAGGCCAGGAGGGGTCTCAGGACTGGGTACAGGGTTGGCTTCCATATGAGGCCTGGGACCTGTTGTGTCCCCCACAACACTGCCACTGTCTTCCCCACCAAAGGGCCAGGGTCAGGAGTGGTCTGAGCAGGATGGGTTAGGGTCAGGCCCAGGGCAGCCTCTCCTTTCTCTGCTAGTGGCAGTGTGGTTGGTTGGGCTGGGGGTACCTCTGGAGGTGTGAAGCCCACCCTGTGACATTCCATGACCATGAATGAGAGACATGGCAGCACTGCATGGTATGTGCAGTCCAGCCTGATGTCTGTGTGTGGAGCTCGTCCCTGCTGTCCTCGTGGGAGGTTCACGGGACCCATGTTCCTGGTACACAGCATCTCTGCTCCTGGCCAGCCAAGCCAGGCTTGCGTCACTGTGGCTATGACTGGCTGGTGTCCACGTGCAGCCTCTGCATGATTGCATGGCAGGAGGCTTCCCAGGCTGCTAATGTGAAGGATTGTGCTAGACTCTCACACCTTCCGCAAGTGGGTGGAAGCAGGAAGTGAGAGTGCCAGCAAGCCAGTCCCCCACCACCCGCTGGCCTCCTGGGGCTCATTCTGTCTACAGTGCCGGATTGACAGTCTCCACCCTCAGTCAGAGCCACTCAGGGCTCCACACTCTTAACTTCTTGCCTTCTGCCCCCAGCCTTGTCCTGCTTCCCTGGGATACCCTGGCACATGCCTTTCCCCAGTTGTGGGCCTGCTTATCTCCCGTAAGTCCGCATAGCCTCTGTTCCATGTTCCTAGCTGGACAGTAACTGTGGGAGCAGCAGAGGAGGCCAAGGGGCTGTTGGACTCGTGCCTAGGGCGTGTCTAGGAACCTGCAGGGCAGGTGGGAGGGCATCCAGGCTCATAGCCAAGCTGCCTCCACGTGAGGAGACTCACACTACTGAGTGTGCGTGTGAGCCACTCCAGGTGGCAGTGCCCACAACAGCTGGACAGGTGGAATGGCAGCCATTCTGTGGGAGCTCTGCTGGCCCACATGGAGTCTAGGTATCAGGCAGGGTCTGGGTATGGGCAGTTGTGTGGGGAGCCAGGGCCCTTGGCTACTGGGGCTGGGAATGTTGCTGGCTATTGATGGCCTAGGGAGGCCTGGCCTTCCTGGGGTACTGAAGGAAGCTTTCCTGGGCCACTCAGCACAAGACACTGTCAGGGTCCCAGCCATCTGCAGGCTTTGCCACCCTGTGTCACAGTGGAGGAAGTGTAGGCTTGAGAGTATTGGGGTCTCTGTCCCCACGGCCCGCTGCAGGGTGGGCATGCAGGCCAGGCCTCTGCCCTGCTGGTGTGGTGAGGTTCAGGTGTCCATAAGAAGAAAGCACGTGGGGCTGGCTCTGCCATGGCAGGAAGGAGTATGGCTGTCAGAAGCAGCTCTGAGGACCCTGGCAGTGAGGGTGCACCCCAAGATGTTGGCGGGGACACATTAGAGGCGTTTTGGTGACACAAGGTGACAGCAAATGGAGGTAAGGGTGGATGGCAGTTGGTGTTCCTAAAAACCTCTGAGACCAGTGTCTCCCTTGAGGAAGTGGAGCCAGTTCTGGGCTGACTGCTGACCCAGGATCAGCAGTGATTCCGATGTGTGTGCCTGTGCCCCTGTGCAGGGCCTGAGTGCCTCAGAGCGGGATTTGGGGCAGCCGGGCCAGTTGGCCTGTGCCCCGTGGGCTGGCAAGGGTGGCCCCTCACTCACCTGTCTCTTCTCCTGCCCTTGTGTCTCCTTAGTGGACAGGAGCCCCTGGAAGACCTTTCGAGGAGGATGGCCCACCAGAAGGCAGGCAGCTGCAGGCCCTTCCCACCCGTTCCTGCCAGCTCCCTGCGGTGCTACTCAGGCCCAGGATGTCCAGTGGCAGCCCGAGTCCCCAGCGGCATGCACCGGCCTGGGTGTGGGCAGTGCCGTGGACCTCCGGGAGAGCATGGGGCCAACCACAGCCCCACTGACCAAGCGGCACTGCCGGTCCCTGTCTGAGCTGGAGGAGCTGGCCCGTTGCTGGTCGCCATGGCGCCCTAGTGGCTCCAAGGTCTGGACTCCAGTCTCCAAGAGGCGCTGCAACAGTGGTGGGAGTGCCACACTGCAATGCTGTAGCGGTCTTGTGGGCACAGCCCTCCCCAGGAGCCCTGTGTCTCCCGTTGGCCCTGCTTCGCCCTTGGCACCCCGGCCGGCCTCCGCCAGCAGTGGCTTCGTGGATAGCAGCGAGGGTAGCACGGGCTCGGAGCCATCCTGGTACCCCACAGGGCCCTGCCTGCTGTCCTCAAGGCGCCGCCTGTCCCTCTCACAGGAACATCTTGAGGACACTGGAGGCCGTCTGCCCTCAGCCAGCAGCACCCCCACATCCACACCCGAGCTTGGCCAGCATCATAGCCTGCTGCGGTGCCATTCACAGCCCTGCGTGCTGGGCGGGAGGAGGAGCCGGTGCAAGCGCAGGAGGGAGGAGGACACCAGGTGGACACGCCCCTCCTTGGACTTTCTCAAGATGACGCGGGTGAGGCTTCACTGTCATTTCTGGGTGCGGGTGGACCTCGCAGTCAGGTTGGTGCTGGCAGGTGGCTGGGTGGTTTCTGTGAAGCCATTCTCTTCTGCCTGCGGGTCTGGTTAGGGTCCCGCGCCTGTCCCAGCTTCTGAGCCCCAGGACGAGCCCTGCTAAGGCAGGAGGAGCTGTGCATGGCTCCCGCGTGGGGCAGCCTCCTGGAGTGGCTCACCTTACAGGGCTCATAGTCTGCTGGGGTGATGTGAGATGCCATCAGGGCCCTGCCCAGGCCAACCCTGGCTGAGCTGCACTCAGGATGTCCCTGCCCCTCTTTGGGACAGTTCCTTTTGAAGGGGCTTTTGAGTCCTGGTCTGGAAGGAAGCTGGCACTGTGGAGGTCCTCACATCCGTGCCTTTCTGCCTGCCTTTTGTGAGCTCTTGGGAATCAGAGGAGAGGAATGGAGTGGTGGCCTGGGTTCCTGGCATGCTTCTGGGGAGGGCCTCGTCTACTTGGGTATGTTTGGGCTGGCTGGGGAAGGAGGCAGGAGTGGGGGAACCACAGCAGCAAGGCTGAGGTGGAGGCAGGGCTGTGCCCACCTCCCTTCAGTTGCCTCACCAGCTCAGCCTTGGGTCTCACCTCTCTTTGGCCCTGTGGGGCACCATGTGGGTGGGTGTTGGATCTGTCCTGGGGGGAGCCGCTCAAGTGGCTGAACCATATGTCAGGATGGGACAGGCCTGCCAGAGCCTGGCATGAAAGCAGGGTGACCAGCAGTGACTGTAGGATGCAGTGGGGCCTGATAGATGCCCGCTTTGGGCCATGATGAGGTTATTGTGGGCTGGCCCTCTCGTGGCTGGCAGAGTCTCTGGAGGATTCTTTCTGTGGACACCAGTGGGATGTGCTGTGGGGCTCAGGGTCTGGGGTCAGGTCGGTGACAGCAAGCTGCCCTCTGCTGGCAGAATGGGGCTGAAGGAGAAGCTGCCTGGAGGGGAGCTTGTAGCTTGGTGCCTTTCAGGGCTGGGGACATGTTGATGACAGGGACAGCCTACTCTGGACCCCTTGGGAGGAAGGAGTATGCTTTGGATGGTTGTGACTGGGGTCAGGACAGGGGCAGGCGAGTCCCAAGGGTAAGCTGTAGCTAGGGCAAGGATTCGATGTGCCCCAGTGTGGCATGCTGTTCCCCACTGGGACAGGCTGCTGTGGAACATGGCAATGCGTGGTGCTTTAAGGCTTGGAGCTTCTCCTTGGGAGGAACCTCAGGGCTGGAGCTATGGCTCCTGGAGCACAGAGGGCTGTGGGGTGAGCAGGAGACCCCGGCCATTGACACCTTGCATTCGTGTGGCCCTTGGGAGCCGGTGGGCTGGTGCAGGGGCTCTCTGGTCTATTCCTCTCCTTCTCCAGCTCAGTCTACCCAGGCTCCCATAAGTCCACCCAACACCACCTTCCTGCGTTTCTCTGCCTCTGAGCTTGTCAGCTTCCATTTAATCAGGTGCCACCATTGGGGAGGGAGACTGAAGTGGAGACACAAATTGTGGTAGTCATGAACTGTGGCCTGACAGCAGGAAGCATCATAGCGTGGGCTCTGGTCTTCAATGGGCCTGTGGGTCTGGGGGCTCCCTGCACTGCAGGACCTGCCTCCTGTGCCTTCCATGTGTCCTTTCTGGGGGCTGTGTGGGTATCCCACTTTTTCTGGAGTGAGGGACCAGGAGGGGTGTCCAGAGAGACAACGTGTCACCCATGTGACCCAGTCCTCCTTGCATCCAGCAGGAGCGTTCAGGCTGGGCTTGAAAACTTACTGTGCAGCGGTGCCTGGAGGAGCTGTGCCTCTGCCTGGGTACTGGCCGAGGCTGACCTCAGGGCAGCTTTCCCTTTTGCAGTTGTTAGATTTGGGTATTTTTAGGTAATCTTGGTGTCTTGTCAAAAGCTTGCTGCTTGTCAGAGTAAAACTTTTCTGCTCAACAAAGACGCACACACGAGCGCTGAGACTGGTGTGGGGAGATGTAGGTGTGTATTCCACATACTGCACAAAACTCATGAAGTTCCCATTCTCTAAATGTCATTGGCATAGTCTTTCATGATTAAGCTAACGCCTCAAACTACTAAAAGCAAAGTAATGGGCAAGTGTGTCCCATTTCAAGATTAAGTGGCTGACTTTGCCATGTTTTCTTTTTTTTGGTACCGGGGATTGAACCTGGGACTTTACACTTGCGAAGCGGTTGGTGGAACCACTGAGCTAAATCCCTGGCCCAAGCCATGTTTTCTTAATGAAGTCATGCACAAGGTACATACAGCACCATTCCTGGACACAGGCCATGTGGGGGATTTGTTGCATGTGATGTCTTGTGATTATTTTGGTTTCACTTTTTTTTCCACCTGCTACTAGGAATCAAACTCAGGGCCTTGCTCTTGCCAGGCAGGTGTGGTGCCATTGAGCTATATCCCTGGCCCCTCTTGCAGTTATTTTGGAAATGGAGCCCTCCGCCCAGCCCCACCTTGCTGCCCTTTCTGGTTGGAAGGGGGGCAGGGGGCACAGCACAGGACACCTTCATGGTTATTCTCTGCCCTGTACTACAAGAATAGAAACGTGATAGCGTCCGAGCTGTTCAGTGGCTTGACCTAAGCTTTGGTGGTAAGGTTTCAGATTTTGGGGGGAGGCAGTGGCAGCAGCTTGCACGTGGGACATCCTGTGCATGGAAGAGGGGTGCCCTGAAGAGCTGTTTCCTGTGCACCCCAAGCCTGTCCCAGCCCAGGAGCAGCCTGCTCCAGATGCTGCGCTGGCTGTGGGCGTGGCACTGTGGCCAGCATGTGGGGCTGCCCAGTGCTCACTTGCACGGCAGGCTTCTGGGTGGCTCTGGGGCGGAGCAGGTGCCTATTCTGCCCAGATTGGGGTCGGGTGTGTTGGGTGAGTGGTGTATGAGGAGCCAGTGTGCAGGTGATGAAGAGCCAGGAATTTTCACTTTCCAGACAGAAGCAGCACCTCCGAGGGTGTCCCTGGGGAGCCTGGGTGTAGAGAGAGGGAAGCGGGCCCTGCAGGGTGAGGGTGGCCTTGGGGCTGAGCCCAGGCGTGAGGTGCCAGGCATGCGGGTGGAGTGGGTGGCTGTGTGTGACCTTGCGGCCCCGGCACGCTGGACCTTGCCTTCCTTGCTGTGCTGCACTGTTGTGTGTCCTGTTCTTAGTGCCACGAGTGCCATCTTTGTGGAGTAGTAGGGGTTGCTGAGTAGCTGAGGCTTCTTGCCAGAGCTGCACAGCTGTGGTCTAGGTGAGTTGGTGTTAGGGTGAGAGGGTGATAGGTACCAGTAGCAGCTCCCGCACACCTCAGGCCAGTGTCTGTCCACAGGATGGCTTCTGTACTGTCAGCCAAAACAGTGTGGTCATTGAGATTTAAGATCTGACTGCTCATAAAGTAGAGCCCGCTGGCCTTGGCACCTGCACCACCCTGCAGGGACTGCCCTGTCCTGCACAATGCCAAGCAGTAGCGTGGGGTTTGCATGTAAGAGATGTAGATAATCAAGTTTACTATGATTTGGGAAAAAAAAAAGGATGTGACAAAGTGTGGCCAATTCTGTATGTATGATTTAGTTCTTTGGAAGATTCTCAAACACTTTTTATAGCTGAACAAGAACAAAAAACATACAGCAGTGTGTCTTGTGGAAACAAGTACTTTTTTTAAAAGTACCAACTTCTGGGAGGTGCTCTGGCCTCCCCGGGTGATGTGCTTTGTGTTGCTGTGGGACTCTTTCCAGGCAATTTGTAGCCAGAGAATAGATTTCCTGTCATGTGACCACGTGGCTGTTCATAGCTCTGAGGAGGATGCTGTCTGGCTTGCGGGGCATAAGGGGCCAGTGTCATTCCTGTCCCAGCACTGCTGTGTCCACGTGCTCTGTGCACTGTTTCCCATGTCACAGTGCCCAGCACCCACGGCCTTCAGGTCTGGCCATGGTGGTGTCTGTGGCTCAGGAGAGCAGCCCAGACTGAACCTCAGCAGGTAGCACCCAGGCAGGGGAGCCCAGAGGAGCCATGGTAGTGTACAGGATTGGCAGATGGGCCTGAGCTCTGCGGGATGAGAGATGTGAGGCCAGGCTCAGAGGTGGTGTCGGGAAACAAGCCCATGGCATCCCAGGATGTGTGGTGCAGCCGTGGGGGCCATGTGGGAGCAGCACCCCAGTGGACAGGACTCCATGGCTGGGAGAGCTTGGCCTGGGCGTGCAGTCTGGAGGCTGAATTGATGGGTAGAGCATGGAGGAGAGGGCAGCACAGCCAGAGGACGAGGCTCTGCCACCCAGCACCAGGGTGGGGCGTGTGCCAGGCAGCCCTTTCTGTGTGTTTCTGTCTTAAAGTGAGATGAGGAAGCCGTGTAGGCTGTATATGAAGAATGCTTCATCACAGGAGCAGGGAGGAGAGTGCGGCAGGCTGAGGGCTGGTACTTAGGACGGCTGGGAGTGAGGGCTGAGGTCCAGGGCTGACAGGGAGGCAGCCAGGAGTGTCACCCTTGTCCTCCGGGGGAGGTTGTCGGAAATGGGGCACCTGGCTCCTGCCTGGTCCTGTAGCTGAGTATGAGACTAAGTATGAGGTGTGTATGGCGGTGCGTGCCTGTTGTACCAGCACTCTGGGAGGCTGAGACAGGATGGCAAGTTGGCGCTTAGCCCGGGCAACTTAGCAACATCCTGTCTCAAAATAATAAATAAATAAATTAAAAAAAAAAAAAAAGGTCTGGGGCTATAACTCAGTGCCAAGGCCCTGGGTTCAATCCCAGTACTGCCTCCCTCACCCGAAAAAGGAAGAAAAATGGCGTCTCCAGAGTACAGCCCACACTGAGTTCCCTGGGCACCTGGGTCTCGCCAGGTGCCAGGCCTGATGAGCTGGGTGCCCTTGGTCTGGGGGGGCACCGCAGGTGCCATGCAACCTGCTGCAGGGAGCGCAGGGCTGGGCTGTTGCCACACGCAGGCCTCGTGCTGGCCAGTGCTGCCTCACAGTAGGCCACAGCAGCACGTTCAGCCTGTGTCTTTTCTGTTGCAGACTTTAAGAAACTCAAAGAGTCTCTGCTCGCTGGACTACGAGGCCAACGAAGAGGATGACACCCAGGTGAAGACAGTTGTGTCATCCCCATGTGATTCGCAGGGCCTCGTGAGCATTGTCATGCCTGGCTCCAGCCCGTGGACCTCGGGGGAGCCTGAGGCTGGCGAGGGTGAGGGTGGGAGCAGTGGGGACCCCAGTGACTGGGACAGTGCCGGCGAGGAGGGGGTCTTCCCTCTGGACCACGGCGACTTGGACCTGGAGCAGATCGAGAACAATTGACCTGGCTGGCCGGCGCCTGCTTCCACAGCCAGAGAAACTGCTTCTTGCTATTTTGATCTTTGAGACGTAATTTTGACCCAGTTTTTCCTAAGAAGTATTTTGCATTTTTATGGCTTTTACAGTTTGGGGAGAGCTTCTCTATTTTGGAACGAGTTTTCAGATGGGCATCGTGTTCAGCGCGAGTTGAGCTGTGGTCCTTCTGTAAGAGGTCTACTGTGAAGAGCAGGAGGCGGTCATTGCTAGGACCCTGGGGTGCGTTGTCTGTACCCTCCTCTGGGCCGGTCTGTGGGCAGTTGTGCCCTTGGACCTGGTTGTCCTGTGCTGGCTCAGGCCACGTGGCCTCCCAGCTCGTGGGGGGCACTGCTGTGCAGGAGAGGTGCTGAGGATGTCACCCCAGAAGTGGCCTGTGGCCATTCCACTGGCGCCTTGTCTGAGTTAAATAAAATGTGTTGCTCTGCTTGGCCTCCCTGTCAGTCTGGGTTCCCGCCGTGGGGATGGGCACCCTGCTGTCTTGGTGTGGTGCTGCTCAGACTAGAAAGCTGTAGGGATTTCACAAGGCTTGATTTGAGGGACAGTGCTAAGAGGCAGGCATTTGAGATATTGACAGGGAGCAGTCATCTTTGGAGAAATTTTTCTTTCTCCCTGCACGCCCTGCTTCCCCTTGGGTTGAGGCAGACCCAGGTGAGCAGGCCCAGAAACAAGTTGTGTTTCCAGGGCCTGGTGTCCTTACACTGGGAGGTGGCTGCAGTGGCTTCCTTCGCATTACTGCCATGGACTGTTGTGCTGTTAGAATCCAGGCTCCTGCCTGAGGGGCCCTGAGCTGGCAGAGGTGCACATAGGGCGTCTTGGGAGGAGGGCGGCAGCTCAGTGGATGCAGCTGGTTGCATAGAGGCCTCCGGGGCTCAGTTCCGGCTCAGGCTGTCCCCGGCTGGTGGCCCCTTAGTGGTTTGCAGCGTCTGCTGCCCTTGCGAGCAGGCCCTCCTGGGCGAGAAACAGGTGGTCTTATTTTGTGCCCCTGCTTGGCTCTGCCAAGGGCCACACCCTGGCCCTGCCGGGCTAATGTGTGCTGGGCTCTGCCTGTGGGGCCTCTGCACCCTAGTGCTCTAGATGCTTCCCTGGCTAGATGCCCCTGGCCCTGCCCGTAGCCCCTTCTGTTGCACTCCAGACCTGGCGCTTGCCCTCTCCCTGTGCCCCTCCTGCCCTGCCCTGCCCTGCTTGGCACCCTCAGCTAGGTGTGGGCCACCCTTGGACACCTGCTTTCCACTGCTCCTTGTCACCTACCCTTTGCTGGAACCTGGGGTTGGTTCCTGGCTGTGCTCCTGCCTGCCCAAGCCTCTGCCCATCTCTGCTACTGGCTGGGTGTCCACATGTCTGCACCTGAGGAGGCCAGGACAGAGTGCCAGCTGCCAGTGTCCCCGAGGCTCTGGCTCCCCAGGACTCTTTCCTGAGCAGGCCCTGCCCTCTAGTGTCTGTCTGCTGATGCACATCCCTTCCCATCCGTGTGTGTGTGTGTGTGTGTGTGTGTGTGTGTGTGTGTGTGCACGTGTGCGTGCACGCGCGTGCAGTGCTGGTGTCCCAACCTCTTTTTGGTACTGGGGATTGAACCCAGGGGATTCTGCACTGAGCTATATTCCCAGCCCTCTTTATCATTTGAGACAGGCCTTCCTTAAGTTGCCTAGACTGGCGATGAATATGAGATGCTCCTGCTTCACCTCTCTGAGTAGCTGATGTTCCAGTGTGCACTGCCACACCTGGCCGTCCAGTGCAGTGGCATCGAGCACATGTACACTGCTGTGCAGCTGGCAGCACCATCTGTTTCCAGAACTCTTCATCTCTGGTGCTGGAGCTTGGTGCCTACTCAGCACAGCTCCGCCTACTCTGTCCCTGGGACCTGGTGGGCAGGGTGAGCAGCACTGTGCTGGTCTGTGTCCCCCCTCCCCATCCTGCCCTGCTCCTCAGTGCTGTCCTGTGCCTCTGCTTGCTGTTTGTTGATCCTGGTGACATGGGTGGAGTCCTGCTTCTCTGGGCCTCCCCACTGCCCTGAGGACAGAGATGCCCACTCTGGCCCTGCCCACCCCTGCAGGGTGCATGTGCACACCAGGGCATCCGCTCTGCCGAGCAGCGTGCTCCTCGGGGTGGCACCCGGGAGGTGCAGGGGACAAGCCCTTCTCCCCAGAGCTGTGGTAAGAGCGGCCACCCTGCAGCACTACATGGGAACCTTCACCCGAGATTCCAGCTTTCTGCCCAGGACCCTCAGGCGGGGTGAGGCGTGGGGTGCCTGAGCCTGCACCAGGAGTCCCCCCAGCTCCCAGAGGTGGTCAGGGGTCTGGGGGGTCCCAGTCTGAGTGGCCTTCAGAGCAGTTGTCTGTCTGCTGGTTGGGGCTGAGGGTGAGCTAGAGGGCTGCCGTGCGTGGGGGCGCCTGGACGCATGGCTCTGCCATGGAGGTCATAGGATAGTGAGAGTGGTTAGATTAGGAGCAACTTGGAGGAAATGGATAAGACCCTGGAAAAATACTGCCAAAAACTGACTCAAGGAGAAAGACAAATAGTCCTGTGACTCCTGAACAGAGCAAAACGGTAGTGCAGAATCTTCCTGCCAGGCCAGGTGTGGTGGCGCATGCCTGTGGTCCCAGCACTAGGGAGGCTGAGGCAGGAGGATCACTGAGTTCCAGGCCATCCTGAGCTACATAGCAAAATCTTATCTCACAAAACCCCCTAAAATAAAAAGAATCTTTGCCAAGAAAGCACAGCCACAGATGGTTTTGTAGGCAAGTTGTACAAAACGTGAGGGAAAACTGATCTTTTACTATTTCTTCCAGAGAACCTTCCAAGAAGACTGCACAAGATCTCGACATGGAAATGGGATGGAAAAGCTGGCCTGTGGGGGCCGTCGCTGGCTGGGGTGGTGGTTTGGAGCCCTGGGTTTGTCTCCTGTGAGCTGAGTCCTGCAGGAGGACCGACTCCTTCGTATCTGGACAGTGCTAGAGGACGGGGAACAGAGGAGGGCTGCATCAGAGACCTCTGCACACCCTGCTCCGCC
>NW_022900947.1:931329-935079 GCF_012274545.1 Fukomys damarensis | reverse complement strand
CCAGCACCCAGCACGGAAGCTGGCCGTGGCAAGGCCCCCGCCGACTGAGCCGCTCCGTCTGCCTGCTCCCCCGGGAGTGGCTCCCCGGGCCCCTCTCCACGCTTGGCTGTGTCCCCATGTTCTGTGGCCCCGAGCCCCTCTGGCCTTGCTCTGGCCATGTGTCACGCTGGACAGGAAGCGGGTCCCACAGCTGGAACCCTGACTGTGCCAGCACGGAAGCTGGCCGTGGCAAGGCCCCCGCCGACTGAGCCGCTCCGTCTGCCTGCTCCCCCGGGAGTGGCTCCCCGGGCCCCTCTCCACGCTTGGCTGTGTCCCCATGTTCTGTGGCCCCGAGCCCCTCTGGCCTTGCTCTGGCCATGTGTCACGCTGGACAGGAAGCGGGTCCCACAGCTGGAACCCTGACTGTGCACCTCTTCCACGCCTCTGCTGGTGGATGTAGGTTTTTTTTTTCTTTAAGTGTCTTTAAGTTAATTTTGGTAATTTATATTGTCTTAGAAAATTGTCAGTGTCAAGAATATCGAATGTATTGACTTGTCACTTTTAATCTCCGCTGCTCTGGCTTCCCTCCTCCGTGGTCCTCATGGGCTTTGTGTTTTCTCTCTCTCTGCTGATTTTATAAATTTATTTATTTATTTATTTAGACGAACCAGCTCTTGGATTTACTGATGGGCTCTCCCATTTTTCTTGTTTCCAATTCATTAATTCCGCCTTTATCTTTATCCCTCCCCTCTCCTGCCTCCTGTGGATTTACTTTATTGTTCTGTTTTTCTTTTCTTGTGTCGAATGTTTAGTTCATTTATTTTCAGTTGCTCTCGCTCAGTAATAAAAACATTAAGGTTGTGAATTCTCTGCCAACTCCTCCTGAAGCGGCTTAGAGGACTGCAGTTTCTCTTCCCGTATAATTGTAAAATTGCCTGTCATGTGTGTTTTATTTACTCTCTGACCTGGGAATTATTTAGGAGAGTATCTGAATTTTCAAACCACCTAGCTTCTTTTTTAAGATCCTTTTATGAACTTTTAGGCTCTCCACATTGGTTTAAATAATAAGGCTTGTAAACGTCTTGCTGTTTGGGATGTGGGGAGGGGTATGAGTGTGTGCAGTGCACCTACATGTATACACATAGATGTGCATCAATGTGCCAGCGTGCATGCATGCTGTGCAAGGGTGTACCTGCACCTGCGTGTCTTCCTGGGGCCTGCATGCGCATACCTGTCTCTGCATGTGGGTCTATGTGTGTACAAGGGGATATTGCATGTATATGCTTGTGTAGGTGTGTGCCCATGTACAAACCTTGCCTGTATGCGTGTACGTGCAAGCTCCGAGTGTGGCTGGGGTGACTGTTCCTGTGGGGCGCAGGGCCTGTGAGCACAGCAGCCCGCTCTGTGGCACAAGTGGGAGGCCCCACTCACCCTGGTTCCGGCTGTGTCCCCGTGGCAGCTTTAGGCACCACATGAGGCAGGCAGTCTGCACATCACGTCTGGCCTGGAGCTGGAGTCCCCATCTGTGCTCCTGGGGACACCCCTGCCTTGTTGGGGCTGCATGTGAGGGTGGCAGTGCTGTAGGCCATGCTTTTGCAGTTGGGAGGGAAGAAGGATGCCTTCAACCCGTCACTGGGTTGGTGCCACGGGCTGTCCTTGGCTGAGAGGGCTTGTCCTGTTTCTGGCAATCTTCCGCTCTCAGGGGCCCAGGAGATTTTCAAACAGAGCCTTCAATTCCATTCAATTCATTACAATCATGAATGGATGTGGAACTTTGATTTTGAACTTTGATGTCTTTATTCACCACTTGAAATGATTATATGACACCCCTCCTCTAATGTGTACATCAGTCAGCTTGAGGGGCCAACCCAAAGGCTAGGCTGAGGTGGTGGGAGCTGATGCTCACAGTCCTGGAGGTGAGGTCTGAGGTAGGTGTTACAGGCTGTTCCCCGAGGCCTCTCCCTCGGGGTGTCTCCTCCCTGAGTCCTGTGTGGTTGTCTCTGTGTGTGTCTGGGTCCTGTGTCCTCTTCCTGTGTGGCTTATGCCCTACCCTTCAGGCTCCACTTAGCCTAACCAGCTCTTTAAAGACCCCAGTTCCAAATAGTAAACTTTTTTTTGGAGGGGGAGGTTTGAGACAGGGTCTCACTATCTAGTTCAGATTGCCCTGGAACTCACTGTGTAGCCCAGGCTGGTCTTGAACTCACAGCGATCCTCCTGCCTCAGCCTCCAGATGCTGGGATAATAGGCATGCCTGGCTAAACATTTTTAAATTGTAGTAAAATATACACTATGAAATAGTCTCCATCCCTGGCACTGGAAATTGAATTAAGGCCTTTGGACTAAATTGCCTCCTCAGCCTTTAAAAAAAAATTAACATTTTCTGAGACAAGGTTTCACTACATTGCCCAGGATGTGCTCAAAATTTCGATCCTCCTGCCTCAACTTACCCAAATTTGCCACTGTTATGTGTACAAGTTGGTGGCTGTAAGCATGTTCATGTCCTGCAACCAGCACCACCATCCCTCTCCAGAATGTTTGCATGTCCTGAAACTCTGTCCTGACTGAGTACTGGTCAGTTCCGTTAGGGCCCTTGCAGCTGCCCTTCTGTCTCTCTGGTTGTGACCTGCAGGGGACTTTGCCTGAGGGACTTACACAAGGTTTGACCTCTGCGACTGGCTTGTTGCTCTTGCATCCTGTTGTAGCGGGTGTCAAAATGTCCTTTCTATTAAAGCTGCACAATATCCCAACAGGCGTGCATGCCTTATCAGCTTACCCATCACCAGTGGACATTTGAGTTGCCCTGCTCTTTGGTTATTGTGAATCATACTGCTCTGACTATTGGTGTAAAAATAGCTTTTATGTATGTACTAGAGATTAGGAATTCAACCCAGGGCCTTCATCCCCAGCCCTTTATTTTTCATCTTGAGACAGGGTCTAAGGCACTGAGTTGCCCAGGCTGGACTTGAATGTGCAGTTCTTCTGCTTCAGCCTCCCAAGTAGCCAACTTTATAGGCATATGTCACCACACACGGCTCCTTTTTAAATTTTTTATTTTGAGTCAGAGTCTTGCTAAGTTGCCAAGTTTCCCAGCCTGGGTTAGAACTTGCAGTTTACCTGCCTCAGTCTCCCAGAATTCTGGGATTATAGGCATAAGCTACCATACGTGTCCTAAAAAAATCTTTTTGAGACCCTGTTTTTCTATTATTTTGGGGATATACCAAGAAGTGGGGTTGCTAGATGTCTTAGTTACTTTGTCACTGAGATGCAGTGTCCAACATCCACAAGTTAGAGGAGGAAAGGTTTATTTTTAACCCCTAGTTTGTGGAGGTTTCAGTCCATAGTTGGCTGGCTTCAGGGCAGGGCTGCATGGTGGAGGAGAAACAGTCCATGGCAGGGCGGAGAGGAAGTGGCAGCAGCGTCCTTTTCCTTTTACTCCATTCAGGTTAAGCCTGTCTGTTAACACATCCAAGGGGGACCTTCCCATCACACACACCTGGAACTATGCTAAAACAGAGAACTGATGCAGTTATCACATACCCTTAATCTATATTTGCATACCCTAGATTCAGCAACCTCTGAAAAGCTCCACCCATGAGTGCATGGAGGTTGTGGGGCATCTAGATAAGTCATGACCTGGTTCCACAGTAATTGTGTTTTTTAGTTTTTCAAGGAACTAACACTGTTGGCCACAATGTCTATACCACTGTCCACTGCCACCAACAGTCCAAGTGGGTGCCAGTTTATCCAAGTCTTTACCTACATTTCACACTT
>NW_022900947.1:916704-931169 GCF_012274545.1 Fukomys damarensis | reverse complement strand
GGGGGCCAGGGATTTTAGCTCAGTGGTTCCACTGCCTGTCTCCCAATCCCAAGGACCTGAGTTTGATCCCTGGTACCAAACAAAAAAGAAAAAAACAACAACAAACAAAACCAAAGAACTTTTCTCCAAACACTTCCTTTTTTTTTTTTTTTGGTACCGGGGCTTGAACCTGGGTCTTTGTGCTTGAAAGGCAGGCCACCAAACCACTGAGCTAAATCCCTGGCCCTACTTTTTTTAATAGTAGCTATTTTAAGGGTGGAAAGCAGTGTATATCACAGTTTGCTGACATCTCGCTTATCCTCATTACAGTCAAGAATTTGTGGAAACTTAATGTGATCGATTTTTCTGGATATTCCCTAAGTGCTTGGAAAGAAAATATATTTGAAGATCTGGTGGCATTCTCTGCGTGTCTGTGAGACCTGGCATTGTGTGAATCTCCTAGTCTTGCTTTTTCTTGTCCCCAGATATGTCAATCACTGAGCAACTGTGTCAGAGGCTGTGGAGGCCATAAAGACCTCTGTGTCTGTTCTCCCCAGGTCTGTGTTGGTACATGGGAGTTTGGAATTATGTATTTCTGTGGATTGAAACTTTCTCAATTAGAAACTGACTTCTTTGTCTCCAGAGATAATTTTGGCTTAAGTTCCTTCTTGTCTAAGGTTAACGTAGATCACCATTATGGTGGTGCACAGGTATCTTGTTTTGTATCACTCTGCAGGTTACTATTTCAATGGGCCTCTTTCTCTGGCCTCCTTTCCCTCCATCCTGAGCACTTCCCATAGGATTTATTGCAGCACTGGGCACCGTGCCCTAATGGGGCCCAGCTGCTCACTGCACACTGGAGGGTGGCAGGCAAGATGACTGTGACACACCCTTGTTGAGGCCCCTTCCTGGGTGGCCCTGTCCCCTCTGACCCTAGGCATGAGGGTCAAGTTTGCAGAGTGGGTCCTCGCCTGTAGGGTCAGTATGTGTCAGGTCTGGCCCTGCCGTATCACAGGACTGCCTGTGAGATGTTCTACCTTGGGGTCCAGCCCAGCTCTGCTGTGGAGGAAACCGAGGCAGTCCTGGCCCCTTTCCCAAGTCTACTTGGGAGCCTGGACACCCCTCACTGAGGCCAGGCGTGGGCTATTCTGTGCTGGGCACAGGTTGAGCAACAGGGCCATGGTGGGGCAGGAGCTAGTTCCTGGCAACCTGGAGCCACTGTGTGGGCTGGGGTGGAAGGTGGCTGAATGTCCAGCTTGGTGCTGGGGCAGGGGAGCCCTGCAAGGTCAGGCAGAAAGGCTGGGCCGCGGGTCAGAGGTGGTGGTGCAGGACACAGGCCGAGCAGCAGGGGCTGAGGGAGGAGCTGACCAGGTTGTCCCCTCTTTAGGACCAGATGTCCTGGGCACAGGGTGGCATTCTGGGGTTGTGGGATCAGGGATCATGTCCAGTTCGTTGGGCTGGTGGTTGTGGAGAACCCTAAGTGCCACACAGAGTGGTCCTTGGGGACTCGGGGTTCATCTCTCCCGTGGGAATTGTGAGCCGGAAGGGGAAGTGGGTAAGGTAGCTGCTAGGGCAGAGGGGGCCGAGGGCGTCCACCCCTTAGCCAGGCTGGGGTTATCCCTCCACCCTCCCGGGGTCCTAGGAGGCAGCCTTGTGGCTCCATCCTCACTGCCCTTGGTGACCACTGGGTGGCACCAGAGCTTGGGCCTCAGTGCTGGACCTCAGTTCTAGAACCAGCCTGGGCCCTGAGCCAAGCCAGGTGGGCCCAAACAGCTGGGCCCGTCCTCACGCCCAGCCAGGATCTTGGCTCCTTCCACTTTCCTGGTCTCATCTGTGTCCTGAAGAGTGGGCAGTGGGTGTCCGAGGCGTGGGTGGAGACCAAGGTATGGGGTGTGACAGGTCCCGGCTTGGGTCTTGGAGCAACTCTCCCTGCCGTGTGGGTGCACAGGGAGCAGGGACCCCAGTGGCCATGGCTGTGTTCCTGAACAGGTGAGGGTCTTGGCCTGCACTGCCTGTCCTCTGCCCTGCGGCTGTGGCTGTTGGGTACCCCAGTGACCCTGGGTACAGACACGTGGGGGACTAGCCCAGTGTCACACAGTTCACAGCACAGCTGACTTGGGGGCGCCCTTCATGGGGGCTGGAGTCCTGGCCTTGGGCCTCCTGAGTGATGGTGCTGTGTGTCTGCATTGCTGCCCTGCCAAGTGGAGACCCTGGGCAGGCTTGGCTGTGGTGTGGACCGTCCTGGCCTTGGGTGTTGAGGGCGGGTGTTGAGGGCTGTAGCTATCAGCTTGCAGCTGGGGGAGCTGCCTGGCCAGTGGCACTGGGAGCCATGAGCCCAGTGTGGGCTGGCTGGCCCTTTGGTCTCACTGACTGTGGTTATGCAGGAGTGACCATGGTACTTCACCCCTGGGAAGATATGACTGTCAGCAGATAGCCCATGGCTAGTCTGTGGCCTGAGGTTTGGGGACAGGTCTCTGGCTGTGACCTTGGCAGAATCAGGCCTGGCCAGACCAGATGGGGTCCCTGGGGTCAAAGGAGGAAGGTCAAATCCCCTCCACCTATGGGCTGGGCAGGGCTACCCTGAGTGCCTGTGGTGGGTCGTGAAGGACCTGCTGGCCAGGGCAGGCCACGCACAGCACAAAGCCAGATGGAGTCAGAGCATCAGGCCCGAGTCCCAACCCTGGACCTGCATGGGACTCTGAGGCCTCAGTGGGCCGGTGTTACCCCCTCTAGGGATGGGGTGGGGGACACTTCCTAGGACCCCTGGGGTACCAGCCCAGCCCCAGTGCTGATTCTAACCCTGCTGCAGCTCTTGCCCCTCATCCCAAATCCCAAACCCTTGGGGCCCTAGGATGAACCCACTTGGACCCCGCACAGTCCACCCTCACTGGGGCCTGGCCAGGGCCCTGGGACCCCACTTCCTTCCCTCCATCTCTACCGTGGCTGCCCTCGGGGCCAGGCCCTGTCCCCATCACTGCAGCCCTGGTCGCTGAGAAGGCAAGTAGGGCAGGGACCCGGCCACGCCTCCTGCCTTGGTCTGCAGCCCTTCTCTGTGTCCTGGCTATTGGCCCTGACCAGGTTCTGGTCCCATAGCCTCCAGCTGCCTCCCTCTGCCCTCTGGCGGCCACTCCCAGCCTAGGCTCTACGTCCAGTTGCAGGGTCCCTGCTCTCTCTGGCCTGTGGTCTGACTCCTCGGGCTCCACCACAGGAACTTCTGTGCATCGACTGCTGGTGACCCGCACGCATCACCGGCCTCGAGGTCTTGGTGGAGTTGGAGGCCCTGTGTGCCCCATCTGGGTCAGCCGTGGGCCCTGTCCTCCTTGTCCTTGGGCCTTGGCTGGCCTTGTTTCTGTGGCGCAGGTCCGGACCAGGGCTCTCGCATTCACTTTTCTCGTGGAGAAGACAGTGCAGGAAGCAAACCCAGCTTGGGCCGTACTCATCTCTAGTCCCCCGATGTCCAGGGAGAGTGGCTGGGCTGGGTCAGTGGGGCCAAGAGGACTCTGAACCTGCCATCCTCCAGATCTGCAGAGGCTCCTGGGGACATGAGGTCCAGGGGCCTAACTCCTGCTGTGCCTGCCCCTGGGGCTGCTGCTGGTTCCTGCCCGGCCTGGACCTGGCAGACTGGCCATCACTCTGGGTGTTTTGGTTTTCTCACACTTGGAAATGTCCCCAAGTAGTCCTTGCAGGAGGCCCTGGGGATGCCTGAGTCCTGTGTGTCTGAGGAGTGAGCCACGGACTACAATCCCACCTCCTTCCCTGGATGCCTGGGGGCTGGCCTGTGGTCACTTCCACAGCTTCCTGGGGCAGTGACCCCACACTGTTCTTGAGGATGTAAAGTGTCCCTGACACTTCTGGGGTGGGACCCTTCCTACAGGCTCCTGGGTGATTTGCCCCGTGAGTTGTGTCCCTGATTTGCCTCTCAGTCTCCGCTCCCCCTGAGCCTCAGTTTTTCCGTTGTGAAGCAGGGACGCCTGGACCCATGGATGTGTTTCCCTGACAGGATCTGGTTCTGCCCAGGGTGAGCACCAGGGTATCACAGTGTCTAAGGCGGCTGTGGGGACATTAGACACCTTGGGCCCCAGGCACCCTGGCATCCTGAGGCCGCACTCCCAGGTGGAACAAATCTGTCATTGAAAGGGGATGAGCAGGTGCCAGGGACCAGGCCAGAGGACGAAGGCCTCTCTACTCCCTCCCTTCAGGGCAGGGGTCCACTGCTCCTCAGTGAGGCCAACCTGGTCCTGTGGCCCACAGAAGCCAGGCCTTGCACACTGTCTGGGCAGGTGCTGCATGGCTTTGGGTGTGCCCGGGGGCACCTGGGGGAGGGAGCTGCCCCACCTGCCAGCCTGGGTGCTGCGCCCAGCAGGCACTGAGTACCTACCTCCTCTCGGCCCACCAGACGGAGCCCAGCAATGCAGCCCTCCTCAACTTTTTCTCCTCCCCAATTAATTAATTTAAATTGACCATTAAGTCAGCCGAGTTTTTGATTGATATTTTCATTAGCGGCCCTGTCCGACGCCCCAGGAATGTATGGTAATGTCCAATCTGCGGCACCGTGCTCCTCCTCGCACACCCTGAGTTATGGCCGGCGCCAGCGTGAGGCTCCCAGGGTAATTTGAATTCAGATGAGCTGCCGCAGTGTTCCGGAGCCTGGCGGTCAGCCGCTGACAGATGGCACTTGGGTTACCACAAGGTCACTGTGCAGACGCCATCCGCTCTGGCGGGTGGGCCTGGCCCCAGAAGAAGGTGGCTATGGTGGTGGCCAGGTGGACCCTGAAGACTGCCTGGCCGGTGGCTGTCACTGGTGAGTGCCTGGTGAGCCCCAGCCTCATAGCTGCCGTCTACTCGCTGCCAGGGATGTAGCTGGCCATCATGGGGCAGCTGCCCTTGTCTCCAGGGAGCTGGTGGGTGAGGGGGTCAGGGCCTTGCTTCCCGCATCTCAGCAGGTGACCTGAATGCCAGGCTGATGCCAGTGTGAAGGCCATGGCCTGAGTGCCTGCTGTCCAGCTGTGTGTCCAATGTTACATCAGTGTCTGTGCCCGCCTCTGTGGGCACAGGAAGGTAACAGGGCTTCCCGCCTGGCTGAGGGTGAGGGGGGGTAGACTGGCCTAGGGGTCAGGAAGGCCGTGCCGGCACTTGGGGCCCCTCGTGTGCCCTTTGTGGCCTGCTCTGCCTGGGTCCTGGTGCAGATGTGGGTTCTGCAGAAAAAGGAGGCAGCTCTGCCTGGCTCTGGGCCCCTCAAGGGCCAGCATGCATGCTGCTGGCCACAGACCTGGGGTGCCTTGGGTGCTCAGAATCCTGGTGCCTCTTCTCTAGCACCAGAGCTGAGTCTAGTGAGGCCAACCGTGTGGGCCGGACGTGACGCCCAGCTTGGGCCTGGCTGGGGCAGTTTGTGTGGGGCTTAGATAGGGGCACGGTGCCCAGTGTACAGGTGCTAAGGGCCTTATGCCCTTGAAATGGCCACGGGCCAAGGACCCTGCTGGGACCTGAGGGGCCATGAAGAGTCTGGGTGTCTGGCCACAGTCACTCTTGGAAGGAGCCCCTTCTACCCCAACCATGTCCTCGTTCCCATGCCAGGCAGTCTGATGCTGATCATTGCACAGGCTGGACAGCATGAGCCAGGCCCTACAGTGACCATGGCCAGGGTCTCAGCTGTGACATGGTGCATGGCTGGGTGGTCTACACGGCCTCCCCTCATCAATGGTCTGAGGCCTGAGTCAGGCTCAGTCTGGAAACACGAGATGGAAGATTCCGGAAATGACCCACACGTGAGCTCAGGTTGTGTGGCATTCTGAGTGGCACGATGCCACCTCACTCTGCCTGCTCTGTGCCTGGTCAGGACTCCTCCCTCTGTGATGGGTCCACGCTGTCCTTGCCACCAGCCAATTAGTGCCCCATCGGGATCCCCGCGCCTGGTCCAGAGCCAGGCCGCTGTCCATGGTCCATGTCTGCAGCATGTGGACACATGGCAACTGCCAGAAACACCAATGAATCGGCTTCTGGTATCAGATGGCATGTCCTCATGCAGGCCACAGAGCAGGGAGGTAGAGGGTAGGGAGGGCTCTGCAGGGAGGGCTGTGGAGTAGGAGGGGTTGGGCCGTGAGGCAGCCAGGTCCATGCGGGCGCTGCTCCCAGACCCTGACAGCCTCCAACACCGGGCCTCAGTGCCAGAGCCCTGTAATCATTCCCACACGGGGCCCGGGACGCATGCAGGGCCAGATGTTGGCCCCTCCATGTCCCACACTAGGGTCTCGCAGCTGAGCAGGAAGCACTATGGCAATCAGGAGAGTGAAGGCTCCCATACTGGGGGCACTGGCTCCATGTCCTGGGTTGGAATCCCATGGGGCTAGTGCCAACCCCCACCATGTCCTCTCTTTGCCCTGGGCTGTGGGGCCCTTACATGCCTGGACCCCACTTTCCCATCTTTCTTGCAACTGATATAGGCATGAGACCATGTGGGGAAAGCTTTGGGAACTGTGCAGAAGATACCTTAAAAGCAGCTGTCCTGCTGGGTACAGTGATGTTTGCCTGCAATCCCAGGTACTCAGGAGGCTGAGGCAGGAGGATTGTGAGATTCCAGCCTGGGTTACATAGCATGACTCCTCAAAAAACGAAACAAAAATAAAAACAAGAAATACCCCAGCTCACCCAAATGAGAAAAAACACACCATTTTTTGTGTTTTTTCTTTTCTTCCTATTGAAATAGAGATGTGATGGCTGGGGCTCTGGCAGCTTTGGCAGCCTCTAGATTGACCTTGAGGCAGGAAGCTGTGTGCAAGGAGGAAGAGCAGAGAGGCTCCTGGGGTCTGCTGACTGTAGAGATCTGAGCAGCCCTGCACTGACAGCCTGCAGCTCTTAGAAGAGGGAACTTCTAACCTGCTCATGTGGTGTCGTGGTTGTTATGGTGGCTTTGCTGGTGTTGGTGTTTGGGGAGTAGTGTGGGTCGCAGCATCACTGGCATTGTGAAGCTTGGCGGTGTGGTCTTTTTACTGCTGTTGGTTGCAGTATCTTTTTGTTTTTTCTGTACTGGGGATCAAACTCAGGACCTAGTTCTTGCGAAGCAAGCGCGGTGTCGCTAGATCCCCAGCCTGCTGTGTTCCTGGCAGTGTTGCTGCTGATGTGTTGGTGGTGGTGTTGGTGTGTTGTGTTGCTGGCATTGCCAGTGTCAGTGATGATGGGCGCTGCTGTGGTTAGTGGGAGTGGTGGTGGTGTGTTGTTCCTGTCAGCAGTGGTGCTCGCACTGTTGGCGGGCTGACTGTGCCGTTTTGCTGTGCTGTTGTTACTCTTGTCCATGCTAGTGTTGGCAGTGGCGATGGCGTTGGTGGCGGTGTCGCTGCTGTTGGTGTGTTGTTACTGCAGGCGGTGTCAGCGTGGTGGCAGGGGTGGTGGTGGAGTGGGGGGGTGTTGTTGGCATCCGTGCTGCTGGTGGTGACAGGGATGTCCTCTGCCTGTGCACTTGCCCACCATGGTGGGAGCTGAGGAGACTCCTCCCAGGGGACACAGCCCCGCACCCTCCCTCATTCAGGACAAAGAAAAGCACAAGCTCAGGGCGGGACCTGAGGGATATCCTGCAAAAAGAGGGACGTCTCATCCACCCACAGTGCCAGGCACACCTGGGAAAGCTCTGTTATGGGAATAGATGACATTCTGTAAGCACTGGCTTGGTTCCTAACAGGGTCCAAGGCTTCACGGAGGCCTGAGGGGAAGCTGAGGTGCTCGGGACAGATGAGGCGGCACTGTCAGGAGCAGTGTGGCTGTGTGGACCCTGCCTCGTCCTTTTATACACTGGGCCCACTCTGCCTGCCCTGCTTGCTGCCCCCAGGGCTCCAGGGTGGGTGTCCCAGGGCAGGTCCAACTCTCAGGGGCCTCCCTCACAGACTGCAGGCCTCTGTTCTCAAAGGCTGGGCTGCACATGGAAGATTTGCATCTGCAGTCAAGGGCAGAGCCAGGCCTCTTCCCTCTGCTGCAGGCTGAGGCCAGGAGAGTTCTGACCTGAACTGCAGAGGTGCCAGGGCAGGTGCTGCCCCAGCCCAACCTGTTTGGGTTTGGTTGTGGTGTTGGTGGGCATGGCATGTGTAGTACCTGTTGCGGTTCTGTGGCTGCGGCAGGCTGACCCCGGCACCAGGGTCCCCAGGTCAGCCAGAGGCTGCAGACACTTGGCCTGGCCCAGCCAGCAAGGGGTGCAGCTCCAGGACCCAGGCCAGGGACTACTGCAGGGCTGTCACCCACCGGCCACACTCTGCTGTCCCGGAGGCTGCATTTGTGCCTACCCCTCTGCAGCCTAATGCCCCTCCTCTTCCCACTGCTGCACAGGTCTAGTGCAGACCTGGGGGCAGGGCAGGGCAGGGCCAGAGACCCCTACCTGTCCCTGTGTGGTGTGGGGTTGACAGCCTGTGGACTTCTGGCTCCTGGCGGCAACACTCAGTTTCACACTCAGTAAAGCTCCTCAGGAGCTCCAGGGGCTGGGACATCCCCAGGGGCTGGCAGCTTAGCACTTGTCACCAGCAAGCTCCCCAATCGCAAGTGTTGGTAACAGGAGGGGAGGGTTGAGGAGGACTCTGGCCGTGGACTGCACAGCTGCCCTGCCCTTGGTGGTTTAGGTCCTGTAGGCGGATGGCAGGAGCCACCCGTGACCCCTCCTATGGGCACTGGGGCCCGGGAGGGAGGCGTCACTGTCCAGCCAGACCTGCGAGAGGTCATGCAGGATGCTGGGGAAGCCTGTGCACTGAGACCCTCGGGCTGGCAGATGGCCCCGGGTCCTCCTGGGGTTTCCTGGAGGAGCACAGGGCCACCGTGCCCCCTTTGGGGTATCAGGAAGCAGTAGCCGAGGTCCATAGCCCCTGCAGTTAGGAGTTGTCCCAGCAGCATCTTCTGAAAAGACGAGCCTCCCAGTTACAGCACCTGGGCCGTGCCTGCGCCTCTCCCGGGCCATTAGCCTGTCCACTGCTCCCTCCTACCCCATGACGCCCATCTTAACCACTGTGGTTCACAGTAGATCCTGCAGTCAGGAAGTGCTACACCTCTAGTTTTTTCCTTTCTTTCAGAAATTTTAGGCCATTCTGGACTTTCTGCATCTCCACAGCTCAGCAACTTTACAAAAGAGGTCACTGGCGTGTGCTTGGGGTTGTGTTAAATCTGTACGCCGATGTAGGGGGGAATACTCTGCCTCCCCCGAGTTCTATCTCCACAGCTCAGCAACTTTACAAAAGAGGTCACTGGCGTGTGCTTGGGGTTGTGTTAAATCTGTACGCCGATGTAGGGGGAATACTCTGCCTCACCCCCGAGTTCTCAGTCACCCCCGACTCCCTCCATTGTCACTGTGCAGCTCTTCCGCTCGACTTGGCCAGTTTACTTTGCTGTGTTTTACTTTCTGGTACAAAGTTTGATTTACACTTCTATTTTCTAAATGTTCTCCGCTAACTTACATTGGGTTTTGTGTGCTGACCTCACAGCCTGTGATCTTGCCGAGCCCACGCCCAGCCTGGCCGGGCATGTTGTGGCCTCCTGTGGGCCGCCGACTGCTCCCCATTCTAGCTGGCTGAGAAGAACAGCCGCTCACTGTGGCATCGCCTCTGGGCCTGGCCCTGTGGGTGACCCGGCTGGGGCCAAGGGGTCCATGTCTTGAGGCCCGGCAGGTCCCACAGGGGCTGAGAAGGGCAGCTCGGCTCCTGTCCTGCCTGCCCTACGCAGCACTCTGAGGCCTGCTGTGGAGGACGAGGTGGTGTCCCCGCCTCCCACCTTGTCCACGGAGTCCTCTCGCGGCTCATGGCATTTGCTCCCTTCCGTCCAAGTCACATTTCCTTTTTTCATTATTTTGGTTTTTGAGACAGGGTCTTGCTGTTCAGGCTGGCCTTGAACTCGCAGTGATCCTCCTGCCTCAGCCTCCCAAGTGCTGGGATTATAGGTGTGTGCCACCACGCCTGGCTATGTTTCCTATTTTTAAATTTGTTATCTGTTTGGGTTCAGTTTGTCTTTGTTTTTACTGAAAAATTTGTATCTCTGGCTCCGAGCCTCCCTGGTCTCCTCGCACAGCTCCCTTTACTACCCCATATTTTGTGGCCTCTTCCTACCTCCCCTTGCTGTCCGTTGCTGTTCCATCTGTCTCTCTCTGGTCCCTTTGCTGACAGTCCTACTTTGGCCTGTGTTCTCGGCCAGGAGGGTGTACCAACTGGAGCCCAGCCAGGACAGCCAGACAATGGTCCCGCCTCACCCTTGTGGCCAGGTCTCTACGGCTGGCCTTGGGGAAGCGCTGTATCTGTGGATTTGCTTCCTTGTTGAAACCCATCTCCAGCTCTGCACCCAAGTCTGTGCCACCATCGCGGTCCCTCGTAGTGTGCAGAGAGAGAGGAAGCATGGGTCGCACGCTCCACGCAGGCAAGGGCCTGCTCCTCAGTGGCTGAGTGCACTGCTGTGGCCTGTCTGTGCCACGGGTTTTCTCTCTTCTGTGCTGTCTGGTGACTGCCCTGTGAAGAGCCTGTCAGGACTGCCACATCCTGAGCTGTTCCGTAGGGAGGAAGCAGCCCTGTTCAGGTGGGTGGCACAGTTGGCTGTGGGGTCAGTGTTAGGGCGTCAAGAGTGAACAGCGCCGCCAGGGTTGGTGGCAGCTGTGCAGACACCCAGCTCCCAAGCCCCCGGCCCGACTCCTCTGTCCTCATGTGTCAGCAAAGCTGTGTGTGTGTGGTCGCCATCCTGGAGGGCAGAAGCTCCATGTTGGCCCATGCCTGCGCCCCTGGACGCAGCTCTTCATGAACACGGCCGCTGTTGGGCTCCCTCCTGCTCTATGTCCTGCTCTTGTGGATGCATGAGTCCATCCAGACATTATATTGAAACTTAGCCCGCTGCCCTGTAATAGTATGGTGAGGTCACTGAGCCACGAGGGCTGCAACCTCAGATGTGGAACCAGGCTCTTCTACAGGGCTTGAGGGCGGAGTGGCTTCAGTCTTATCAGCTCCTCTGCTGTGTGAGGATGCAGCACAGGTGCCATCGTGGAGCCCTGCGGCTCTCCTGAGCAGATGACCGCGCAGTGCCCAGGTCTGAGAATTCCTGGACACAGTGCTGTGACATGTAAGTGTCTATGAGTTACAAAGCACACTGTCCTATGTATTCAGTTAGGCAACACACAATAAGACAGAGCCAGAGCTTCCTGGTAAGGTGGAAGGGCTATTGCCTCTGTGTCCTGGAGTAGTGTCCCAGGCAGGGCACATGAGAGTGAGGGAACCAGGATGCAGCTGGCTGCTAGGGAGATGGGGAGATGATGTGGCTCGTGCTCCGTGACACTTGTCTGGGAGCTATGTCAGGTGAAGGAGGAAGCCCAGCTGTGAGAGTAGTGGTGAAGACTCACACAGGGGCCAGGGAGGGAGGAAGAACGAAGGGAGCATGCAGAGTTTGGAAAAAGGGTCTGGGTGTGAGGACCATAGGGCCTGTGTTAGAGTGACACACCCAAGGTGTGAGGAAGAAAGTGTTCTGTACACGAGGACAAGAGTGTCTGAGGGGAGAACGAGAGGGTTCTAGCTTGAGGAAGGGAGTGCTCTGTGGGATCATGAGAACCAAGTTCCAAGTGTTCAGCGGAGAGGATCCAGCTGTGTGGGAAAGACACTTCTGAGTGGAAGGACAAAGGATTCCAGGCCTGAAGAGGACATGAGTCCAGATCTACTAATGAGAGTGTGGTGCGTATCAGGAGAATGCTGTGTGCTGAAGAGGAGAGCGCAGTGTGGAGAGGAGGAGAGCGCAGTGTG
Organism: Fukomys damarensis; assembly: GCF_012274545.1. NCBI lineage: Eukaryota > Metazoa > Chordata > Mammalia > Rodentia > Bathyergidae > Fukomys > Fukomys damarensis. Next base: position 919,458 of record NW_022900947.1, on the reverse strand, counting down.
GTGAGGAGGAGAGCGCAGTGTGGTGTGAGGAGGAGAGCGCAGTGTGGTGAGGAGGAGAGTGCAGTGTGGTGTGAAGAGGAGAGCGCAGTGTGGTGAGGAGGAGAGTGCAGTGGTGTAAGGAGGAGAGCGCAGTGTGTGTGAGAAGGGGAGTGCAGTGTGGTGAGGAGGAGAGTGCAGTATGGTGAGGAGGAGAGTGCAGTGTGGTGAGGAGGGGAGCGCAGTGTGGTGAGGAGGAGAGCGCAGTGTGGTGTGAGGAGGAGAGTGCAGTGTGGTGAGAAGGGGAGTGCAGTGTGGTGAGGAGGAGAGTGCAGTGTGGTGAGGAGGAGAGCGCAGTGTGGTGAGGAGGAGAGTGTGAAGAGGAGAGCGCAGTGTGGTGAGGAGGAGAGTGTGAAGAGGAGAGCGCAGTGTGGTGAGGAGGAGAGTGTGAAGAGGAGAGCGCAGTGTGGTGAGGAGGAGAGTGTGAAGAGGAGAGCGCAGTGTGGTGAGGAGGAGAGTGTGAAGAGGAGAGCGCAGTGTGGTGAGGAGGAGAGTGTGAAGAGGAGAGCGCAGTGTGGTGAGGAGGAGAGTGTGAAGAGGAGAGCGCAGTGTGGTGAGGAGGAGAGTGTGAAGAGGAGAGCGCAGTGTGGTGAGGAGGAGAGTGTGAAGAGGAGAGCGCAGTGTGGTGAGGAGGAGAGTGTGAAGAGGAGAGCGCAGTGTGGTGAGGAGGAGAGTGTGAAGAGGAGAGCGCAGTGTGGTGAGGAGGAGAGTGTGAAGAGGAGAGCGCAGTGTGGTGAGGAGGAGAGTGTGAAGAGGAGAGCGCAGTGTGGTGAGGAGGAGAGTGTGAAGAGGAGAGCGCAGTGTGGTGAGGAGGAGAGTGTGAAGAGGAGAGCGCAGTGTGGTGAGGAGGAGAGTGTGAAGAGGAGAGCGCAGTGTGGTGAGGAGGAGAGTGTGAAGAGGAGAGCGCAGTGTGGTGAGGAGGAGAGTGTGAAGAGGAGAGCGCAGTGTGGTGAGGAGGAGAGTGTGAAGAGGAGAGCGCAGTGTGGTGAGGAGGAGAGTGTGAAGAGGAGAGCGCAGTGTGGTGAGGAGGAGAGTGTGAAGAGGAGAGCGCAGTGTGGTGAGGAGGAGAGTGTGAAGAGGAGAGCGCAGTGTGGTGAGGAGGAGAGTGTGAAGAGGAGAGCGCAGTGTGGTGAGGAGGAGAGTGTGAAGAGGAGAGCGCAGTGTGGTGAGGAGGAGAGTGTGAAGAGGAGAGCGCAGTGTGGTGAGGAGGAGAGTGTGAAGAGGAGAGCGCAGTGTGGTGAGGAGGAGAGTGTGAAGAGGAGAGCGCAGTGTGGTGAGGAGGAGAGTGTGAAGAGGAGAGCGCAGTGTGGTGAGGAGGAGAGTGTGAAGAGGAGAGCGCAGTGTGGTGAGGAGGAGAGTGTGAAGAGGAGAGCGCAGTGTGGTGAGGAGGAGAGTGTGAAGAGGAGAGCGCAGTGTGGTGAGGAGGAGAGTGTGAAGAGGAGAGCGCAGTGTGGTGAGGAGGAGAGTGTGAAGAGGAGAGCGCAGTGTGGTGAGGAGGAGAGTGTGAAGAGGAGAGCGCAGTGTGGTGAGGAGGAGAGTGTGAAGAGGAGAGCGCAGTGTGGTGAGGAGGAGAGTGTGAAGAGGAGAGCGCAGTGTGGTGAGGAGGAGAGTGTGAAGAGGAGAGCGCAGTGTGGTGAGGAGGAGAGTGTGAAGAGGAGAGCGCAGTGTGGTGAGGAGGAGAGTGTGAAGAGGAGAGCGCAGTGTGGTGAGGAGGAGAGTGTGAAGAGGAGAGCGCAGTGTGGTGAGGAGGAGAGTGTGAAGAGGAGAGCGCAGTGTGGTGAGGAGGAGAGTGTGAAGAGGAGAGCGCAGTGTGGTGAGGAGGAGAGTGTGAAGAGGAGAGCGCAGTGTGGTGAGGAGGAGAGTGTGAAGAGGAGAGCGCAGTGTGGTGAGGAGGAGAGTGTGAAGAGGAGAGCGCAGTGTGGTGAGGAGGAGAGTGTGAAGAGGAGAGCGCAGTGTGGTGAGGAGGAGAGTGTGAAGAGGAGAGCGCAGTGTGGTGAGGAGGAGAGTGTGAAGAGGAGAGCGCAGTGTGGTGAGGAGGAGAGTGTGAAGAGGAGAGCGCAGTGTGGTGAGGAGGAGAGTGTGAAGAGGAGAGCGCAGTGTGGTGAGGAGGAGAGTGTGAAGAGGAGAGCGCAGTGTGGTGAGGAGGAGAGTGTGAAGAGGAGAGCGCAGTGTGGTGAGGAGGAGAGTGTGAAGAGGAGAGCGCAGTGTGGTGAGGAGGAGAGTGTGAAGAGGAGAGCGCAGTGTGGTGAGGAGGAGAGTGTGAAGAGGAGAGCGCAGTGTGGTGAGGAGGAGAGTGTGAAGAGGAGAGCGCAGTGTGGTGAGGAGGAGAGTGTGAAGAGGAGAGCGCAGTGTGGTGAGGAGGAGAGTGTGAAGAGGAGAGCGCAGTGTGGTGAGGAGGAGAGTGTGAAGAGGAGAGCGCAGTGTGGTGAGGAGGAGAGTGTGAAGAGGAGAGCGCAGTGTGGTGAGGAGGAGAGTGTGAAGAGGAGAGCGCAGTGTGGTGAGGAGGAGAGTGTGAAGAGGAGAGCGCAGTGTGGTGAGGAGGAGAGTGCAGGGTGGTGAGGAGGAGAGCGCAGTGTGGTGAGGAGGAGAGTGCAGTGTGGTGAGGAGGAGAGTGCTGTGTGGTGAGGAGAGTGCAGTGTGTGTGAGGAGGGGAGGGCAGTGTGGTGAGGGGGAGAGCGCAGTGTGGTGAGGAGGGGAGGGCAGTGTGGGGGGGGGGGG
>NW_022900947.1:914394-916239 GCF_012274545.1 Fukomys damarensis | reverse complement strand
GAGTGCAGTGTGGTGAGGAGGGGAGTGCAGTGTGGTGAGGAGGAGAGTGCAGTGTGGTGAGGAGGGGAGTGCAGTGTGGTGTGAGGAGGAGAGCGCAGTGAGGTGTGAGGAGGGGAGTGCAGTGTGGTGTGAGGCGGAGAGTACAGTGGTGTGTGGAGGAGATCGAAGTGTGGTGAGGAGGAGAGCGCTCTGACATGTGAACAGGGGTGTGTTCTGTGATATGAGGAGCAGGGTGCTCTGTTGTTGTTGTGAAGTGCAAAGGGAGTGTTCTCACATGTGAGGATAGAGGGTACCCTGTTGAGGAGGAGAGGATTCTAGCTGGAGTTTTGTGGCGCTGTTAGATGTCACACGGATGCGCTGTGAAGAGTGCTGTCTTGGGGTGTTGTCATTTGTAGCCAAGGGAGGTTTGTAATGGGCACTCCTGTGTGTCCTGTGACCCTTCTCTTTCTTGTTGTGGATCCCAGTCCTGACTCCCTCGTCAGTCCCTTCCAGCCTCAGCTTTCCTGTCCCCTTCCTAGGCACCACCAGGGTGGTGGTGCTTGTTCCACCAGGTGGAGTTCAGAGCCAGAGTGAAATGGGAGATGGGAGCTCTTTTGCTACCCTGGCAGGACAGCCAAGGGGGCATCTTGACGAAAGGGGCCTGGTGCGGTAGAGTGCTCCTTTCTGGGGCATATCTTAAGTGATACTGTTTTGGGGGTGCTGGAGTCTGCCTCTAGAGGTGATTTCTAGGTTCTTTCTGTCCTGAGCAAAGAATTGAGGATAAATGCAAAGGGCAGCAAAGTTTTATTAAAGGTAGGAAAAGAGACAGACCCTGCAGAGTGGTTTTGGACCAAGTAAAAGTAGGAAAAGAAGTACAGTGCAAGGGCGAACCACTGTGCAAGAGGGAATACAGTGCAAAAACTCATTGCGGACCGTCCTTTCTGTATCATCCACTCCTCATCTGGCGTTAGGTCTAGGCTGTCCTGTGAAAAACCTGCTTCAATGCTTCCCAAAAGTCCATGTGGGGAGCTTTGGGAATTCTCCTGTGCAAGTGTCCTGGGATTTTGTAACGAGCAGGTCACACCTCCTTCCCCACCCAGCTTTGCCATGCCCTACTCTCCTGGCTCCTGACTTTGCCTTCCCAGAAGAGCCGCTTGCTACACTGCCACCTGGCCTCTTTCTAGCATCCTTTGCAAGCTTGATGAGCATCCAGTGGGGGCTTCCGGTTCCTTCCGTGGCTCAGCCTGCATGGAGTTTGGGTGTGAGCAGGAGGATGGGCCTTTGAGTACGAGTCCTCCTGGGGTCTCACCTGATACCAGTTCAACCAAGACCCAGTCGGGAATGGTGTCTGCAGTGCTGAGTCTGTGTCAGCAGCTGGCGGCCATGCAGAGGGCTGGGTCCTGGCCACTGTGCCCAGCTGCTGCAGAGTGGAAAGGTGAGTGTGAGTTTAACCAGGTGTGTGCATGTTGTACAAGTGTGCTGTGCTAGGCTGAGTATTGTGCTGTGTGAGGATGTGTGTGCAATGTGTGTGCACAAGTGTTTTCACGTGGTGAATTGTTGCACCGGTGCATGTTTGTACATTTAGCTGCTGCTCTGTGTATGTTTGGCACATGTTCTATGTGTAGGGCTGGGGATGTAGTTCAGAGGTGCCGCACCTGCCTGGCAAGCACAAGGTGCTGAGTTCAATTCCCAATACTGGAAAAGCAACAACAAAAAAACATGTTCTTTTTTCTTCTCTTTTTTTGAGACAGGGCTTGCTTTGTAGTTCAGGCTGACCCTGAACACACTGTGTAGCCCAGGCTGGCTTCGAACTCGTGGTGATCCTCCTGCCTCTGCCTCCCGAGTGCTAGGATTATAGGTGTGCAC
>NW_022900947.1:882436-914285 GCF_012274545.1 Fukomys damarensis | reverse complement strand
CAAAAAAAAAAAAAAAAAAAGTTCTACATGTCACGTGGATGCTGTGTGCTTGTGTGTGTCAATGAGCATGTGCACATGTGCGTACAAACACCACAGGCTCGGCTATGCATGCATACGTTTGTGCTGCGAGTGAGTACCAGTGTGTGTGTGTGCATTTGTGAGCCTACTGCATGTGAACGTGTCCTAGTGTGTGAGCGCTTATCCATGTTGTGCACATGTGGACACTGTGTGTGCCAGTGCAAGCATACACGGGTGGTGTGTGGGCATGTATGAGCCTGTGTGCATCTGCTGGGCTTGTGCCTTTGGGTACTGTGTGTGAGTGTGAGCTGGTATGAGGCTGTGTTCCGTGTGTGTATCGGCGTTGCAGTGTGTGTGTGAAGACACACCTGCCCGTCCGTGTGTATGACGGAGGGAGCGTGGCTGCAGCACTGCCACTCCACCTGCCCCCACTGGGCTCCTTGGGAGGGTCTGGGTGCAGAACCCAGTGGCCAGGACCTTAACCTTCACCAGCCAGCATCGTCGGAGGCTCCGTGAGATCAGGTGTAAATACAGCAACCTGCACTTCAGATAAATACAAGATGCATCAAAAGATTTAAGGCACCTGTTGTGTATTTAAAAGAATTATATCTTGTTTATGATTCGATATAAAATGCACAGCTGATTTATTTAGTGGCTGGTCCATCGCAGAGGAAATCTCATTTCAATCACAAATGGCAGGGTTTGATTTAAGAATTCATTCTTTAATGGGTCTGCAATGTTCAAATTTAAACCTATTCAATTCATCAGCCAAATATTCAATATGGGCACAGGGAACTCATTTAGGCAAACAGAGACTTTTAATATAAATTTTCCGGGAGATTTCTCCATCGATTCCGCAGTTTAGTGCAAAATGATTTGTGCGATACATTCTTGGGGATCAATGCTGCCGGTCAATGGCCCCTATAAAACCACCTCCCCCGCGCAGGTCAAGGAACTTTGGCTCTGAGCTGCCAGCAGCCTGTGCTCTGCACCTGCCTTTGCCAGCAGGGAGGCACACAGAACTTCCGGGGTTCCTTTGTCCTCAGGTGCAGAGACCCGTGGGCTTGGAGCCACGGCCAGCGTGGTGCCGTACACTGCTGCTCACACAGGGCCGCCTGCCTGGTGATGCCCCTTCTGGCCCAGAGGGGACCCAGGCCATTGGAGAAGTGTCCATCTTTGTGTGCACGGAGGCACCTAGGCCAGGCCAGGTCAGCCACCTGACCACTGACAGCTAGGTCATTGCCCTGGGCCACTGAGCACAGAGACTTTCTGGCCAAACCTGTCTGCCCTTGGTGGCCCGACCCTGGCTAGTCTCTGGGACAGATGAGGGGATCTCAGCTGCAGAGACCTGGAGCCTCCAGAGACAAGGTCAGCCTGATCGCAGGACACCAAGGCCTCAGACAAGGGGTGGCTGAGACTGAGGGTCACCATCTGTGGGTCTCTGAGGGCCAAGGGGATGCGACCCCGCCATCCTCACACCCCAGCCCATGCCGTGCTCCAGAGGCTGCTGAGCAGGAGATGCAAAGACTGTGCAAGTGCAGCGCAGAGCTGCCACCAGAATGCCAGAAGAGGCTGCTGCCAGCACTTCCTGTTCCTGTGCAGCAGCTGAGGTTGGCGGTTGAGGTGTGTTGCTGGGGTGGCCCAGGGCTCCAATCTGTGTCTCCTTTCCCTAGGCAAGGCCTAGAGGGAAGTGTGTGTGTGTGTGTGTGTGTGTGTGTGTGTTGTGTGTGTGTCTGTGTTTGAGAAATGACCTCACCATGTAGCCCAGGTTGGCCTTGAACTTGTGACGATCCTTCTGCCTCAGCCTCCTGAATGCTGGGATTATAGGTGTGCACCACCAGGCCTGGCTAGACCTTGGGGATCTGATCCGGGCCTGCATAGGATTCAGGGCCATGTAGCCTGGCTGACTTCCTCACAGCCTGTAACAGCTGGGCCACCCTTGTGAGCATCGTGACGGGAAAGAATATTACAGCGACGGGGTCCCACCAGCCCCACTGAACCCTGTATCCCTTGTGGAGCCTTGAATGGGGTAGCAGTTCTGAGCTCTGTGTCCCCAGGGCCAATGGGATGGGGCTGCTGTAGGACAACCAGCTCCAGGAGAGCTCTGGTCCCCAGGGACCCCAGGCAACAGTGTCAGGTAAGGCAGGGCCGCATGGCAGCCCCATACCTGGATGGGCAGGTGGAGGCAGAGTGAGGCACCAAGGACAGAGGCAGTTCAGTGCCCTCCAAGAGTGTCTGCTCTGAAGCACGAGTCACTTGACCCCTAGAACTGAGCCTGGGCTCCTCAGCCTGCGCACCCAGCCCCTGCCACTCACTGTCTGCTGGGCCCTGGTCTTGCCCACCTGTCCTCGCTCTCTGGCCCTGGGGCTCCCTCATCAGACATTTATGGCCCTTTCCATCTCTCCCACGCTCGCCTCACTGGCCCCGTCCTGAGGTGAGCTAGCTGTTCCTCCTTAGGTAGCCCTGTGTCTGGGCAGGGGCAGGAGCTAGGGGCTGGACCTGCCGGATGTGCCCACCTCTGGCCAGAGGACAGAGCCCAGCAGGCCGGGTGAGGATGGGGTGCTGGGGAGCAGTGTGGGTGCAACCTCACAGCGGAGCTGTGCGGGGACCCTGACCGAATGCCGCTGTCCGGAAAGCTGAAGTAGATGCCAGCAGGGAGTTGGGCAGTGCTGACCTGGGCTCACAGGAGACACCCACCCCACCGGGACGCACAGGACATGGGATGGGCCCTAGGGTTGAGGAGGGGAGGAGAAGAAGGGCTGGGCATGCGGGAGCCCAGGCTCCGGCCCTGGCTTCCAGGGGTGGAGGACCCAGGGCAGACGTAAACCACTGGGTTCACAGTCCTGAGGCGACAGGGCTCCCGCCGTGGAGCAGCTTGTGAAGGTTGAGTGGCCATGTCCCCTGAGGATGCAGGAGTGAGGTTGGTGGCGTCTGCAGCCCCTGCATCCACTGTGGCCTCTGTCCGTGCTGTCTGCCTGGACTGTGCCTGCGGAGCTGCCGTGTGCTTCTCCCCTGGAGCTGGCCACCCTTCACACCCCTGCTCCTGCCCTGTCCCTGGCCCTCATCCTTGTCTGGATCCAGCTGCCTCCCGGGGTGCCTGGTGTGCAAGGATCCACCAGGAATGAAAAGCAGGGGCGTATTGATTTCATTTCCAAATTATTAATCAACTTCACAGCTCAACAGAAATATTGTATTGTTCAGCTTGGGCAGATCCGAATGGCTCGCCCTCGGGCAAGGAGCAGGGGCTGGTGAAGGACGGAGGGTGATAAACAGGGCTGAGGCTGCCGGGTGCCGCTGGGAGGGCCTGGGAGGTGGGTGTGGGCACCACCTGGCCTGCTGACCCGCAGCAGAGTGTCTGCAGCTGCCTGGGAGATAGGGTGCACTAGGGTGAGAGTCCCTGCCTGGCCTGGTCACGTGTGTCCTCCTGGAGGTCGTCCCCACCCCTGGCCTCCAAGACCCCAGAGATCCAGCAGAGGCCTGGGACACAGCCTGGCGGGACAGGGCCAGTGCCTGGCCGGGAGGGCTTGCAGTGTGGAGCAGCTGAGCACAGGGTGGCTTTAGGTCCTGAGCAAGGTGGGGGATGATGAGGTTGGAGGCGAGGGGGTCATGGGGCCAGACTGGGGTGGGCAGGGGCAGCACCTTGGCCTGGGGCGTGGGGCTGGGCGGGTATACTGGGTGTGGAAGCCGGATGAAGAGGGGTGATGTCACCCTGTCACTTGCGGTGACAGTCAGGGATGTGTGGCCCTGAGCATATCCACAGAGCCACTCAGTTTAGGGTACTTTGTTCTCAGCTCTGCTAGTGGTCCTGATGCCAGACAGACCACTCTGTGTAGATTTATAGGACCTTCCCAGCCTGCAGAAATCAGAGCAGGTTTGCAGGACCTCAGGGCCCGTGCTGTAGCACTGTGGGGGCCTGTGCCCTGGAGGGAACCCTCATAGGCTGACAGGAGAGATGGCTGAGGGAGTTGTGCTTATGTAGCAGCTGCAGGCTATATATAAGCTATATATAAGCGACTGGCCCAAGTGCAGGCCCCTGATTGACTCAGAACTCCAGGACAACCCTCAGGGGTGGGGCTGGAGCCAGGGAATCTTCTGGAGAGTTCACTGCGGGGGTGGGGTTGGTAATATTATCAGTGGGCCCAGATCCTTTCCTCCCTGGTCTTAGCCAAACTAGACGGCCCGCCCTTCCCCAAAAGGCAATAGCAGCATATGAAATGGGTGGGGGATGCTGTGCCGACTATCGAGCTGTAATTGTGTTTGAGTGGAATGGAAGTGGGCGGCTTTTGGTAGTGAGGGGAGACACCAAACAAGTTATCTCAGGCCACTGGGAGGAAAGGGGAGCAAAGGGCAGTGAGGGAGGGATGTGACAGCCACCAGCCAAGCCACACACCCCTGTCCCTGTGGGAAAAAGTCCAGAGTCAGGTGCTTCTTGTTTGTCTCACCAGCACTCTGGGAGGCTGAGGCAGGAGGACTGTAGGTTTAAGTTTAGCCTGTGCAACTTAGCAACTTAGCAAGACCTTTCCTTGCGATAAAAAATAAAAAAACGGCTGGGGGTATATCTCAGTGCAAAGGCCCTGCCAAAAAAGTTATAGGAAGCCTTTACCTCCCTAGAGAGCACCTGGCAGAAGCCTGCTGTGGTTTCTGGGGTGTTGGTTTACCCAAGCAATGCTGCCTGTGTAAAGGATGGGGCTGGGGCCTGTGGGGTGCCCCTGAGCACCATGGGCTGGTTTTACCGACCAGGGGGCTGACAGGAGTGACCCCTCCCGGCGAAGGTCACAGAACTGCCACCTCCGTGTCCACTCCGGGGTGAGTGAGGCAGGAGCCCAAATGGCTTCCCTGGCCTCCTGCTGGGAGAAGCTGCCTCCACCTGCCAGAGAGGCTGGCTGGGACTCTACCCAAGTCACTGAGAGGCCCCAGTGGCAGCCTCACATCTCAAAGAGAAAGGGCCACAGGCGGTGCACCACAAAGAGGACTGTGGGCCTGGGCATGAAAGAGGGCAGGGCAAGGCCTCGAGTGTGGGCAGGACTCAGTGGCAAGGAAGGGGGTGCAGAGGCCGTGAGCAGGAGCAGAGCGGGGAGGGGTATGGGCGTGGGCCGGCTCTGTCCCTCCTCTCTGGACGCTGTGGTGCCTGTGTCCCTGGCCGCACTGGTGGAGTGGGGCTGTGTGGGCTTCAGCCTCCTGGGGTCTTGGGTGTGGCTGACCTGTCACAGCACCCGCCTCCTGGAGCCCAGGCCTGGCTGCTCCTTTCTGTCCCCTCCCTATGCCTGTTGTGCTCTGGAATCTTGAGGACCCTTGCTCTGATTGGTTGGAGGAATCGAGGTAGCTGGAACTGAAGTGCTCATGGGCTCAGCCCCTGGCCCCTCGTCCTGAGATTGGGGACTCTGTGCTGGCACAGCCCTGGCCGTCTCCTGGTGATCCGGTGGCCCCTGAGTCTCCACACAGGCCCCTCTCCCAGCACAGTTTCCTGGGGGGTTCTGTCCCAGATACTGGGGCTGGGCTGGGCATGGGCTAGGGTCCTGGAACCTGGGCTTCATGCTCAGCACCAGCCAGGCCAGCCTGGCAGGTAGACCATGTGGTGCTGGCCACTGTATGGGCAGTGGGTGGGTCCCACTGGCTGCCTGGCCCAGGAGGTTGCTGCCCTGTGGACTGATAGCAGCAAGAGTGGCCTGCTGTGGCCTGTGTGGTGACCGCCTGTCATCTGCCGCCTGCCCTGGGGAAGCCACTGTCAGCCTCTGGGCTCTAGGTCCTGGGCCACTTGTTAGGGTCTCTTCTTGCCCTTTGAACTGACTTCTGCCTTCCTCCGGGGTTGAGGCCCCCACAGCTGTGCACCAGGTCCTGAGGATGGGGCACCCTCTGCACTCAGGCTGGTGTCCTACTCCCCAGAGTCCAAGGCTGTGGAGTTGCCCAGGGCGAGTTCCCCCGGGCCATGGCAGGGAGTGGGATGGCTCTGGCTGGGCGCTGCAGGGTAGGGTGGCACCTGTTCCAGGGCCATGGGCGGGCACTGCCCACAGGGTGGCCGGCCGAGCAGAGGCTGTGTGAGCCAGGAGCCTGGGTTGTGGGGACCTCCAGGGGTCCCTGTGTCCTGGGGCTGCTGCTTCCTAAGAGCTGGTGGGAAGGCAGGCAGGCAGGTTGGGGGGCTGGTTCCCTCCCCCGGGCTCACAGCAAGGTTTCATGTCCAGGCCTGAGTGGGATGGGGACCCTCCGGTGGGGGTTGCCTAGGGGATGCAGGGCTGTCCTCCAGGGATAGGGAGGGTGGGTCGCCTGGAGCTGGGAAATTTGGAAGCAAGTCCAGCCATTAAACTGTGGGTTGCTCATGCAGTGAGCGGCCAGGTGCGAGGGGTCACTGTGATCTGTGCCTACTGGGACCTGGGAATGGGGCCTCACCTGTCCTGTGAGCCCAGGGGATGCTGCACCTTGCATGGCAGCCCAAGGTGCCTATTTCCCTACTCTGGGGGGGCCCAAGACCCCTGGGGCCTCAGGGCCGTGAAGGGCTCCCCACATCCGGCCCCGCTGTGCCCTACACAGGGTCTCCATGTTCTGCCTGGCTACTCCATGCCAGCAGTGAAGGGAGGGGCAGACCACGGGCTGGGACTGGTGGCCTGAAATAACTCACTTTCAACCCCTGAGTGTTGCGGCCAGTCAATTTTCAAACCACATTTGCTCTCTTATTGTTTATTTTCGGGCAGCAGCACCAATTTTCAAGGCCGCTGCCACCGCCACCTCAGCTATCTTGCGGGTCACCTGTCACTCCAGAAAGGTCAGTGGCTCATTCAGATCCCATCACTGCATGAGAGCCACGGTTGCTTCATCTGCTGTACCAGAGACCCTGTGTTCTCGCCTGCCTGTCCTGGAACCTACTGCGTGTGGGTCACCCTGCGGCCCGACCCGCAGCTGCCTAAACAGGCTTTTACCGAAGCAGCTCTGCAGGCGGAGGTGGCCTGGCCTTCGCTCTCTGCCCTGGCCTCATGGGGTGGACTTAGCCAGTTCTGCCAGCCCGGGGGTCAGTGCCCAGCATCTGCACTGCCAGCCCAAACCTGGCCAGCCCTGCTAGGCCCTCATGGTGGACTGGCTGAGACTTTGGACTTGCTGTTGGGTCAGGGGCTCTGAGCTCGGGTGGGGCAGCTGGGCAGGGGCAGGCTTGGGCGGCTCTGTCCCGGGTGGATGAAGCTCTCTCCAGACCTGTGTCTCCAGGCACAGCTCCGACAGAGGCTTGGGGCAGGAGGGATGGGACTGGGGACCAGGTCCTGGTTGCCCAACCATGGTCTGTGGGCAGGGGAGGGGTGGACACCTCTAGATCTGCCAGGGCAGATGCTCTGGAAGGGCAGCAGCTAGACAGCCAGAGCCGGTTGTCTGGGTTTTGCCTCACATTCAGTACCCGGCGAGCAGACTGCAAGGAAACATTCTTCTGGGTGGGGATCCAGGCAGTGAGCCACCGCAGTGCTGGGGTCCCTGGGGGTCTCCCTGCCCTACCCCTCCTTTGGGCCCTGGCTTTGCAGAGGTGGCTCAGGCGGGGCCCTCAGGCAGGGCCCCGCTGGGTTGGTGGGTACGATGGGCTGAGGGGGGTGGTCCTGCATGTGGTGCTGTGGGGTTTCTAGCTCACTGAGGCCTCCAGCCCCCTGTGTGGGTCTGAGGACTGGGCTGGGTCCTGGTCCTACCTGGGCCCTCCTGTCCCTGTTCGCCCAGGCAGTGAATGCGATGAGGAGTGTGGCATTAGAGGCAGCAATGCTGCAGCGGGCAGGAGTTGCAGCTGCACGGCAGGGCTGGGGTGTGAGGGCTCCCAGGACAGCTTGCCCTGCTGGGCGGGCGGCAGGATGGGGAGGACAAAGGCCCAGCTTCCCCAGCACAGCTCAGCACCTGAGTGGCTGGGCCTCAGCCAGAGCCCTCCCTAGAGGGCCCCGAGTTGGCTCCTCCCAGGCCTGCCTGGCCCGCACCCCCACTGCTCACCCCACAGGGCCCAGGAACCATGTTGCCCAGCACAGGGCCAGCCCCAGGCTAGACGGGTGAGGACCAGCCTGACAGAGGGTCAGGCATGGCAGGGCTGGACTAGTGGGGGCCGGAGCGTCAGGAGGGACCAGTAGTGCCCAGCCCATGACCTTCATCCTTGGCCCTCCTTGCCTGAGGGTGAACGCTTAAAGCCTCAGTCCTGGGAAGGGCTTGGCACACATCCGGGGATGTTTCATGGCCTGTGGGTGAGGTTGTGTGGTGTCTTTGTGTGCGGCGTGTGTGTCTGTGTGTGCATGTGAGTGGAGGTGAGTGTACTCTGTGCTCATGTGTCACCAGGGCCCAGGGTGAGGGCAAAGGGGTCCATCTTTCAAACCATTCTTTCACGTCATTCTTCCTCATTCAGACTATGCGTGCTGATGAAAGGCTGTACCCAGCCTGCTGGGCTGGCCCCTCGGGGCCCGGCCTGCCCATGTCCAGCTCTGTCCAAGGCAGCGCCTGGGGTCACTCTCCAGGCCTCTTTGTGCCTCATCTCTTTGCCAGCATGACACTGAGGGAGTCCCTCTGGTGTGCCAGGGCATGCCGGCGTCGCGCCCCAGCCCATTCCCCTCTGACGTGGGCCCGTCCCCCTCAGGGCAGCGCCCAGGGCATACTGAGACGTGGGCCTTGCTCTGTCGGCCCCTCCAGCCAGCCGTGGTCTCTGGCGAGGTGCAGCTGGGCCTTTCCCGTCCCCAGGCTCCCCTCCCCCGGCCTGGGAGCCCTTCCCCTCAGAGCTCACCCTGAGCCCCTGTCCCTCTTCACACCCAGCCCTTGCCAGGCTCTGGCCCACGCTTCCTCACAGGCTCAGCCTCTCCGACCTGCACAGCCCAGGGCCTGGTCTGGCAGGACTAGAGGGTGGAAGGAGGGAACGAGGGGCTCTGTGAGGGCTGCTGGGGGCTGATGTGTCCAGCAAGGTTGGGCGGGGGCTGACTGAGACTTCCCAGAGGGAGAAGGAACCCACAAGGAGAAGACCTTTCTGCTGGGGGTGAGGAGAAGCCCTCCTGGCCTGAACCGAGGGCTGCTCTGAGCCCTCTCCGTGTCCACAGAGCACTTCCCAAACCAGTCTCTGCTTGAGGTTGACCCTAAGCTCTGTATTATACGCATCCAGTTATCTACCCATCGCCCACACTTCATCTACCCATCCATCCATTTGCCGATCCATTACCATCATCCATCTGTCCATTCACCCAGCGTTCACATAAACTCCCACCCATGCATCCACTGTCCATCCAGTCACCCACCCCTCCACCGACCCACCTGTCCACTCATGTGTCCTTCCATCCACCCGTCCGTGTTTCCATCCATCCATCGACCCACCCATGTGTCCGTCCATCTCTTCTATGCAATATAACAGTGCGTGGGATGGCGTGGCCCATATCCATCCATCCACCATCCGCCCTTTCACCTACCCGTCTACCTGCTACCTACCCACGTGTCCGTTCATCCACCCCCCACTAAAACTCCCACACATCCATCCTTTATTCACCCATCTACCTACCCCTCCGGTCACCATCCATCCTTCCGCTCTTGCATGCATCCATCCGTCTATCTCCCACCCACGCGCCCATGCAGCCACCTACCTAGCCATCCGTCTATCCCTCCACTTGGCTGTCCATCCACCTCCGTATCTTCCACCCACCCACTCGTCCACCCATCCACCAAACTATTGATCCACCTATTGGTCTATTCATCCACCCACCCACATATCCATCCATCCAGTCGGCAGGCCCGCAAACGTGTACAGGATAGCAGTGAGGCCAGGTTGTGGCACTAGGGATACCAAAAGGCTTTTTCCAGGGTCTCTGCTGCTGCAGAGAATGCAGTGCTGCCTTGTAATCCCACTTCTGCATGTGTGTACAGGTGACAGCAGGGTGGGAGGCCAGATGGGGCAAGGTTGTGTTTTCGACTACACCCTGGGTTTTCTGGGATCCAGCGTGGCATTACCTTGCTTTAGCTTCTGTGCATCTCCCTTAAGACTGTCCCTGGGCGGAGCCTCCTCCTCCTCCCTGGCTTGTGTCCCCTGTCTCTGCCTGGCTGCCCTTCAGGGCAAAGGAGGTGAAGGCCCCTCTTCCCAACCCACCACGCCCCTTTGCCCAGCCTGTCCCGACCTTGCTGGCCACCCATCCTGGGGCCCTGCGTCCTGGGACAGATGCCATGGGGCAGTGGTCCCACAGGCAGGTGCGGGGAGCCAGGGAGCCAGGCCCAAGTTCCCGGTGCTTGGGGTCACCTAGAAGCTCTCTTGGCTCCCTGCACCAAGGACCTTTGTCCTATGTCCTGTCCACCTCTGGGGCTGGCTGTGCCTCCAGCCTCGGGCTTGCGGCCTCCTCAGGAAAGGCTGCAGGGCTACAGGCTGGGCGGGAGGAGTCTGGGGATGGCATGGGGAGAGGCCGTGGCACCCACACGCACCCCTGAGCCCGCCGCACGGAAGGGAAAGAAAGATAACTGATGGGTAGTATTTTAAGGCATATTAACCCAATTACAAGTATATTTTTACAATCGTGGCTCCAACATTTATCACACGGCGTTTATTAGCCCTGGAGCTGGGCTGTGTTGAATGCAGGCGATGAAACAGGCGCATTTCATTACGCGATGCCTGTGCGGCTGCCGCGGCCCGACTCTTAAACCGCATGATTTTATCAAAATCTTTGGAAATTGAAGCAATCACTAAAAGGTGTCGGGGAATTAAAATGTTCTGTCTCCAGGAAAGAGATACACTTCTTGTAACATATATCAGGAGCTCTTTCTTTCTTTCTTTTTTTTTAAAGACACATTACTATGCAGAGAAAAGGCACCGAGCGCCGGAGGGGCCGTTCCAGAAGGGTCGGGGCTGCCATTCGTCGTGCTTAAAAATTGTCCTCCGAGGGACACGTGGCTGGGAGAGATTTCTGTGGCCTCTCTGTCCCCCACTCTCCCTCTGCTTTTCTGATTTTCTGGGGGCAGGACACGACTCCCGAGAGCCGACAATGAGACTAGGATCGCACAGTCCTCTCTGTGCCTACGACTCGGGGAAGCTGGGACAGACAGGGCGGGGACTGTGCTCCGAATCTCAGTCTCTGTGTCCTTCATGCTCAGTCCATGGCTCTGGCGCTGGTGGCCCTCGTGGACACAGACTGTGGGGGGGTCTGTGTGGCACCTCAGGCCTTTCTATGGGGAGCTCCCAGGTGGGTCTAACAGCTCTGGGTGTCCCATGACTGTCCCAGAAGAGTTTTCCTCCATCTTGCCGGGGACAGTGGCCACAAGCTGCTCCGGTCACTTCTGAAGTCACTCAGGGCACCAACAGTGTCAGGGGACCCAGCCCTGGCTGGACACAGGCTGCTGCCCAGCAGCAGAGGCCCTGTGGGGTTTGACATCTCCTCCAGAGGTCTGGAGCCACCCAGGGACAGAGTCTTCGTGCTGGCTGAGCTCTGAGGGAGGAGCCGGCCCCTGCTCAGCCTGGACAGTGGTCTCCCAGGCCTTGCCCGAACATGAGGAGAACCCTGGTGGTAGGAGCACGCAGGTCAGACCTGGGTGCATCCCACAGGCCGGGTGGCTGGGCAGGGGAGCCCTAGCAGGGACCAGGGCCTGGGTTGCTGCAGCCTTGGCTGAGTCTGCCTGGGCCAATTTTGCCCAAAGCTGGGGTTCCAGACACTTTTGGCTCCTGAGCATGAACGTGGGGGACAGACACTGGGCAGGGACAAATGCTGGGTGGGCTCCCCGGGGGCGGTATCGCTGTCACGGCTCTGTTCTCTGTGCCAGCACTCGCCATGCTTGCTCTCCCCTGTCTCTCCCCACCCTTCTCACAGCTGCAGAATAAGCAAGCTATTGCAATCCATGGTGGATCCCACTGGGCAGGACACGGCAGAGCTGGGGATGCCACTGACACGTCTCTGACGACCATGCTGGGCGCACCCAGCCCAAGATCGCGTTCTTCCTGATGCCCTATTGTGCTGGGGACAGAACCCGGGGCAAAGTGAGCACTCTGCTCTCCAGCTCTGACTCCCCAGCTGGGCCTCTGGAAAGACCAGTCAAGGACATTCAGCATGGGTCAGTGGTGGTCACATGTTAAGGAGCAGTGGCTTTGGCTGAGGTGGTGCATATACCGGTGACTCCCAGCACTCTGGGGGGCTGAGGCAGGAGGGCGGCAACTTAGTGAGACCTTGTATCAAATGAGAATAATAAAAAGGATTGGGGGTGTTGCTCATTGGTAGAATTCCTGGGGTTCAATTTCCATTACCCGAGGATTAAACAAAACAAAAAAACCCAGCACCAGCTGAACAAGGGCCCTGAGGGTCTGTGGGGAGGTCCCTGCTGTCTGGCGGATGGTGTGGGGCCTTGCACTGGGTTCCTGAGACGTCATCATGGTGCAGGTGGGTGATGGGCTCTTGGATTTCTGTGTTGTTTCTTGCAACTGAGATTATATTAGAAACAAATAAGTGGTAATGAAAACCCCAGGCTTCGTGTGGGCCCAGCTCTGCCTGGCCAGCTATGTCCGGTGTCAGCACTCAGCTCCTGGCTTTGTCTCCCTGGTGTGTGGGGTGCAGCTGTGTGTGCTGCCCAGGAGGGAACAGACAGAGGGGCTGGCCCGGGTGAGCCCTGCCTTGGCCACTGTCCCCAGGCCCAGGACTCTTGGCACAGCTTCTCCACGGTGCCTGGAGAGGAGGTCTGGGACTGGGCGTGTCCGGTGCTGACTCCATGTGCTCTACAACTCAGCCCTCACACGGTGCCTAGGCTGTGGCCCCATCTCCCAGAGCCATACCTGGCCCTTCCCCGGCCACATCAGCAGGGACAAAGCCCAGAGGCATAGGTGTGTTGGTTGGTGCCCTGGTGGTCCCAGGTCTGGGGACTCTGGTTCTGGCTCCCTGGGATGGCGGTGACCAGGCCCAATCCTTGAAGAAGAGCGGCATGGCCCCTGGGTGGGCTGTCCTGCAGCAGGATGGGGCAGCGGAGGGGACAGAGGCCCAGCAGACCACAGTGGAGCCCCCCAGGCCTCTCGGCATGGCTGAGCTGGAGTCCAAGAAGACTCTGATCCAGCCCAGCTGGGCTAGGGCGCTGACCCTGGGGATGAGCACTGGCCACCAGACCCAGGCAGGCTCTGGGAGGGATGGGCACCCACTGGCCCCCAAAAATCAGAGCTTTCCAGCCCAGCTACCATGGGAGGCACGGCTGGGAGGGCTGGTGGGTGTCCTGGTGTCTACGGCCATGGGGCTGTGTCACCCGGGATTGTGGCCCATGAATTCCTGTTGCAGGGGGTGCCCTCAGCTGGAGCCAGCTGGCTGGACAGGGACATGGACCCCAGGAGGGACGGGCCTGCTGGCGGGTCCCCTCCTGCGTCCAGCCGTCGCCCGGCTGTATTGTTGGGGTCACCCTCTTTGCCACGAAGGGTCAAGAGTTATCCGGCAGAGTCTTTTGTGTTCTAAATTTAATTGTTGTTCTCCTTTTCTCCCTTAAAAAGATCAGTAAAAACTGTTAATTTGATCAATACTTAATTTTTTCACCTAGAGTGCGTTTCTCCTGCGGACCCGTGATAAGCAGGCAGCGGGGCAGAGGGATGAGTGAATTGTCAGGAGTTTCCCGCTCTCCTGCGGCCACTCCGCCACTTAGAGCCGTGTAATTTATACCCCGGCAGTCGCTCCGCAATTACCCTGTCTATTGCTGTCGACAGTATCGCGCTATCTTTTAAATAGATCCGGCTTGGCTGGTCCAGACGAGCCGACGGGACAAATGATGCCATCCCTCATCCTGCAAGTCCTAAAGAGATAAGTCCCTTAAAGAGGGGGCCATTTATCAGCTGATACAAGCTGGATACTTACAAGCCCACTTCTTTGTTTGGGTTCTTTCCAGATTTCCGAAGCTATTGATCTGCTGGGGGCAGCTGGGCTCGGGGCAGCACGGTGACCAGGGCACCAGGGGCTGGCTGGTCCTCAGGGTAGGGTGTCCCAGAGGGGCCCGGGCTCCCTGCTGACACCGGCTCCTCTGGGCAGGTGGGGACCGTGCTGGCCCTGACCTCACAGGCCCAGACACAGGGCCTGGCATCAGCCTGGACCTCACAAAGCCTCCACCAGGGCCAGGAGTAGCTGGTGGAGGGAAGGGGCCTCGGATGCCACCAGCCTCCAGTGGGGACCTGGCCCTGGGCTTGAGGCTGCCTGCTTGCGTGGTGGGATATCGCTGTCTGTCCCCCAAGCACCTGGGCCTCTGAGCATCTGGCCACGCCTGGTGTGGGCATGTGCAGCCAGCTAGGCTGTGGAGCCTGGCCTTGGGGTCTGGATCCAGAGGTCCTAGGCCAGTGCTCAGCATGACACAGGGGAACAAGCCTGGGCCCTGAGCCTGGGCGAGCACCCAGCTGCCTTACGGAGGGCATCTCCATGCTGCAGCTCCTCAGGACTTGAAGGATGAGGCCAGTCTTGTGGAGCACCCTGCCTGGGGCTGCATCTGGGGAGCAGCAGTGCTGGCCCAACGGTCCCCACACTGTGTCTGGGGCACAAGCGTAAGGCTACTCTGACCCTGGACTCTTTGACCTCCGTGTCATGGGCTCTGCCTCAAGGAGTCCCAGTGCCCTGGGCGGGGGTGGGGTGGGTTCCTACCAGTCCTGGGCACCTGAGGAGAACAGTGCCCCTCGGCCCCTCGGAGCTGGTCACTGGCTCTGGAGAGCAACCCTGCCCTTGGCTGTGGGTGAGGGACGGGGTGCTGTCCCAGAGCTGTGGTCCTGGCTCCTTCCCGATGGCCTCTTCCCCGTGGGCCACAGCAGGGCCCCTTGGCCCCAAACTGAGCTGGCCCTGGCCCCTGTGCTCCTGCGCCATGGTCCTTGATGACCCTGTCCCCTCCCTGGAGCCTGGTCCTACCCTCATGGCCCCTGGCTCCTCCTCCAGTGGCCCTGGCTCTCTCTGCCAGGCCTGGTCCTGAAGGTGGGGCTGGGCCAGGGCAGGACAGGCAACAGATGGGGAAGGCAGTGATGCCACTTCAGGAGGGGCTGCACCTGGCAAGGGCAGCTGTGCAGGGTGGATGCTGGTGGCCCTCAGAGGACCTGTGTGTGCTGGGGCTGGGCCCGTCCTGCACTTCTGCCCCCTGGCCTGCTCGGGGTGTGGGCCGGGAGCCCTCCTTCAGGAGCTTGGAGGGCTCTGTGTGGTCCCTGCCCAATGTGGCACTATGGCCTGGGAGCTGTGCCCTTCCGGCCATGTGGCCTTGACAGGCTTCTGGCTCTGATGCGACTCAAAGACCGTCACGGGCATCTGCAGATGGATGGGAGCAGGGACGCAGACGTGGCCGATGCAGCGATACACCTTGGGTCATCTGTTTGGTCTTAATTTAGAAAACCTTCATGAGATTATTACGTGGCATTTTTTCCCCTGTGGAGCTCGATGGTATCGGGTGGGTTCAGAGCTCAGCCTCTCCAGTTTATCTCCCACAGAGCTGCATTAATACGGAGCCACCATGGCCCGACTCAGCCACAAAAACAAATAGAAATGATCTCTGCAGCGTCTCTCTTTAAAAATAGTGTCCATTCATCATCCCGCGGACGGGACGGGCTGCGCCTGAGGTCTGGGCGCCCTGCTGCCTGGCCTGCAGGATCTGTCTCCCATGGACACCACTCCAAGTCCTCTTCTGCCCAGGCCCAGAGGACCCAGGGCTTCTCATCTGCAGCCAGGCGGGGTGGCACTGAGCTATAAGCAGGGAGCTCTTCCCAGCTCAGGGACTCTGCATTTGCGACAGCAGCTGAGGTCCTTCTTCCTCAGGAGCACAGGAAGGGTGGGGCTTTGACCAGACCCCAGGTCAGCTGTGAGGTCAGTCCAGCTGTGACTCACTGTACCTGCTGAGGCATGGTTGCTGTGCATGGCTGCCCCCTGCGGGACATCGTGGGGTGTGTAGGTGTGCCGCCCCTCAAGGTGACATAAGATCCTGGGGCGCCCAGTGGTCCAGGCCATGTGGGAGCTCAGCCCGAGCATGGAGATGGAGGGGGACGGGTGGCATCTTCCCAGCCCCGGGGAGGGAGAAAGGGGGCCAGAAAGGACACGCGGAGTCCATAGTAATTAGCGAAGATGGAGCAAGGCGGCAGACACTGGGCCTGCTGCTCCACAAGGCCATCCGGGTACATGAGGGACACTGGCCGGTGGGACAGCAGACTCAACACAGACGGAGACATCGAAGGTGCCTCAGAGGAAAGACACCAAGAAACAGAATTAAGGTACAGAAATGGACACGGCCCTTCCCTGAGAAATTCAGGGTAGCAATCCTAATATCAGACAAAATAGATGTAAGGCCAAAAAAAGTCACAAGGGACAAAGGGTAAGAGACACCGATCAATTCAGTGGAACACTAGATCAAGAAAGTAAGCTGGGCACAGTGATACACACCTATAATTCCAGCACTCGGGGAGGCTGAGGCAGAAGGTACAGGAGTATGAGCCCAGTCTGGGTAATTTAATGACTTAGAGAGACCCTATCTCAAAATAAAACATGGAGGCTGAGGGTGTAGCTTACTAAGAAGGCCCTCAGTTCAATAGCTAGTTGAAATAAAGAAGAAAAAAGATTATATTGATTTTTATATATAATAACATAGTTTTAAAATATATGAAACTATAATGAAGAGAGTTATCAGAGGAAATATGTAACTAAACTATCTAAAACTTTCAACACACTTTTCTCATAAAAAAGCACAGGCTATGGTGATGTCATGTCCTAGCATGGTAATGAACTCTGTGGTTAATCAATCGAACCACATCTGTTTTCTATCACACTATGCACGGTCACAACAAGGGGTCACGTCTGTTCTGAGCCACATCAGGGTCACCGGCCAGGCTGACCCCACCCCAACATGAGGGCACAGAAAGGCTGGGGCTGCCCAGCTGAGCTCCCTGGGGAGCAGTGTGGCCCTGGCGTAGGTCAGACAGGGCTGGGGTGAGTGGTGTCACTGTGGCCAGGGCTGCTGGGGAGGGTGTACCCGGCCTGACTCAGAAGGGACAGGGAGTGGAGTCTGGTGGCTATTACACAGTGAAGGGAAGGGCAGAGCACCTCAAAGGGTCAGCATAATGCACACCACATCCTGAACTCTAAAGCATCGAAACAAATGAGGAACAGAGGAAAGATCCCAGACACGGGGGGAGGAAAACCCCTAAGCTCTAAGAACACTTGCCTTAGGAGAAAATTGTCAGGAGACTAAAACATTCGAACACAACCTGTCAGTACTTGAGGGATCTTCCTAGAATGGTACCTAGAGAACAAGTGAGGCTTACAAATACATTCATTTAGAGAATACAAAGACAGCTTGCATAGAAGTAAGCAAAACACCTAACTCAGAAGGATGAGAAAGAACTAAAGAATAGATCTAAAGAAATCAGTTGTAAATTAAAAAAAAGAATGGGAATCAGTGAAGCAGAGAACATCTTTGAAAAATCTGAGAAGCGCTCTGGAGCTGCACAGGGGCCTTGTCAATACACCAAGCAGCAGACGTCTAGTGAGACCAGGGTGACTGAGGACGGAAACAAGCAAACACTGCCAAGGTGACAGAGGGGAACTCTGAATGGCCACGACTAACGCACTCAGAAAGCCAGATGACACATTTCTGTGAAAATACAAAATGCCAAATGGACACCAGAGTAAATAAAAAATTTAAATAGACCCACATTTATGAAAGAAATTGAAATGAGAAACAAATAATTACCCACTAGAAAATTTCCAGAGAGTGGAATTATTTATTTTGCAAGTTCTTTCAGAGGATATAAAACAACATCTCAGGTCATCTCAGCTCATTTTATGGCCTAGTAATATTCATATTTCAAAATCAGCAAATAAAGGATAATTATAAGACATTTCAATAAAAAATCATAAAATGTAACCAATCCCAAAAGTTTTTATTTTTTTATTTTTTTGTTTTGTTACCGGGGATAGAACTCGGGTCCTTGTGCTTGCAAGGCAGGCGGTGGAACCACTGAACTAAATCTCCAGTCCACCTAAAGCATATTTTTAAAAGATTGCCATCAAATGGGCTTGTTCCAGGAATGCAAAGATGGCTCAATATCAGAAAAGTCTGTCCATGTGATATACTTCATGGATTGGGAGAGGTGACTGTCTCAATAGATAAAGAGATATTCTGTATCATCCAACCCCTGGTTATGATTTAAACACATGGAAAATTGGAAATAGAACATTTTCTTAACTTCACCCAAAGTTATTTATTTAAAACTGAGAGCAAGACAGGCATGGTGGTGCATTCCTATAACACCAGATTTTTGGGAGGCCAAGGCAGGATGATTGCAAGTTCAAGTCTAGCCTGGACAACTTAGTGACTTAGTGAGACCCTGCCTCAAAATTTAAAAAAAGAAAAGGGCTGGGGATGCAGCTCAGTGCAAATGCCTTGGGTTCAATCTCCAGTATTACAACACCAGACTGAACCTATCCAGAACCAGCACCACCAAAAACAAAGCACCTGACAGCAGATGTTAGAATTTATTAGGAAAGCTTTGGATAATGTCCCCCAGAAGACCAAGAATAAGAGAAGGACTTCCACTCTGTTGCTCAGATTTGCATAGACACCAGCAGGTCCGAGACGTCGGGAGAGTGTGAGGGAATTGGTAAGGCTAGCAGTGCGGGGTCACAGTGCTGCCTATTGCTGCATAATTAGTCACCCCAGGCTCGGCAGCTCAGAGTGCAGACATTTATCCTCCTGGCTTCTGTAGGGCAGGAATTTGGGGACAGCTTGGCTGGGTGGCTCAAGCTCAGGATCTCCATGAGGCAGAGCTCAAAGCACTGCTGAGAGAAATCGAAAGCCACATGGGGCGGGGCAGCTTCCAAGATGGCGCACAGCTGGCCGGCAGCAGTGCTCACCCCTGGCTAGTGCTGGGGAAAGCTCTGTTTCCTGACCATGGGGCCAGATGGCTACCGAGTGTCCTCACTACAGGCAGCTGGCTCTCACCAAGCAAGGGACTGAGACAGGACACCGCGGCCTGTTGTGTAGTCTGGGGGTTAACGCGATCTCCCTGCCGCCCATGGTGCTGACCAGAGAAGTGCCATACACAGCGCTGCTCAGGGCAATGATGCCTTTAAACTGAGCCATATCCCACCTTCTTTGAAACAGGGTCTCACTAACTTGCCCAGGCTGGGCTCAAACTTGTGACACTCCTGTCTCTGCCTCCCAGAGTGCTGGGATTATAGGCACATGCCACCGCACCTGGCTGTGCTCCACTTCTTCAAGAGAAGAGCCCTGAGGAATCTATGGACGTTTTATAAAACTGCCAGGATTGTCTTACAACACTCGCCAGTGTTCCAGCTAGAGACTGTGACCAGGACAAGGAACGCTCACATGGAGCATGGAGAGGCTCAGTGTGTGGGAACGGAGCCCCTTGGAGAACAGTGAAACTGGTGCAGAAAACCAAGGTGCAAATCCCCCAGCAGGAGGGTGTGCTCGGGTGTGCTCCTGAGCTCCTCTGCAGATTCAACACAGTTCAGTGAAGAGCTCTGAGAAGCACAGCCGGATGACTCCACACCACAACACACTGCAGAGCCACAGGGAGGATGGTGTGGCAGCGACATCGGGACTAGAACCAGGCAGGTCCCCAAGCAAACACCGTGTCCCTGGCAGCTCGACAGATGCAGAGGTGGCACAGCAAGCTTTCCTAAGGGAGATGTGCTACAAGTGCATACTGTGAAACAAGCAGTTTCTTGAATATGACCCCCAAAACACAGGCAACAAAACTGAAAATAGACAAGTAGGATTTCAGCAAATGAAGCCGCTTCCATGCAGCAAAGGACACTGACAGGACGCAGGGGGCCTGCAGGGGACAGCGGCAGGCCACATGTCTGACAGTGGGCGCATAACCCAGGTACGCGAAGAACCCAATCAACTCAATAGCAAAAAACAAGTAATCCGATTTAAAGTGGGTCAAGGACCCTGACAAAACACTTCTCAAAAGAAGACACTTAAACGGGTGCTGGGTGAATGAAGATGCTCAGCATCTACATCACAGGGAAATGCAGAGCAAAACAGCAGTCCTAGCATCGCACAGCTGGCTGGGTGAAAGACAACAGGGGAGCTGATGGGAAAGTGAGCCCTTGCACACTGGCGGAGGGACGCAGTGCGGGTTCCCCAAAACTAAAAACAGAGCTATGTGTGATCCAGGAATCCCACTTCTGGGTGTAAACTCAAAGCAAGGGGGCCACATGTTGAGGACATGCTTCGGCCTCCTATGCTAAGGACAACGGCCATGACATGAAACAAGCCATGTCCCTCAGTGGATTGGATTGAGAAAATATAGCAGAATATCATATAGCCTTAAAAAGGAAGAAAATTATGTCATTTGCAACACCATGGATAACCTGGGAGACACTGCATCAAGTGAAAAAGCCAGATGCAGCAAGATAAATATTTCATGATCTCATGTACATATAAAATGCAAAAAATTTGAACTTCAGAAGATGAGAGTAGAAAGGTGGTCACCAGGGGCCAGGGCTGGGGGGATCGGGAAGACGTTGGCCACTGGATACAAAGCTACAGTTATGACCGGAGGAATGAGTTCAAGAGTCCTATTGTACAACACGGTGACCAGAGTTAATGACAAAGTCACAGGGAGCGGACTAGGTGTCCTCACTTGGCAGGTGTGTGAGAGTGTGATTTAGCCATTCTACAGTCTGCACATGTTTTAAAACTTCTGTGCTGACCATAATGAATATTTATTCAGTCAGTTAAAATGAATTGATTACAAGTAAAATAACAGGTCTGCCCATACCTGACGCCTGTCCCTCTGAGAGGTGGCTGTGTCTCCCCCTGGAAATCTGCACGGCCCCGGGCATGTGCTGTGGCAGGGTGCTGCTGACAAGCACTGGAGGCCACACGCCTGCTGCCAGCTCTGGGGATCTGCCAACCCAGGTCCACCCGTGGGAGGCCACGTAGAGGCCAGCGCCTGGTGGCAGCCAGCATCAGCCGCCAGACACAGGGCTGACCGGCGGGGTGTCTGCTTGGACCTCTCCACCTTGTCTGGCTCTGGATGAGACCACACCTAACCTCTGTCCCCCAAGAACACTCGCGATGAGCGTCCCACCTCCCAGACTCCAGATGCTCAAAAGTGAGCTTGAATTAAAATGCTTGTTCGAAGCCAGTAGGTGTTAGGACAATTTATTCAGCCACAGAAACTGGAAGAAATAATCTGGGAAAGGAAGATGGGAACTCTACCTCGTGGCATATACAAGGGAAGCCCAAGTGTCAGGGCTAAAGACCTGAACCCAGCAGAACTAGGCTGAGAGGAGCGTGCTGGAGGTTTTCTTCATGACCTCGGGGAGAAAAGGGTTTCTCATCCAAGACACCGGAAGAACAAACCACAAGCCGGAGAGTAGATAGATCCGATGGCAGGGAAATGAAGGATGCAACAGACTGTGTGCACCAATAGCAGGCCAACAGATGATACTCGCAACAACTGGAGCTCACAGCAGATGGATAGAATGTGCGGGACCAGGCCTCAGAAAGAAAAATGGACACAGGACCTGGACCGGGGACTCCCAGAGAAACTCACAGCAACGTGCAGCTGAACCTCTGCATGGCTCCGCAGGGATCGGAGGACACAGGTGACCCCAGGAGGTATGCATGGCCATCAGAAAAGCAGACCCAGGTAGCTGCCTGGTTCCTAGGACTGGCTGGACAGGGTGAAGCCAGCAGTTGGCAGGTGCCCATGCAGCAGTCAGCAGAGGGTTGGCGTCTACAGTGTGCTCTGGCCCCGGTCAGGAATCTCACTTCCGCTGTGTTTTCCCCTTGCACGACCCCAGTGAGGGGCAGGAATGGTGGCTCTAAGTGCAAGACCCCGAGTAGTCCCCTTGCTGAGGGATGCAGGATTTGGGGGGCTGAGGGAACTTCAGGGTTGAGTGGGGCAGCTGCACTGAGGCATCAGGCAGGGCTGCTCTCCTTCACGGAGACCAAGTGGGAGAAGCAGGGGAGTGGCCAGGCATGTGGCTCCGATGGCCTTGGTCCTGCTGATGTCTACGGAGACACCTGGCATGGCTCCCTGAGCCCTGCCCCTACCTGGGATTGTTCTGATCCGGCAGGTGACACACCCCCTCGGCGTCCCCTGGGGTGCTGCTTGTGCCTTCCCAGGTGTCTGCTGTCAGTGGCAGGCCCTCCCCTCCCGGTCCTCGTAGATCCGCTCTGTGGGAGTGGTGGCCAACATGCAGCCTGGCTCCTGCTGTGGGTTCTGCAAGCCTGGCTCCGGGGGAGCCCATCTCTGTCACGGCCCCCTGCCCTCCTGCCATCCGCCTGGCCTTCCATGGGTCCTGTGAAGCAAATGAGCTGAGAATTGGCCTGCAGGATGCCATTCTAGAGGCTCAGGGACAAAGTCCCTGCCTGGGGCAAAGGCCGTGGTGGGAGCTGGGTGCTCAGGGAGGGGCTGGGCAGAAGCCTGGCCTGGGGAGGCCCGGACTGACACCCACTGGCACCAGTTCGGCATTGGGTGTGGCTGTGGTTGGGCCGTGCTGGGCTGTTGAGAAGGCAGTCACGGTGGTGAAAGCCAGGCTGCACCTTGGGAACGGTGCCGGCTGTGCAACTTCCTGTTCCCCTGCCCGTGTGACAACATGTGCCCTGCCTCCGGTAGGCAACTCTCCACCTAGCATTGCTTTTCCGTGGCTGCACTGCTGTGCGGGGAGCCCCACTTTCACCTACTTGATCCTGAATGCAAGAGCTGAAGAACAGCATCTCCCGCTGCCACTGTCTTGAGTCTGTCCGTGTCCCATGTCTGCCCCTGTCCTTTGACTGTTCATGCTCAATGGAGGTTGAGCTGGTGTTTTCTAGATCCCTGAAAGCTCTGTGCTGTGAATGTGTGACCTTTTGCATGTAACATTAACAGTGCACATTTTCACAGGAAAAGAAAATTCAAGTGACAAACTTAAAAAAAAAAATAACCAATTTGGGAAGATGTTTGGGGAAATGAAAAGTCCAGGTTGATTTTGCTTTGGTTCACTTCTCTTCTCTCAGGAAGGGGCAGCACTACTGAATTCCACTGGGCTGAAGCTGTCTTGGCTAAGGCCTCTGGTGCACAGGGGCCCTGGAGATCGCTGTCTGCCGCTGGGCGTCCCCCTCACCCTGTCCCTCTGCTGCCTGTGTCTGGTTGGAATCCACACTGAGGCCCTCACTG
Source organism: Fukomys damarensis (assembly GCF_012274545.1). NCBI lineage: Eukaryota > Metazoa > Chordata > Mammalia > Rodentia > Bathyergidae > Fukomys > Fukomys damarensis. The sequence continues at coordinate 891,205 of NW_022900947.1, read as the reverse complement.
CCCAGGGGACTTTTCTGGTCATAGTCCCTGGAGCTTTTGGATGCTTCTGGCTGGAAGCAGTTCCTCGAGGGCGGAGGCTGTGGGCAGGTGTCCCTGCTTCAGGGACAGATGGCTCCTGAGCACCATGGTGACGACCCCACCAGGGCCCTGCCAGGGTGGCCTCCACCCGCCTGGCCTGGCGCCCGAGGCTGCCGCTCCTCTGGCGTTCAGAGCCCCGGTTCACACTCCATCATTGAAGGATGACAGCGGGAACGGTGGGAGTTCATTACAGGGACCATGAATTGTTGGAGGTAATTTAGATTACAATTTAAAGTTTAATTTAAAAATCTATCAACAAATGTGAAAGTACTCGGGGAACATTTTAAAATGCACTTTAATCTCACCAGCACAAATAGCTTTTCGAGGCTCTAAACATCATCACCTGGAAAAATAGTAAAACTTTACTGCATCTTTAATTAAATTACAAACACAAAGGATAATTAACTTTTTTATTTTTATTTTATTCCTGCCATTGTTTCTCCTCGGAGTCAATATCTTCCAGCCACAGGAGCGGCTGTTACGGGAGGTTTACAGCCGAGGGCCGGGTTGATAGTGCTGCCTGGGGATGGATGCCTCCGCCATGGGGGGCCGGGGTAGAGGTGCCTGCGGCCCCGAGAACCCAAGCCGACCCACCTGCCCCGGCTGGGACACCAGGTGAGCCTGGGGTGTCGGGAGGGGCCTTGACCTAGAGGTGGCAGCTCCCAGGGCTGCACGCGGTCGTGCTGCAGTATTCCGGGGTCCCAGTAGTAGAAATCCGGCAACCTGGAAGAGGTGGGGACCGCTGAGGTGCAGAAAGTGGGGCAACCATGCAGGCTCTGCAGCAGTGTGTGGCGTGGATGCCCCCCACCTCGCGGGCCAGTCTGCAGCAGGCGGGAGGGCTGAGGACCGCTGGGCTCCTGGTGTGTGTGGGGGTCTTGCTGATCTGGGGAGGGCGTTGAGCTGACCCGAACGGCCAGCAGGGGGCGCCCTGCAGCTGTGGGGGTGGCACTGGAGCGGATGCAGGGAGGCCACCACACCCCCCTGGGGCCGCAGTCCCAGGCCTGGCAAGTCTGTCACGTGCCTCCGCCCCCAGGGAGACTCAGAAGGTGCCTAGCACCCCCCCTGGTACCCTGGGGTCCCTTCACTGCTTGTTTCTGAGCCTGGGTCACTGTCCCCAGCTGGACACCCAGCGGGCCTCCACCCAAGGGCCCCAAGCCCTGCCCCCTGGCACACTCAGCCTGGCTCACCTCACAAGTGCCCACACTCAGTGCACACATCCATGCTCCTGCACTCGCACACAGAGGGTCCCTCATGGCCTCTCTGAAAGTCCCTGTCCCCCCCCACCCCCGCCCCTGAGGCAGAGGAGGCTGGCCATGCGGGGGCTCAGTTTTAGTGCTGTGGCTGCTTAATTATTGGTTAATCTAGCAATTTAGCATGCTTCATTTAATTCTAATTAGGAGAATTAATAGGCAGGGACAGTGATTTCAATAGACCAGCACCAAACAAAGCCCACCCGGACACCCTGCCCCCCCCAGGGCTGCAGGGAAGGGGCCCACCCTGGGGGGAGGGGGGCAGAGCCTGCAGACTCTTGAAGGTCACTGTGGGGCGGAGGCACTGCAATTGGGGCTAGGGACTGTGCTGCGGCCTGGGGACCAGGCTGGCCTGGGGTTCTGGGGCTCCTGCACCCCGCAGCCCCCCCACCTGCGTCCCGCTGCCTCCAGGCCTCCGTGCTGTGCGTGTGGTGTTTGTCTCTGCTCATCAAGCCGGCTCGCTGACAAGGCCCCAACATTGGACAGGGCTGTTCCTCTAATTAAGGCGCTAATTGAATTAAATGGCTTTGGTAATGAGCAGATGAGCGGCATAAAAAGTAAAGAGTCAGATAGGCCAATTAACAAGAACGGGGAGCACAATTATAACACGGGAAACACGCAGCCCGGCTCCAGCTCTGTTAATTGTTACCAGGGGATTTATGGTAATTGGCCCCACAACAGGCAGCAGCCAAACCTGCCCAGGGCTGGTAATTAAAAAATGATATTCTACACAAATGCCGGACTGGCTAATTAGGCCTTGATTTACATAAAGGCCTGTGGAGAGCCTCTGCCCACCTCACCTCCTACCTGCAACAGAGGCTAGCTGTTGGGACGTCCAGGCCCCATTAGCCGGCCAGCTCTGGGATGCGGTGTGAGGTGGCCCTGCTCCAGTGCAAGCCTGGGAGCTCAGCTAGGCCCTGCACACTGGCCAGCCGGCCAGTGTCACCCACCCCTGCACAGCCCTGCCACACCTGAGGGTGAGGACACTGGCCCAGGATCCCTCCTGTCCTGGGAGTCACGGTCACCTTAAAGGGCAGCCTCTCCCTCCTTCCTGCACTATCCTTGCCGAGTGATGCCTGGTAGTGGCTGGGAGCTGGGTGCATGGCCAGCCAGGCCCGTGTGGCCCCCACATCCCACCTGCAGCCCCACCCTGCAGGCATCTCCTCCAAAGCCAAGGTGACCAGAGCTGGGGGGACTCAGAGGCCGACAGACAAGCAGAGGGTGGCCAAGGGGGTCAGCTGGGCTCTTATCCTGTGGTACCCACCTCCCATGAGGGGACTATGGGTCCCCATTTTAGAGAAGGGGGAGTCAAGTCCCATCTCCAGGAGCCACACCGGCTCCTCTCCTGGAGCTGCTCCCCACCAGTGCCCGGCCTCTCCCTGCCCCTTCCCTCTGTCCCTGGCTCCCGACAAGGGCAGCAGCCCAGCCGGCCCTGTGGCCACCCCTGCCGGCCACCCGCCCACCGCCTCTGCCGACGACTTCTCCGGCAGATTTACCATAATGCTCACACTCTGAGCAGAAAACTCTGCCTCATTTACAAATGTAATTTCAGTCGAGGGTGGTTCTCCAATCTCCTTTCATTTGAGTCCCAATTGAGCCCCTTCTAGCTGCTGATGGCATGATTAGACAGCGTGCGCGCCGCGGCAGATTAGTCAAGCGCGGCCCCGTAAATTGGGAAGGATGTTTTATCAGGACACGTCACCGCGCGCCGGCAGCTGTGGGGTGCTCCCGGCTGTCCCCTCAAATCACGGTTATGGAATAATTTAGCCCTGCGATTCTCCTCGATTACTGCTGCCACCGATCATGCTGTCACGTTCCGAGTGAGCACTTCATCCTGCGCTTATTCATGCCAGATCTGTTTTGCTTTCGTAATGAGCACATATTACCCCGGCACAAAGAGGAGGAAGACGGCGCGTGATAGATAGGCGCGAGATTAAATGGGATCTTTATGACTTCTGCAGCCATCAGTTCTGACTGTGCGATAAGACGAGGCGACTTGGGTCCTGATGTGCTCTTTATTGGAGCCAATATTAGCGTGCACTCACCAGTGCAGGGTTGATCAGACCCTTCAAGGTGGAATCGCTGTGCTGCTCGCCCCAGGCCACCCACCCCCATGGCTGCACAGGGCCGGCAGCGGCCCTTTCTTTCTGGCCTCCTCTTGCCGCCCCCGCAGCCTTGGGCTTTCTGGTCCTCAGATTCCCGGCCCAGTCCAGGGCCCTATAGCCCTGGGTCTATGCCTGGAGGACCGGAGAGGATCAGGAGGACCTGGGCCCCCCAGCGTTCCCCACCCATGCAGAGCCTGGGCAGACAGGGTGCTCAGGGATGCTGCCGTGGGGGGCCTGATTCCTCTCTGGGGTGGTGGGGGTCTCACCCGGAAGGGGGTGTCCATGCCCACCTGCTGTAGGAGCACAGGGTTGGGCAAAGGCCATGTCTTTGAGCCCTGTGGGCATCTATACTGTGAGGCCCAGCCTATGTCCTAAGGACAGCAAAGGAGGTGGAGGCGGCGGGGGCCCTCACAGCCACCATGCTTGGGCAGACTGTCCGCACTGGGCCAGCGTCCAGCTCTCTGCCAGAGTCCCTGAGCCTCGGGGGCACTGGCCACCTCCCGGCCCCAGCCCACCACCCACTTGTCCTCCTCCCTCAGGAACTGTGCCTGTAGGCAGGCCGGAGGGACCTGGCAGAGCCTGGCTGGGTCCTGCAGGTGGCGCCTGTGACCCAGGGGTCCTAGAGGACCAGGTCTGGGACATAAGGCATCTCTGTTCTAAGAGAATCCTTTGGCCAGGAAATATGCTAGACCCCGTGGAGGAGCACGAGGCCCTGGAGGGTCTGCTGAGTGACCGGCTAGGCAGGCGTCCAGGGACAGGCTGTCCAAGGGGCATCTGGAGACACTGCTGAGGCCACAGGACTGTGTGCTCTGTGGCATCCGTGGCCCCTGGGGACAGGGACAAAGGGACTTGCTGGCTTCAAGGCCAGTGCTAGACAGGACCTCAAGAGGGACACTGCCACCAGGCCCTAACGCTGTCAGGGTCACAGACTGGAGGGGCCTCAGGGGACAAAGGACAGCATGGAAAGCTGCTCCAAGTCTGGGTGTGGTTGAAGGGAAGGAGCAGAGCTGGGACTTTGAGCCCAGAAGGAAGTCAGGGGAGTGGGGCAAGGCCTGGGGCTCTCTGCACTGCCCGTAACTCTGAAACTATTCCAGCACGAATAGTCGAATAGTCGGGAAAGTCCTCCGGCTCCGGCAGAGCAGCCTGGGGTAGGGAGGGCAGCCTGAAGGGAGGGGGAGGGAAAGTGGGAGGAGCTTTGGTAGGGAGGAGCCTTGGGGGCGGAGCCAGGAGGAAGGAACTGGGAGCAGGTTGGCCTGCGCCCAGGTGGTGGGTCCTCTGGGGTTGCTGAGGGCCGCGCGCCTGGGTGTGAATCTGGCGTGTGGGTGTTTGAGGTTGAGCCGCCGTCATTTCTGTGTGTGTTCACGTGTGGCTGTGTAGCTTCGTGTGTGTGAGCGTGTGTGGCCGGCCCAGCTGCTGCCCTGGTCAGGCCTGCAGGGCTTGCTGTGCAGAGGGGCAGCCGAGGCCCTGCCCCAGGCCAGGGGACCCCGTTGCAGTCCCACCTGGAGTGTGAGCCCCCCACTGTGCTCCAGGGGCAGAGGGCCTTGTGTCCCTGCAGCTCCGCAAATTCTCCCTTCTTCCAGCCTCCAGCTCACAACTCCCCCACCGTCACCCTCAATAAACCCATAAATATCTCTACCTGCTCCTTTGAAAAGGGACGCTGTTTATGAGCACCCCAAGAATGACATTTACAGGCCTGCCTGTAAGTGATTATTGACAATAGACACAGGGACAAGAGCAAAGCTCTTTCCACAGGGCCTCCCAGTGATAAGGGACAGTTTCCTTTTCTCATGCTAATTCCAGACGGGTTCTCTATTAGAACAGGGACTTTCTCTTCTTTTCATCTTAAATGTCACTGCTGAGCTCTGGCTCCTCCTTAGAAAGAGGCACCGAGACCTCAGATCCCTGCAGGTGAGTGTGGGAGTGGGGGAGTTGCAGGGAGGGAACTCATTTTATGGGGGCCTGCAGTAGGGTCTGGAATCCTCCAGGCAGACAGACCCCCATCACCCTAGGCCTCCACCTTCCCAAAGAAAAGCAAAACTGAATTCTATCTTGAGTCTCCATTTAGTCTGTATTTATTGAGCAACTACTGCATATGAAGCTGTTGAGAGGCAGCAGAACAGATAACCGCTGACACTGCGCCATCCTCTGGGGGAGGGAGAGGCCCGGCCAGGGTCTGGCTGCCAGTGTGGGGTTTGTCCCCCACCACACCTGGCCGCTCTGAGGGAGGCTGTGAGATGAAAAGCAGGCGTGGACTTCTGGGCAGGGGACGGCCCCTGACCGCCCTGCCTGGCCCTGACTCCCAGACTGCATCCCACTGCTTGCACGCAGCTGGAGAGATCTGTCTGGGTTTGCATTCCCACTGCTGACTTCTTGAGAGACTCCTTCCAATGTCTGCAGAGGCCTGGAGGCCAGGAGTCCCAGGGCCTCTCTGCCCTGCCTCCCCTTACCTGCACAGACCTACCCCCGGTTCCTTTCTCTGCCTGGGCCTGGTCACCAGCTGTGCTGAGCTCACACCACATTCCCTGTTCTGCTCTGGGGCCTGGATCAGGGGTGCAGAGCAGGGGCCCCTGAGGGAGGCAGTAGGGTCAGGTGTGGGCAAGGGAAGGGGGGGCGTGAGAGCCAGCCTGGGCAGTGGGTGCACGGTGACACCCACATATCCATAGCAGGTTTCAGCCTGCTGGACTTGTAGACTGCAACCTGCCCCTCTGCTGCCCCCATGTTGTCACTGTTTGTGGGATAGATGAGGGGCCTGAATATTCAGCCCCACAGTCTTCTTCCTGCTCTGGAGACACCACATCCCACCCCAGACACCCCTAACCCAAAAGTCTGTGCACCTGAGAAGCCCGTCCCACACCTTCCCAGCCAACACCCTGCCTGGTCAGCTTAGGGCAGGGCATTGTCAGGCTGGGTCTCAGCCCAGGGGAGCAGCTGGCCTGGAGCTACAGCCTGGGCCCCTCAGCCAGGCCAGGCAGGAGGCTGCAGTGGGCAGGGGGAGGCCAGCAGGGGGCTGGGGCTGGTGACACAATGCATCCCTCCCATGCTCCCTGCAGAGCATCCTCAGTTCTCACAGTTTCCTCCACAGCACAGCTCCTGCCGTGGAGACACCTGATGCCCCCAAGTTCATTCATTAATGCAGCAAATCCCTCGTAGTTCAGGGGGCACTTCCTCTGGGGGCAGGGATGGCCCCGGAAGGGTCCTGTGCTCCTCAGAAATCAGAGAAGGGACTGTCACCCAGCCAGAGGACCCCAGGCCACCCCACAGCAGGCTATTTCCTGCCCCTTTGACACAGGCTCCTGGGATGCAGGGGCTGTGTGAACTGGAGACTGAAGTCAGCCGCATTCACCTAGGCTGGGGAACCTAGTGACCCTTGGAGAGGCCTGCAGGACCTTGGAGTTCCCCACACCCCTGTCCCCAAACTCCTCTGAACCCCTGGGAGGGCCATGGTGACACAGAAAGCCTAGACAGAGCAGCCTCTGGGCTCCCCCACCCCGTTGGGTTCTTCCGGTCTCCGTTTGTGGACTGCCTTGCTGACTAGGAGCCCCCCTGCCTTGTTCCAGCCCTGGAGGGTCTCCCAGGAAAGGTCACTCTGGTCGGCAGCCTTGGAGTTCCCTAGGTGGGTTCGGCATTCAGCACTGGAGCAAATTTGAATTTTCATCTAATTCCTATCTGAGCTGAGGAGAGGGTGCTGCATGGCTGCTGCAGGCAGCTGGGAAATTAAAGGCCCCAGGGGCTCTCTGTGAAGTGCGGCAACCTCTCTTCTCTCCTCGCCTGTTTCCTCTCAAGCAACTTCCTGGGAAATGGACGGTGGTTGTGTGCGACGGTGGGATGATGGATGGCCACCACACTGCCCAGGAGAGCACCCAGCGATGCCGGCCGTTTGGTGGGAGCCAGTGCGGATCGGGGCTGGATGCAGGAGGAGGGTCCCACGGGCTTGGCTTCCCATTCTGACGGTGGGGCCTGTGCCCAGGGGCTCCAAGCTCCAGGAAACGCAGTTTCACAGGGGAAACGGCCCAAGGTGTCAGATCCTACCACCAGGCATCCTGCCACCCCAGCACCGCAGGGTGGGGAGAGCCAGCCAGGCCGTGGAGACTTCCACCTTAAGGTGCAGGAGCCCTCCACCCTGAGTCCCGCTGCCCCGCCACCCTCCTGACAAATACTAATGTCTAAATCAGCAGCCCGCCCGGCCGGCCACCCGCTCATGTTCTTTGCTGAAATGTCACCTGTTCCTATCTAACGATTTGCATAATGCAAAGCTTCTCACTCGTAAAATACAGATTAAGAGGGGAAGCCAGAGTCATTCTGGAACCAGGGAGCCATTTCAGAGGGAGCGGAGGAGGAACCTCGCTCTTAACCCCATCCCTGCCAGTCGCTTCTCATCCTGGGCAGCGCTGCCTGCAGGGCCACAATTCAGGGCCATGCTGACGTCCTACCAGCTCTGTTGCCTGTGGGGACGCCTTTACTGACCCCCAGCACTGCTGTTTTCCCTGGATCCTATGGTTTTGGGGGAGCACATGCATCCTCAAAGCAGGAGGGAGGTGGGAGTGTCCTAGGCTGGGGGCTGCTGCCCTGACATTCTCTCTGAGGTCTCTATTGGGGTCCCTCCACCCGCTGCTGGGCTCCTGGGTCTTTGGGCAGGGAGGGGCCCAAATCCAAGCTGTTTCCTCCACCTTCCAAATCTGGGTTGGTCTGTGCTTTTCATAAAGCTGGAGCCAAGGCTGGAGGGGAACTGAGGGATGTTTGGGGGTTCTTTCGCTTGGGGGCAGGTAGGCCTGGGGCTGCTTGGCCGCAGCACCTGTCCAGCCTGATTTGGGGTGGGGGCAGGGACAGGCCCAGGTGAGGGCAGGAGTAGGGGCTAAGCTTCCTCCCTCAGCTCTTCCTCCCCAAGGCAGCTGGATCCTAAAGCCCCAAAATCTTGGCGGGGTCAAGCCCTTCTCCCTCAGCTGCTAACCCCTCCTCCAGCCCAGGCTCCCCGCTGCGGAGTTGGGCGGGTTGTTCTGACCTGTGGGGGTGCCGGGTCTCCGGGACTAGGACTAGACAAGGCGGGGTCAGCGGGACCCCAGGGACAGGGAGACCATTCTCTTCAAAGGGGCCAGAGGGGCAGAAGCATGGGCAAAGCTGGGTCCTGTCCTGGGTCTGGGGCAGATGAGAACGGCATGCGGGTGTGGGCTGGGACACCAGGCTGAGCTCCAGACCCGGGAGGCTGCCCCCGCATCACCGGGATGGACCCTCTTACGGCCTTCCCGAGGACCCGAAAGGGACCTGGGGCTGGAGTCCACCAGGAGCCACACCCACCGGAGACCCGCCCACCCGGAAACCGCACCCACCGGAAAGCCCGC
>NW_022900947.1:874452-882168 GCF_012274545.1 Fukomys damarensis | reverse complement strand
GAGCCCCTCCTCTTCCCCCGCTGGGCCGGTGGCGCGGTCTTTTCGGAGCCCTCCGCGGCCCCCGCACCTCGCCGGCCTGTCCAGTGGGCTGGGCTGTTGGGGGCGCAGCCTCAGCATTCTTGTCAGCGGGTCTTCGACACTTCCGCAGCTACTTAGTGAACCCGCGGGCCCCGCGCTGGGTGCTACTGTCACCGCAAGAATTCTCCCGCGGGGTTCTTTTCACATCACCTCATTTTACAGAAAAGGAAACTGAGGCGAGGAAGGGTCCCGGGGAAGAAGGTGCTCAAGCACTGTCTGACAGCTGAGCCTCTGCAGCGAGCTAGGCCTCAGCCTGAGCCACCACCCAGTGCCCGCCTCTTTGCTTTCTTGGGGACTCCGCCAAGATCCCTCACCGTGGGGAAATTCAGTACCACCTATCCTCGGGGTCCAGTCCACAGCACCTGCGAATGGCCTTGTGGCATCCACCCCTCTTCCAGGACGAGCAGATGGACCGAGTTCTCCCAGCCCTGTGGACCCGGAGCTCCCCCGGCCTCTACTGCGTTGCTTGGGTAGGATGAGGGTTGGCCCGCTTGTGGGTGACTTGGTGCTCGCCTCCCAACCAGGCTGCCCAGGCTCATGGGCCCTGAAGATGGTCTCAACTGTCTCAGTGGACGCCTAGGACAAAATCCCCCAAGAAAGGTCTGTGCTCCTCTGCAAACATCTGGTCCAACCCCAGTCAGTCGCAGCTGCGGTCTTGATTGGTGCAAGAGAAAGTGACAGCACCTGCAGGGCCTCCTCGGGGACCACACCCACACGGAGGTCTCCCTCCTTCTTTTCCCCTGCTGACTCCCCTGTGGCCCTGTTCTCTCCTGGTGCCAGTCACAGACACTTCCTGCCCAGTGAAAGGCCCCGCCCTCTGCATCCCTTCATGGATCACGCCTCCTTGTCCTGACTCAGGGATGTGTGCGTGTGCGTGCGTGCGTGTGTGTGTGCACACGTGTGTAGCCCACCTCTGCTGGGCTGGGTGTGGCTAGCCAGGCCAGGCCAGGCCAGGTTTTCCTTGCTCATTGTTCAGTGGCCATCATCGTTTGAGATTGGTGCCAAGGCTCGGACTGTGGACCTCACCTGCTCTTGGATGTCTGCTGAGGGGCTGGAGAGCAACCACAGGGGCCCATGTCGATGGATGTGGTCAGGCAGCCAGGAGGTGACTGATCACAGGAGGGGCGGAGCTAGGGCTTCACCTACTAAAAGACAGACCTCTGAGGGGCCTCTGTCCTTTGTCTGCTCCATTGTCACCCTCCCGCACCCCACCAGCACAGGTGCCTGCCTTCACCCCCGTCTCCTGACCCCCAGGTTTCCACATGCTAAGTCCTGGGCCGCTCAGGCGCTGCCACCCTCTCAGCTCAAATGTCCTCTCCCTGGCCCCTAGCTGCAGCTCTCTCTCACTACCCCAGGCCACTGTCTCTGCCTGAGGCTGAGTCCCTGCCATCCCCTGCTCAGAGCACCGAGGCTCTACACCAGGACCCCTAGTCACAGTGGGCCACATGGCAATCACAAGTCCTTGTCCCCCAGGCCATACATTTCCACCTGCAGCCTTGCGTGGTCCTGGTCCACGGCCGTGGTGCAGCACATGGTGGCCCTGGACCCCTGTGGGGTGGGTGACCTGTCAGAGGGACCTGGTACCCCAGCTCAGTTCACCTGGAGTCCTGGACCTGAGTGCACCAGGGCTGAGCGAGCAGGGGTAGAGGGTGCCAGGGCAGGTCGCTGTGTCCTGCCTGGGGGTGGGGCAGCCCTGAGAGCGGCCTGGAGGCAGCACCCTGGAAGGCTAGGCCTGCAGCACCTCTAGCTGCTGATAAACCTGTGCTAATGGCTTCCTGCTAATGAGAAATGCCAGGCTGATCATGATAAATAGCCAGGAGCAGTGGGCTAAGCGGTGACATGCTGGCCCTCTTCACCAGGAGTGGCTGCCCCATCTCTCAGCCTGGGCCTGGTCCTCACAGTGCCCTGCCAGGGGACCTTGGGGGTGCACTAGGGGCTATGCCATGCCGAGGGTACCTGCATAACTCCGGCCCCACTCCAGGGTACTGGATGGTTCCAGGCTGGTGCGGGCATTGGGGGACAGTCATGTTGAGGCTGGGGCCAGGGTTGGGGGCTGCCAGGGCTGCAGGTGGCCCCAGGAGTTACCTGAGGCCCATGCAGAGCAGAGAGGACCAGTGTGTGTGAGGCAGGTGCTGCATCCCCCACTTCCCCATGGGGCGCTGACCCCATTGTCTCTGGCTTGGGCCAAGTATCATATGCCCTGTGCCTATTTCTCAAGGGCACCCTGAAGAGAGGGATCCATTTCCTCACCTGCCCCAGTCCTGGAAGGTGTCTGGGGCCATGATCCCGAGTCATCCTAGTCCCTCTCTAGGCGGTCACTCAGCTTGGAGTAAGTGCAGGGCCACCAGACCCCGGGGCACCAGGAAGGGGCCTGGACGCCAACCCTCCCTCCTGGGTCCTCTTCTGTGAGACCCTCCTAGTTGGAGCAGGGCTGCCACCCTTCCATCCTCCACTCCCTCCTGAGTGTCCCATGACCTGGGGTGCTGCGGGGAACAGTGGATGCTGTCCTACTTGCCTACACTCTGCTGCAGCCCTTCCTGGGTCTCCCTCAGGGTCCACGCCAAGCCACTGACGGTTACCCTGTGGCCACATCTGTTGTGGCAGCCAGGACCCTGTCACCTGGGGTGGGGGCAAGACACCTGGGGGAAGCATCCAGAATCTTCCCTGTCCTGGTTCCCTCCCTGCCCCAGGGTCCCATTCTGCCCAGGGCTTTGGGAGACACAAGGGGGCTGCTGGTGGGTGAGGCCTAATGGGGCTTCCCATGTGGAACGCAGCCTTATCTCGGGCGGCTGTGTCATCCATTACTGCTAATAGCGCTGCGCAGCGCCCACGCCCTATGCCTGGCCAGGTGGGCCCCGCTCCCCACACTGTCCCCTCCTGAGAACGCCCGCATGGCCGATGGGAAGGGCCCAGGGTCTCCCTATCGTCCCGGAGCAGCAGCCAAACGTCGTGGCCGCCCGTGATAGATGAAGCATGGAAATTAGTTCCAGAGTTTAACTGATAACCGGAGAGCCTGGCTACATTCGGTTATGGCAGCCCTAATTGATGAGCTCATTAAGTCCATTATTAGAGAAATTGATTTCAAATAGGCACTTAGAGCGTCGCTGGAGGCAGGTGGGGAGGGAGCACCAGAGGCAGAGGAAGTTGCAAAATACATAATGAGGCAAGTAATTTTATAGGTTTGTTTAATGAAAAGCTGTGACTGCGCACTTGTGGCCGTGTGGGTTTTAAACACCAGTTTTATGTACTAATAAAACTCCCGGTGGGGGGAGGTCCGGTCCCCAGGCCCAGCCCACCATCCTCCACGGCTGGCCTAATTAATTAGTTAACCTGGGCTAGGCTATAGATGGGTTAGTCACGCAGAATCGACACTCTGGGCTGTGCGTCAGGAGCAGGGCCTGGGCACCGTCCTCACTGCCCCACCAGCCTGCCTGGAGCCGAGCCCCAGTTCAGGGCCAGTGCAGACATGGCCCTGACGGTGGCACAAGTGGCCACAGTGGGGGCATCACAGGATGCCCGGGCCTGGCCCGAGTGGGGTCCTCCCGCCCACAGGACTCCAGCTGGCCAAGTGACCTTGACCTGGCCCTGACCTGGCCACTGCACAGCCCTGGCCCTGCACAAGGACACCAGGTGGATACACACGCAGGACATGTGCTTGGACACTGAGCACCACGCTCACACACGTGTCCATAGACACAGACATCTACGCAGTGACCATGCACACACTGACGTGGAAGTATACAGAAACACACAATGCACACGTGACCACAGTTCCTGTCTTTTCTTCCTTCCTCCTGCCCCAACCTCCCAGAGTGCTGGGATCATAGCATGTGCCCGCTTTCCGAATCCATCCCTTCCTTCTGAAACACAAGGGATATAGACACGGCTCTCCCTCTGACTCCCTGCCCAAGGCTGCTCTTCCCATCCTTCCTCCGCCCTCCAGGGCCTGGGCCTCTTCCCACCCACCCCATCCACCGCAGCTTTTCCTGGCATGGTACAGACCACGCCGTCCCCCAAGGTCCTCACCTGCGCACAGATGTCCACAGGCTTCCCGTGCCACGGGCGTGGCTGAGGCCAGCCTGACCCCCACTGCCTGCTCCCACTCCTCACCCAGGTCCTGGGCTGTGCTCTCTGGTACCATCTCCACTCCGCCGTGGGCCGGGCACATACTCATCACCAGCCCTGCCCAAGCTGAGGCCCGAGTACTCTGACCCCTGTGTGGCTCCCCGCCTCTCCCCCGTGGCTGCCTTCTTCCCTGCCTCAGTTTCCTGTTCCCTCTTGGGGTGCTGGACACAGTTAGTGGGTGCTCTGTCTGTCTTTCTGTCTGTTTGGCTTGCCAGTAACACAACTTGAGGTGGGAGATGCTGCCCACAGTAACAGCAAGAGGTTACCAGGAAGATTAAATGGAGAGGAGCTGCCTGGGAGGGCAAGGGGGAAGCCGGCCTCACTCAGAACCCTGGAGAGCTGGATGCAGCTTCCTGCTGCCCAAGGAAGAGAGGCAGAAGGGGCAGCCCGAGGTGTGAGTGCAGTTGGAGAAGCAGCCACATCAGAGGTGGGCACATCACCCGGCTGCTCGGGCTGCAGGGAAGGAGCCAGTGCAGAGGTTCGAGTGAAGAGGAGCAGCCTGGGCCCCACCTCCCCAGCTGCGGTCGGGACCTTGTCCGAGCCCTGAAGGGGCAGGGTGGCAGCGTGGGTGCCGGGGAGCTCTTGGCTGGTAGCAGACACTGCCAGCTGGCCTGTCCACCAGCCTCTCTGAGCTAGTTCTCCTGCAGCCCAGAGCCCAGAGGTCAGGCACGATGGATACCAGGGCGGGAGAGGGGGCAGAAGGGCCGTCTGACAGCGTCACGCTGACCTTGGCCTGTGTGTCTTCCATGCCCTCCTCGGTGGCCCTTCCGACATGGGTGTCATCCTCAGCTGAGTGTCAGGGAGGTCACAGTGACCTGGCCTCAGGGAATTGGCCACTCCCGAGGCCTGGGCAGGGACAGGAGTTGGGGCTTGTGGCAAGGTTGGCCCACATGACACCATGCCCTGCAGTTCACCCGGCTTGCTCTGTGGCCTGTGGTGATGGGTCAGCCGCATGTCAGGAGTCAAGACGGCTTCCCCTGGGTGCAAGAGCACAGGTCAGACCACAGAGGCACCGGGCACGGCAGGCACACTGGGGAGGCCAGCTCAGGGTGCTCGCACCAGAGGGGACGTCTCTTCAGACCACCGGGGTGCTCATGGGGCCATGGGGTCTAAGCTCTCAGTATTTATCCACCTGCCCACTGTCTGCGCCCCTCCCAGAGTACTGAGGGCCAGTGGGCCAAGTGTAGTACCCAGCATCCCAAGTGCTGTCTGACCTTTAGCCACACTGTCTGGGGCTCAGGGAATTAGAAGAGACAGACGCAGGCTGTGGGGAGGCCAGGCTCTGACCACACATTGGGCTTTGATGTTGGGCCTTTGTATGTGCTTGTTTTCACTTATGCAAATGCAAATGCTGCTTTGAACAAACAGATGCCGCCTATAGAAACATCCCCCAGTGAGGGAAAGCCCCTGCCCCATGCTACGCTGGCATCTGCCTGGCACCAACCACTCGAGGGCCTGAGGTCCTCTTCACACTGAGCCAGCCTGGAGGCCCCAGCTGGTGAGCAGGCCTGGTGATGGCCAGTATTTCCCATCCCCTCTGCTGACCCCAGACGAGCTGACCCCAGGCTTCCCTGGCATGGAGCCACCCTGACGAGGACCTGCCCGTTCTGAGACTGTCGTGGGCCTGTGGTCACCAGATTACCAGGGCTGACCTGGTCCTGGGCCCATAGTCACCCTTTGCTGTGTCATTTTCTGCTATCCCTGAATCCAGTGGAAGCCGTGGAATGTGCTCGTCTGCAGAACAGCCTCATTTGCAGGTGGCTGCTTTTAATTCCTCAGGTCCACAAACACTTACTGCTGACTGCTGCCCAGAACCCATGCAGAGCCTAGGGTTGTACCGACAGAATACTGCCCAGCCGGTGCTGGAGGTGGCTCTGGTGATGGTGCAGGGAGGCCTGTCGGGGCTGCACACTCGCTCTGCCCTGGCTCCCGGGACCGCGCTGAGACAGAGACAGATGGAGGAAAAGCGATTTACAATTTGGCCGGTTCTGCTTCCAATTAAAGCACAGACATTAGTTAATATGCAGGGCTAGGAATCTTGGGCAGAGATAATGTGTAGATAGCGCCATAAAACTCAGCTAAGAACAAATAATTTTGCACAAATTTGCAAACAGCAGGGTTTTTGTAAATAACCATCATCCTTCTACTAGGGCGCTGCCTGCCGATTATGCATTTTCTTTCATGATAATTTAATGATGACCTAATTTACCTATTGTTGCTGGGCTTTGGGTGCAGCCCATGTGATTGTCCAATTTAGTCCAAAATCCATCCTGGTGGTGTTAATTCATATTGACCAAGTGTTTACAAATTGAGCCTTTTCCTCGTTATGCCTGACAGTTCCCTGTGCTAACAAGCCTGTCCGTGTTTGCCTGGAAGACTCTGAATGGCCCGCCCCGGCCGTGGCCGCCTCACAGGCCCATGCTTGCTGCAGGTGACCAGGGCAAAGTCAGTCTCAGCCTGCAGGCAGGTGCTGGGGACACGCGGCTCACATCAACCGTGCTGGTGATGCAGACTCTGGGGAGGGGGTGGACAGGAGGGCAGATGTGCTCAAGTCTGCATCTGGATCTCCCCAGGCCCTGTGTGGAAGGTGGGGCCCCAGTGATCTCTAGGTCACTGTGGCTGCCACCTGGATGGGGACGGGGGAGCCCGGTCTCTTCGTTCTCTCCCTTTCGCCTCCCAGCTATAAAATGAGTGGTGTTGCCCCACCACCCTCTCCTGAGTGTCTACCACAGGGGCAAAGCAACAGGACCCATTCATCATGGACCATGGTCTGAAGCCTCCAAATTGTGAACCACAATAATATAACCCATTCCACTCCAGTTCCCTTTGGGGTCTCAGCCCCAGTGACCTAGAGAGCTCCTAGGAAGCAGGTTGTACACATCCTCCCTAGCCCTGAGGATTGAACCCAGGGCCTTTGATTTCTCTTTTTTAAGACAGGGTCTTACTCAGTTGCCCAGACTGGACTCAAACTT
The DNA here is from genome assembly GCF_012274545.1 of Fukomys damarensis. Taxonomy (NCBI): domain Eukaryota; kingdom Metazoa; phylum Chordata; class Mammalia; order Rodentia; family Bathyergidae; genus Fukomys; species Fukomys damarensis. The sequence continues at coordinate 874,993 of NW_022900947.1, read as the reverse complement.
GCAATCAATCCTCCTGCCTCAGCCTCCTGGGGTGCTAGAACGGCAAGTGTGCCCACCACAACTGGCAACTTTCTGTCTTTATTAGATTTTCTCAGGTATTTGTTACAATAATAGAAAGCTGACTGACCTGGTGGCCCAGGGAGTGGATGGATGGATGGATGGACAGGAGGCTAGATGGGCAAGTAGCTGGCTACGTGGATGGATGGAGAATGAGTGGATGGGTCGCAGATGATCTGGTGGGAGGGAGGATGGACACATGGACGAGTGGACAGGTGACCAGAAGAGGACTTGATGGGTGTGCAGTTAGATGGCTCAATGCATGGATGGTGGTGGATGCCTGGATGACTAGGTGGATGGACTCGTGTGTGGACAGATACTGGGTGGTTGGGGGCAGAAAATAGAGAGAGGAATTAGAGGGCGGTGTCTGTGATTCTGCTGCAAGTGGGTGATGGGGTGGGGGGCTGGGGGAGTGGGAGTCCAGGGCAGCTTGTGAGGACCGCAAGCAGGAGGAAGGAGGTTGTGGAGGGTCTGGGCAGATAGC
>NW_022900947.1:873734-874247 GCF_012274545.1 Fukomys damarensis | reverse complement strand
GGTGGGATCGGAGCAGGAGCCTGGGGGCCGCCCAAGGAGTCAGCCAGCTTTCTGCCAGTGCACAAGCACCAAGGCCATCAGTTCAAACAGGGCAGGCTTACTTTGCCACGGCTTCAGTCCATGGCAGTGTGGCCTTGTGGGCCCCTGCCTCGTGGTCAGAGCCCACTGTGAGGAGCCTGCTGTCCTCATGGTACCAGGAAGCCAAATGGAAGGATGAGAGGAGGGCTGGGGCCTCAGTGTCCCCACCAGGGCTGTGCCCCTGTGACCCCCTCCTACCCCTCCAGGTGATGCCACAGCTGGGGACCAAGGCTTTGCAAATGGCCTTTGGGACACTGACCCGGGCATGCAGCTCGAGCTCCACTGGCCAGGCCTTTCCTGGCAAGGTTCCTGAGACCACCAGGACCAGAAGCAGATTCTTGTACCTCTTGTCCTCTTGGCTTTGCTTCACTGGGAGGGTGCAGCTGGAGGGCGTGGAGGGGACCCCAGCGAGGCGGGGTCAGGCTCTGTGGGGTC
>NW_022900947.1:852084-873644 GCF_012274545.1 Fukomys damarensis | reverse complement strand
GGGGTCTGGGGCTCTGGGGGGCAGGCCGGGGCCAGGCAGGCTCCTTAGAGGAGGAGGCTCTGGAATTTGGGGCTGCGGAAGGCTGGGGCAGCACCCTGACTTACAGCCAGCTGTGTCACGGTGGAGGTCTCCTCGTCATGCTGGCAAAAGCAGCTCACGCATGGGGAGGCTGAGGCCTTGGGGCAGTGCCCGGCTGGAGAGGTCTCATTCCAGCCTGGGAGCCGGGGATGGGTGCAGGGAGCTCGCCAGCTTGGCTGTCCCTGAGGGCTGGGCGGGCTGGCCTCTGTGCCCACGAGGAGCTGTCGCCTGGCCTCCACCTGGCCTGCCCCATCCCTGTGCCCTGCCTGTGCTGGGTGACAACTGCGTGTCACCTGAGAGAGGTCACCATTGTGGGACCCTCGAAATGGCCTAGCTATAAACTCTTCACATCAGCGGTTGTAGCAGCAGGACTTACTGTGCTCAGGGCTCCTGGTGCTCCTGCCTGGCCATCACACTGCCTTGTGCCCCTCTATGCTGCAGTTGTGGATCCTGTGCCCCTCCCTATCCTGGGGTCAGTGAGGCTGCTCTGGGCCCTTGCCTGGGACCTTTGCCCCCTGACTGCTTTCTCTTTCTAGAAAACCATTTTTTCCCTACAATTTGTGCAGCTTTTAATCCATAGGAAGTCAATTTTCCACTCATATATTAGTTTATTTTGTATTTTCAAATGGATTCGACTATACATTGATTTCCTGTTGTGGGCATTGTGTCCTAGCTGGGATTACGCATTTAGGAGAAGCGAGTACTCGTGGTGCATAAAGGTTCCTCTGCGCCAGAGAGCTCTTATCTTGAAAAGGGAGAGTCCAATTTTATTGAAACAGCTAAAATCCCACTTAATTGAATTTTTTTTCCTTTAAGATGTACAAGCTTAGAGACTTTTGCTTTCCAATTCAACTCAGGCTCTGCGGTGTTTAAATTTCCAAACCCATAAAGACCTTTATGAAAAAGACCCCAAGAATATTGTGTTTCTCTGTGGTGCAGGGCAGCTCCTATGGAGCTGTGGGACAGCATCGGCAGCCACTTGCCTGTCCTGCCTGTGTCCCACGGCCCCTGACTGCAGCATTCGGGCCTGAAGGGCCGGGATGGAGTTGGGTGCAGGGGTGGGCAGCTGCCTACTTCTTGGGCTCCAGCTCTGTGGTCCCCACCCGCTGAGTCAGTGATGACCGCTTCCGAGTGCCCCATCTCACCCACCCTCACTGCAGCCTTGCCACGGCCCACAGCCAGGCTCTCCAGCCTCCACGGCCCAAGAGGACCGCAGGAGGACCAGGCCCTTGGAACAGTGGTCTGTGTCGCAGCTCCACTGCCACGGGTCATGCCCAGGAAGGCTACTTGAGTGTGTGTGTGACCCTTGTGCTTTGCCCCTTGGCCCCCAGCTTCAGGTGGGGGCTGGGGCACCCACTGGATGTGGGGGGCCCTCTGTCTGCGGGTGCCAGGCCATGCCCACATCCCAGCCCCAGGCTTGGCGGCTCAGCCCTCCCCTGTGGCTGCACGGCGCCTCCCCTGAGCTTGGTCCCCATCCCCAGCCTCTGATGTTCCCTCCATGCCTCTGCTGTCCCCAGAATCTGCCTGGGGCCTGAGACCCTGGGGCCAGGCCTGGCCAGGCGGGAGTCCTGGGGACAGACGTGTGCCTGCCTGGCCCTGCAGGTTCACCCTGATCCCTCTTCAGTCTGCACACTCGCACCCCTGCCCAGACACCACAGGAGGTGATGGCTCCAGGACAGCCCACCTTGAGGCCGGCCTCACCTCCAGCGCCCCACTCAGACTCGGTTTCCCCATTGGCTGGGCTGCACTGCCCATCTATGCCCACTGGCTTGGTGGCCTGGACACCCAGTAGAGCAGAGGAGACCCTGGCCTGGCTCCAGGGGCCATGCTGATGGTGGCTCTGGGAGGAAGTGGTGTCCCAGCTTCCCCAAACTTGGCCCAGACTCTCCCCCGCCCTGCCCCCTCGTGAAGCCTGCCTGGCCGAGGTCTGGGCACTCCGTCCACAGGGTGGCCTTGTCACTGTTGCCTGTAGGACAGTCTAGAGGTGGCCAGAGTGGGCGCTTCGGTAGCTCTATCCTGATGGCGGTGTGGAAAGGAGAAAACAGAGGCTGCACACCGCGCCCCAAGCCAGCACAGCCCGAGCTCCCTGCAGCCCTGAGATATTCAACAGCTGTGTCCTGGGGGCCTGGGGCACAGTGCTGGGCCCTGCCCAGACTAAGCCAGGCCAGGGGGCCACCTGCGCTGCCCATGCTTCGGGTGGTTTGGGGACATTTCCGGAGCAGCAGGGAGGACTCTGCTGCGGATCCAGGGCTGCCGCAGTGTGCAAGCAGCAGGCTCTGTCCCTTCACACTGCGGGTGTTTCCTGGACAGTGCGCGGCACCTCCCGAAATGGCAGTGGGCCTCCTAGGAACTGTGCTGTGCCCCAAAGGACTTGGGCCTGGGCCGGAGGCCCGTCACCTTCTGACCTGTCTACCTCTAGACCTCCCATTCTGGAGGGCAAGGGGCAGAGGCCCCCTACCCAGCAGGCATCCCTGTCCTCCTGTCCGTGGGAGGACACTGGCCGCTCCCCAGCCCCAGGCCAGAGAGAGGTCCTGCAGGCTGGGGCCCAGAGTGGTGGCTGTCCCTCTTCAGGCCTGGTTCAGCCCTTTCTGCCCAGCAGCCACAGGATGGGAACCGGACAGGGAGCAAAGAGTGGAGTGACGGGGAGCCCAGATCGCCCAGATTTGCTGGGCAGCCTGGCAGAGTTTGGCCCCTGCAGAAGCCACGCGGAGCCCCTGGGCTCCCAGAGTGAGGACTGCCCTAATCTGGCAATGGCGCCCTTCCTGGGAGTAGCCTCCCTACTCAAGGACCCAGGCCTCGCTGGGGTCCCACAGCTCTGCAAGCCTTGCCCACCTTTACAGACCAGGGCTTGTGTGTCCCTGTGCCGGGATGGGGCCTCTGCCAGCATCCCAGAGGAGAGATCTTCAGAGAAGGGACAGCGTGGCTGCCCAGGGAGACTGGATGTGGCCCCTTCCTTGGTGCTGTCTCACCTGGCCACCCACCTAGCTGGTATTTTCTCAGCCCCAGAGCCCGGGAGGGCAGGGGACCTGCAGGGCACTGAGTGTCCAGCAGGGGGCGGGAACTCAGTCTCAGAGGGCTGCCCAGCCCCGCCCTGCCTGGGGGGTCCGTCCCCCCATCCCTTTCTGTGTCTGAACAAGCAGGAGCCAGCCGCAGCCACAGCGCATTTTAATAGCGGAATGTAATTCTTGGGCAGCAGAAGAATGAAAGTGAGAAGTCTATGAATTATTACAAATGCACTCAATCTCCCGGCCGTGCAGCAGCGGGCCCTGGGCTGGAAAGCCTTTTTTTTCTTGTGTTTAAGTTAGCGTGGAAGATGAAATAGTCACTGAGACGCACTGGCCACTCGAACCTGTTATTGCTAGCTGTGTGTCTCCTATAAATACTCTTCTGATTTATCTCCTCACTCTGCTTTATAAATGGAAAAACCAGAAGAGCCTTCAAGAGCAACTTTTCTCGACTGCGAGGTCCCTGCTGGTCCACTCACAGCCATGAGCATGGCGGCGTGGGCCAGGTGGGGGCTCACGAGTCAGAGCTCCACCCACGCATGGTTCAGGGCTCCTCGGGGCCTGGGCTCAGATTTGGATGGGGGCAGGGGGCCCAACTGCCCCTCTATGCCCGGCCCAAGGGGGCTCCTAGGATGCAGGGGATTCAGTGCAGTGCCAGGAGAGGCCTGGGCCAACTGCAGTGGGCCGGGCCCTTGGACCCTGCTGCTGTCCTTCGATAAGGAAAAGGGACCTTGACTCTCCACGGCTGTGTCAGGGACCAGCTGATGCCCCACTGTCTCCAGCTCCACGAATCGTCATCTGTGGCCTGGGCAGTGCTAACCCCCTGCCTGCCTGGGATCCTGCCCGGACAGGTGGCCCTGGGACCTCCCTGGAGGAAGGAGCAGTGACTCCAGCCCCATAGGCTTGTGCCACGAACGAGAGGACTCACGGGCGTGACAGGGACTCCGTCTTGGGCTTATGGCAGGAAAACAGAGTGTGTGGAGGCCACATCCCTCATCCCAAGTCCTAGGGGGCCTGGACGCCTCTAAGTGTCAGGTTGTGGCATCAGGTTCTGATCATGACAGCAAAGATTTGCAGGAAGACTTGTTTGGGGTTAAATGAAAAAAGGGCTGGGGAAGTGAGGCCGTGTGCTGGATCTGCTCTGTGTGTCCGAGTTATCTGGAGATGGGCTCCTTAATGGAAGTGTGTCCCTGGGTGATGAACCAGAAAGGTGCAGCTATTGGGCTGGGCTGGGAATGTCCTCTGCTGTGTCCAGGAGAGATGCGAGTAGACGTATGTCCACCCTCAGAGCCCACGGTGCTTTCCGGATCTCCCACGGGGTCTAGGTGGTCACCCCAGGCAAGACACGGTTCTCAGACAGCTGGACCAAGAGGCGAGGCTGACCTTGGGCCTCCTCCTGGTTCCTGTCATAAATCCCAGCTCTCCCTGGCCACTGATGACTTATTTGGGAATGTTTATCAAACAGAAGTAAAATTGAAATCTTCTACTGAAACAGAATATTCGCACCACAGTGATGGTATGGATTAGGCCCCAAGGGCTTGGGCTGTCCAGGGACCTCGTTCTCATGGGAGCCAGGTGGGGGCTGCCAACCCTGGCGAGGCTGCTGCTGCAGGACCAGAAGGGAGCTGGGGGCTGTTCCCAAGGGTGTGTCGGGGCCCCTCTTTGCACCCACCTTTCTACACCAGATAAAAACCAGTCCCCCTCTAAGATGGCTGCGGTCTGCCCCAACATCTCACAGTGCAGACGGAGACACCTCGCAAGGTCACTATCTCACCCTGTGGAAGGACGGGCTCTGAAATCAGCTCTGGGTGGCGCCGGCCATTCTTGGCTCACCTAGGCCTCGCCTGACCTCTGCCTCTATCTTCTGGTGGGTTCTTCCCTTGATTGTTTGTCCTTTCATAAGAATACAAGTCCTGTTGGATCGGGGCCATCTAACGACCTGGCTTTAACTTGGTCAAACCCTGTTGCCAAACAGGTCTTCACTGTCCCCAGCCTGGGCAGGCCCACGGGATGGCACCCCAGATGGCAGCCGGCTTTCTTGTGCCTTAACCTGCCTGCCTCACAGTCGTATCACCCACAGCAAAGTGGTGGCCGGGCCGGGCTTTCACCTGGCAAACACCAAGCAACCTGAGGCTCCCTCCATCGAGGTCCTGTGCGCAGCGCTGGCCAGGGTCAGCTGACCCCGCCCATCCCACTCAGCCGAGTGACAGATCCATCCATCCCTCTGGTGGCCACACTTGCCCACCACTGTCCATGATTGCCTTTGGCAGAGCTGACTCACAGCATCCTTGTGCTGGGCTCTGTGCCGCCTGTGCTGGCACAACTGCAGCTGGGACAAGCCTCTGTGAGCCTGCCCCATCCCAGGAGGGAGGTCAACACCCAGGGCACAGGCGACCCCACCTGCCCAGGTGTCCTGGCTCTGGGCTCCGGATGTGGGTCCCGGGCTTCAGAGGTGTGGCCTTCCCTCCGCAGCAGGAAGGACAGCTGGGGGTGATCTGCCCCCTGTGGCCTTGGGTCCTACCTTTGGGCTCTCCTCCTGCTGCCCTCAGGACAGGACTCCCTTCCGTCCTCATGGTGTGGTGGCAGCAGGGAGAACAAGGACCCTGTGTGTAGTGTCAGGGTTCACAGGGTGTCTGGCCCTGAATGGGGGCTGGGGTCCCACTGAGTGCATGGGCCCTGCAGGCGAGGATTCCCTGGCCTGGGGTCTAAGCAGCCTGGTGGGCTCAGGGGCGCAGACTCTGCCCAGGGTCACCAGGAGAGGGTGCTGCCCAGGACGGTTTATGGCTCACGGCTACGAAAGGAAAGGTTCCAGAGCCAGCAGTCTGAGGGCCAGAGCAGGAGCCTGAAGATGCCTGCTCCTGACACTCTCCCCTCTCAGACCACAGGCACTGTGGTGCGACATTTGGGGTAAGGGGCTCTGGGGAGCCAGGGGAATGGGCATAGGCAGGAGAGAAGAGGGGCTGGGGCTGGTTATTCTGGTGAGAGTTCAGAAGTGAGAGCTCCCACGCTGTCCACCTGTCCACCCATCCTTCCACCCAGTCCTCTCTCCCTCCGTGAGCTCATCTGCCACCCGCCCACCATCTGGTCTGAGCAGGAAGCAGTCCCTGCTGCAGGTGTCCCCTGCCCAGCTATAGCACACGGAGATGGTGGCTGTCTTCAGGAGGGTGCCCCAAGGAGGAGGCCTGGCCCTCACGGCAGCGCCAGGGTGTCTGCAAATAAATATAAATATAAATATATAAAAATATAAATATAAAAGGCTTCATGGAAGGGGACACATTAGAGATGAACTTCACCATCTGGAGAAACAGTGACTGAGGAGAAACGTGCAGAGCCAACCGAGAAACCAGTGTGTCCCGTGTGCCGGGTGTGTGTGTGTGTGCGGTGGTGAGTGGGTGATGACCTTCACCCAGCTCAGGCCAGATGAGGCTCTGCCGGCCTCTGCCTGCGACAGCTAACACAGGCTGGACGGATGGGCCTGCACAGGAGGGCCAGCGAGGAGGGCAGCTGCGGAGGGGCCCGGTGAGGAGGCCGTCACAGAGATTTTCCTGGGAGCAGAGAGGGAGGGTGTGCTGGCCTAGCCTCAGGCCTCAAGTCCCAGGCACTGCCCCTCAGGCCTAGGTGACTTACAGGCCACCCTCAAGGTCCCTGAAGACCCAGCATCCTCCCTGCAGCATTCAGGGTCAGCTTCCTCCCAGGAATGGACCCCAGCAGCCCCTTGGACTGTGTGGAGCAGTTCACCCACGCTTCCCCTGGCACGCTGCCCCCTCTCAGAGGCACCTCCGGGCCAGGTTACAGGCTGGGGGCCCCAGGACAAATCTCTTGCCCTGCTGGAGCCCTGAAGCACCTAGGAGCCCATGCTGGCCAAGGCCCACCCTGGCCAGCCTGCCCGCCCCAGGCCTCACGTCCCGCCCTACCCTCAGGACTCCTGGCATCTGGGAAGCCCCTAGGTCAGGCCACACAGAGCCAGGGTGGGGCTCACAACCTCAGCAGCCCTGCGAGTGACCAAGAGAGATCAGCTTGTGGCCATGGACCCTGGGTCCTCTTGCTGCCCACAGAGAGGCTCTGCCCCTCGGTCACCAAGGTCCCTGGAAGCCCCTCGGCTCCATCCCACCTGCCTACCAAGGGACGGAGTGTAGAAGAGAGTTCCAGCTCACCGTTGTCTTGGCAACATCCTGAGTCACCTGTTCCCAGGTCCACAAGACAAACCCACAGCACACACGGGCAGAGGTGCCACAGCCAGCATGTGGGGAGACGTTGGGCAGAGGTGACAGCGCATGGGAGGAGGCTCCAAAGTGGCTGCGGCCCTGTCCCTGAGTAGATGCCACTGATGTCAGTGTGAAACGGTGCACTGTGGGGTGAACTGAAGCCCAACTGGTGGGCCGAGGCAGGAGGAGGAAGGTGACCGGAGGAGGGGCAGGGAAGCTGGAGGTGGCGAAGGGTTGCTGGCCATGTCGCCACCGTGGACTGCAGAATGGGATCTGGTGGCAGCCCCTTGAGGGCCTGCTATGGACTCAGAGTGTCTCCAGCGGAGCCAGGCAGGGAAGCCCCGTGTTGGGGTCCCTCTGGGGCCAGCACCCGTCTTGGGGTCAGAGTTGGTACACATTTTGTCACGTTCCCTCCAAGGAAGGGAGCACCCCCCTTGCTGGGGAGCCCGCAGCGGCCCCTCGCTGCCTTGGCACACCCTCCCCGCCCAGGGTGCCACAGGTCTGCATGGCATTGCACCACGGGGGACACGGGAGACTCCAGACCCCGCCCACGGTCCAAGTGCCCCCCATCCCGGCTTTGAGCTCAGCCCGAGGGTGCTAGACAGGAATCACCTTTGTGAGAAAGACCCCAGAGCCTTGTTCTCGCAAAAAACCCACAGGAAGCCTCGAACTCAGAGGGCTGTGGGCTCCGAACAGGGCTTTCAGGGCCTGGGGTGCAGCTGTTAGGGGGCAAGGTCCCAGCTGGCCCTGTGCGTGCCTGAGCCTCCTCCTCCTCCTCCTCCTCTTGGGCACTGTGCTCTGGGAGACTTTGGGTTCCTTCATCCCATGAGGAAGGTCAGCAGTTCCCTGCCAGTCCCTCCCATTAACGTGGTTGACCTCTGGTGGGGGAGAGGAAGGAAAAGGAGGCTGGGCGGGGTGCAGGGGAGGGGAGGAGCAGTGGGCAGGAGGGAGGGCTGGTGGTGGCTATGAAAACTTTCAGAAGCTCCAGCCTCCTGCTGCAGGGCTGATGGACGCTGGCCCCTCCAAGCCAGTGGCCAGGTTCCATCTGTGGTCACTGTCAGCCTTGCTATGGTGCTGTTGGGCACTGAGCTAGTGATCGTGTGACACTGTGGTGAGCCACATGAGTGCCGGTCCTCGCCCCACGAACAGGCGTCGCAGCAGCAGGTGGGGGAAGGAGTCTGAGCACAGGAGTTTCTGGCTGACCAAGGACACCTCGGGGTGTTCCCAGTGAGTGGCTGCAGTTCAAAGGACCCAAGAGTGGGTCCACCCCTGCTGCGTGGCCTGCATGGCACCCCGAGGGCTCTGCCCCCCCTGCGCCCTGCCGCTTTGGGGCCTGCCTGTTAGCATAATGGCCCGCACTGAAACCTTCCTGGGCCCGCCCAGCTCAGTGCTCCGGCCGCCCCCCTGTAATGGAGCTCTGACGGGATAACTCCGTGCTGAGCTAATGGAAGCTGAAAAGGTGGAATCAGCGTGCGTCCTCTCCTTTCGCCACCTTCATCAATCCCGCTAACTGGGTTTGAGCTCCTGTGCGGCCGGCGCAGCGAGGGGAAATTAATATGTAAGACATATGAGGCCTGGCGGCCCGGGCTGGGGTGGGCGCTCCGGCAGCAGGGCGCCTCCGAGGGCCACTGCCCGCGCTGCCCTGGGCCTGGGAGGGCGGCCCTGTCCCGCATCCCTCTGTCAATTCAATTACTGCGGGGTGATACATATTCAGGCCCGGACACTGGGATGGAAGGGAGCCCCAGACAAAGGAATCTGTATTTACCCAATAATAAGTTCCATTTGGAGGAGGTTTGAAAACAATTCCCCGTCACATTTGTCCCTGTCAGATCACATTATTCACAAATGAAGTTCACAAAGTATCAATTCAATTTCAATGAGGCACCCTGAGCAGGGCGGCTGGATTTAGCCCGTCCTGGCATGGGAGGGGGGCCAGGACACCGCGGCAGTCAGAGGTAATCACAGGCAGGCGCCACGGTAACACTTTCCATTTCACCCCCTGTGTGCACATCTGTTCCCGGGTAATCCCATTTTCTACACTTCCAAATCACTGCGGACGCGGATGGCGGGGGTGGGGGAGCCACATCCGGCCACCCCCAACCAAATACTGAGGCGCTGCCTGCACAGCCAGCAGCCCAGGCCCAGACTCCAGGTGGGCTACGGCCAGCCCACCCCAGGCACTCCGGCAACCAGACCACCCTGGGGCGGGGACAGACACCCACACGAGGACCAGACAACTTCAAGGACATTCCTATCCCACCTGGCCCCACCTGTGCCATCATCCTGCTGCACCTGAGCCACTTGTGACACCTGCCGTCCCTCAGGCAGCTAGGCACAGTAACAGGCCTGCTGGTCCTGCCAGGGTCCCAAACTTTCCTGACACAGGTGAGGGTGGGGGAGGTGATGAAGCGTGTTTCTGGGCACTTGTGACAAGTGCAGGCCCAGGAACTGGGGAGCCCCACTGTGGGCCTTCTCATGGCCAGAAAGACCCACTCTGGACCTCTTTAGGACCAGCAGCCCCACTGTGGGCCTTCTCCGCATGACCCCGGATGACCCACTGTGGGCCTTCTCATGACCTGGGATGACCCACGCACTGTGGGCCTTCTCATGACCCTGGATGACGCACCACTGTGGGCCTTCTCATGACACCAGATGACGCACGCACTGTGGGCCTTCTCCTGCTGATCCAAGGCGGACTCCCTGGGCCTTCTCCTCATGATTGGGGTGGTTCCCTCTTGGCTTCTTCCCAATGATCCAGGGCCTCAGATGGTGCCCAGGGTGCAGAGTGGGGCCCAGGAATTCAGGTAGGGAATGGACAAAGCCACACTGAGGAGCTGTATGAGGCTTAGCCCTGTGAACATTTCCCTGGTGGCAGAGCCCTGGTTCTTTCCTCACATGGGACAGTTCCTCACTGTCTTCCAGGCTCTCCCCTGGGCAGGACCCCCTATCCTCACCCAAGATGCTCACAACACGGGACTGGCCTCCTGCTGAACCAGCCATAAGCATGGTGGGCTCAGTGCTGTCCACTCCTCTGGCAGTTCTGGAGCTGCTCCCGGGACTCAGGGATGTGGACAGTTGTGGTCTCACTGGGCTCTGCTCAAGGGGTATAAGTGCCAGAGCCTCTGCCCCCCGCTGTTCCCAGCGCCACTCTGGTGTGTCCCTGGTGCTCACCATGCTGCAGAAGGCTCAGTTTCCAGGTCCTTCCTGTGTGGGTTTGCCTCACAGAAGAGTTTGGACTTCTGATGAACCTGTAGAGACCTGGCAGGATGTCAGCTTGAGAATGGAATGTGTGGTACCCACTGGCCTGGACCTCTGTCCTCAGCAGCCTCCCTGGACAGCTTGCAGAGCCTCTGGGTGAAGTGAGTGCCTGGTTCCTGGAGGCCCCGCCCTCTATGCCAGTGCCTCACAGACAGGGAGGAGGGTGCTGTGGGCTCTCGTTGGGGTTTGGGACCCTGCACACAACAGTTGGCCTTTGACCTTCAGCTGGGAGGTGCTTTTGTGCCTTTGGGCGGATGAGGACTAGGGCCTGCATACAAGTGCAGGGTGTGCTTGCACACATTATGGGGCTTTGCATGCATGTGCGCACACACCCATGTATGTGCACCTGTGCATATGGATATGTGTGCACACATGTTGAGGTTGTGCACACACATACAAGGCTACACATGTGTGTTGTAGGGGTTTGTGATACACATGCATGGGGCTGTGTGTGTGCACATGTATATGGACTGTGTGTGCACATGTGTACCCTTGGAGGTAGACAAACAGCAGCCCGGGAGGTGTGTCTCAGGCCACCTGATGTGCACAAACATGTGCTCATAGTTGCAGTGTGTGCATGTGTGTTCACACGTGTGCTCTGTGCCTTTCACAGCAGCCCTCATGAGCAGCTATAGACAGAAAGGGTGCAAGGGCCAGGGATTTAGCTCAGTGGTTCCGCTGCCTGCCTTGCAGCACAAGGACCTGAGTTAGAACCCCGGTACCAAAAAAAAAAAAGGGTGCAGTGCTGAGTCCCCGGCAGTCGGGAGTTTGGGAGCCCTGCGGGCTTGGTGTGAACTTTGCTTTGCTGGCCTTGGGCATTTGGCTTCGTGTAAGTGGGAACCGTAGAAGCTGCAGCTTGAGGCCACACGCTGATCAGTGCACGGCACTCAGGAGACCCAGGACTCCCCCTGGGGTGAGGTAGGCTGGGAAGCTGTAGCCACACCCGTGGGACATGGGGCTCCAGGCTCCATGTCTCTGGACACAGATGACGCCTGGGGAAATTGTTTCAGAACATTTCCGACAAAAGTTACACTGAACCTTGGCTGCCCCAGGAGGGGTCTGAGCCTGAGTCGGGAACAGCATCCTCAGCCCGGCCACCGTCCTCCCACACCCTGGAACCTGCCTGTCGCCCGCCACCTTCCTTCTCTAAAAGCATGTGGTGGGTCCTGGCTCTGTGAATGGAAGTGGGAATGTTGGGGAACATGCAGGAGCAGGGGTCCCCTGGCCACAGGAAGTGAGAGGACAGGCTGCCCTGGAGCAGCCACAGGCTCCCCGCAAGTGCTCACTTGTAAAACGGGGCAGAGGCCGGGCTGGGGTGTTCCCCTCTGAGAGGTCAAAGAGCAAAGCTCCAATGGGGGAACTGTCCACGGCCTCAGCCTCTGGCCGCCCTGGCTGGAGGGAAGAGAGGCATGGCTGGTGGCCACCACGCTGCCAATTGGGACTACTCAGGCAGGACTCTCTTAATATATTGATCTCCACCAAAGCATGCTGTAAAGTGAGGCGATCATAATGGGATTTAAAGTTATGACAGGCGGAGTGGCCATAACACAGAGTGAGGTCTTGGCAGTTTCATTTACTGCTGAAAAATCGCACGGCCTCACATACCCTGCAAACCCCCGGAAGCAGAGGCTCGGCGGGGTCTCTGCTTCTCTGAGAGCTGAGCAGAAGAAATTCGGAGCCCTCCTGTGCCATCCTTGTTTTCCAGGAATGAGGGTCCATTTCCTCAGACCCCTTGGATCTCACTCCCACCGAAGTTGCCAGGCCAGGGGCCGCCTGGGATCTCTGGATCCCCTCTCCTCTGTGGCTGCACCACACATGTGCAGGCATGAGAGCCTGACCTGGCTCACACAGGCCTGCTCCCGGTGCCTGCCCTTTCACACACTCTTCCTGCCTGAACTCCACCCTCAGGCTGGGTGGGCTGGGCCTGTGGGCTGATAGTGTCCCCAGCTGGGCAGGGCCCTGGCCCTGGGCTCCACCCTCTGCCAGGGGCTGCCTGCCCCTGCTACACAGGGAAATCCCGCGGAGCCTGCCCAGCACCTGGGGTCTCTGCCCAAAGCTGACTCGTGAGCGCTTGACACACACCTGGGAGACCTGCCCCTGGTCCCCCTCCCACGCTGAAGCAGGGGTTCCAGAGCTGACTGAGGCACAGGCCTCCAGCCCCCTAGTGCTGTGATTAGGCAGCTGTGGCCCTCGGTATTGAGTGGGGGTGGCTTTGCCAAGTTTTGCCCTGGGCCAGGGGATGTGAGTGACACCCTCCAGCTACATAGGTAGGAAGCTCCCTTCTCCAGACCTTGCGGCTAGGGCTGGTCCTGCACAAGGGGTACATTCTGGTGGGCCTGAGTCCAAGAAGCTCTGGGTCACCTTACTGAGTCATGACCTCTGGCACCTGGTCCTGGTCTGGACCTTTTCTGGGCCTCACACAGTGGTGGGGCTGCCGGGACCGCAGTGCTGCTGGGCTCAGGAACGTCCAGACCCAGGAGCTGCCTGAGCGCCAGCCAGGTGCAGTCTGAGCTGCAACCGCTGGACATGGTGCACATAGAGATGTATCGAATTCAGCTTAGCAACCGAGGCATGAATGCCCCGGCCTTTAAAGAGAAACTTATCTGTAATTAAAATCATGCACAAGTTTTAGAAAGAATCTGTTTACAACTGAGAAGAAAGCTGATTGCGAAAATGAATAGGCTTCCTCAGGGGCCTGGCGTGTTTAATTCAGAAATAAATCCCCCCATGGGAGGTGCTTTGCCAGGCTTTCCCCTATGCTTTTGGGGGGCTGGTGACTGGAATGCGCCTTGAGGCTGTGGTCGACGGGGGACCTTATCAAGCCTCCATCGCAGACACGAGAGCTGGCTGTGGCTCCCGGGGGGCTGGAGAAATTTGCCACAAATCAGCTCCTCAGCTTGTGAGCAATAAATTAGTCCAGTTAAAATCAGCAGGATGTGTGTATTCAAAGTTTATGTTTCCCTGTAAGCAGATGGAGGCTTCGGCATGTGCCGGGCAGTTGGCATCAATCACCGGGTCTTGAATTTAGGGGACAGTAACGTGGCTCTGAGTGGAAGAGGCGCTGCCTGGACAGAGGTGGCAGTAAGAAAATGATTTACGCTGGTCCAGGGCTGCCCGCCACTGGCCGTGGTAATTTAGGAGGGGCTGCTGAGGCCGCTGGCCGGGCCGTTCACTGGGAGAGTGGCTGATGAATGATTCGCACCACAGCACTGGCGCGGTGCTGTCCTGGCATCTGCATAATCCTCTCTGCGCTGAGGATGACACAGAGCTGGAGTTGAATGGCTTTTCTGGGTATTGATTGCAATTAAGAGCTCCATCCAACACAAGCTGGAAGACAAGGCATTTCCGGCAGGGGGCCCAGCCAGAGCCTCTTCCTCCTGGCCAGTGGCAGCCTCCTGATGCCTCTTGAGAGTCCATAGCCAGAAGTCTGGACCCACCAGGCCACAGGCCCTTCCCAAGCCCTCCCTGGCATGAGAGGCTCTGGAGACAGGAGCCCTGGGCAGAGTTTGGGGCAGAAGTCAGTTTGTTAAAAAAAGGGCGGGACAGGGATTTAGCTCAGTGGCAACACACCTACCTCACAAGTGCAAGGTCCTGAGTTCAATCCCTGGTACCGCAAAAACAAAACAAAACAAAAGATTAAAAAAATTTAAAAAAGAGAAGTCAGTTTGTTCAACTCACCCTGAGCAGATGTTGCTGCTGTGCTCTGCTGTGCCCACCCTGGGTCACCTTCGTGAAGTGGGGTCAGGAACCAGCTGTTCCCTAGTATGAGGTTCTCTTCCCAGAGGGTGTCCCCAGTGGGTGAGGCCCCTGATGGGTGCCCAAGAACCTTGTCCTTCACATGGGACATAGTGGGCTTGGCCTGCTGTCCCCTAGCCTCATCTGACCAGGTAGGACAGAGCTGGGGTGACAGGGGCCTGGAGGACTCAGGAGGACCAGCATGGGTGTGCCGAGTGAGGGCCTCAGTGATGCTGGCGTGGAAAGAGCAGGCAAAGCTCATGTCATAATGAGGGCCAGTGACGTCAAGGTGACCCCGAGACTGTCGAGCTCAGAGTGTTTCCTGTCCCCAGGCCCATGAGTTCACTCTGTCTCCCTCCTTGGCTCCATGCAGCTGGCCTGTGCGCCTGCTGTCACTTCCTGAGCCCGGCTGACTGCTCCCTGGGCTGGGGTGCTGAAGCCTGGCCTGGGGCCTGGGTACAGTTGAAGTGCCAGCCGGTGTCCCCAAGTGCAGGGACACAGTGGAGATGGCTGGGACCCTCCCCCACCACAGGTGCAAGCTGCCCCTGGGAAGGCAGGGGACCATTTCTGGGACCCCTGTGGAGCCCTGAATTCAGGTCCCATGGGGGCCAGAGGGTGGGGTGGGCACCTCCATGTGAAGCCTGGTCTGGATGGCAGGGGCCAGGGCCAAACTCTGAGTGTTGGGGACAAACAGCTTCCATGGTCACAGCAACTGGTGTCCCCAGGACACTCACTGCCCACCCCATGGGCCTCGCTGACCCCAAACTACTCCACCCTGTCCTATAGCCTCCAACGTCCCTGGAGGAGCCCGCTGATTTTCTCCTCCTTTCCAGGGCACGAGACAGCCAGGGGAGCTCTGGCAGGCACAGGGACACAGCTCAATCCTCCCTTCTCTTTTCTAGGACCCATGGGCCTCTCCCCCAGGCTCTGAGACCTGTCTCCATAGTCTCAGAGTCACCGAGGAGGGCCAGAAACAGAGTATAGTGTGGAGGGGACCAGCCTGGACACAAGCCCCAGTGGGACCAGGTGTTGTCAGGTGGGGAGGACTGTTCCCTTCCTGCTGGGTGAGGGGACCCCACGAGGACAACCCCAGCCTTAGCATTGGTGGTCCTGGACTCCATTTCCCATTTCTTCCAGAGAATGTGGGCCTTCAGCCCCACCCAGCTCTGCCCTGGGGAAGCTGTTGCCCTGCCATGTGTTCCTGGGGAACCCAGCAGACAGCTGCTGCTCTGTAGACTTTGACCCCAGAGAGAGATAAAACTGTGTTTCAGTATTTCTTCAATAAAATCTTCTTTTTTTTTTTTTTTTGGTACTAGGGATCAAACTCCAGATGTTGCACTTGTGAGGCAGGAGGCAGAACCACTGAGCTAAATCCCCTGCCTCCTCCACTGATGTGGCTTTGTCTCTGGCTGCTACTCCTTCAGTCTGTGGCTGTGGTGCAGGACACTGTCCGTGCACAGGTCTGCTTCCAGGAGCGAAGGAAGTTGAGTCGCGTGTCTGTGCAGCTGCAGGTGTGGGGTCCTCTCCAGTGAGCCCCTCAGAGTGGCATCCACCCTGAGGGACACTGTGGGGGGTCAGGGGGCCATGTGTCTTGGCTCTGCTCAGAGGAAGACAGAGCTCACTGTGGCTGTGGCTAGGCCAGTGGGGGGGCCCTGGGAGGAGATGCGGGGACGGGGTGAGGGTTACCGAGAGAAGCCTGGAGCACCCCACTGCTGTGGGGAAAGCCAAGAGGAGTGGAGCGGGCTGGGAACCCCAAGCCCACCAGAGCCCTGACCCTGTGCTGTGTTCCCGGTCACTGTCAACATCAAATACCTCAAATTTGCAATTAAAAAACATTAAGATCGGGCCAGGGATTTAGCTCAGCGTTTCCACCGTCTGCCTTGCAAGCTCAAGGACCTGAGGTGCATCCCCGGTACCAAAAAAAAAGCAAAACACAAAAAACATTAAGATCACAGTCACTGAGATGTGAGGACTGAAAGTTTAATCCCAGCCTGGAGAAGTTAGCAAAACCCTGTCTCAAAAAACAAGTGAGAAAAGAGCTGGGAATGTAGCTTGGTCTGAAGGTCCTGGGTTCAATCCCCAGTACCACTAAAAAGATAAAAGAAAGAAAAAAAAGCTATGATCTGGGTGTTGACCACACTGTGAGCCTGGTGCTGGGAAGTCAGTCTTTCTTTTTCCCTGTTTCAGAGTATTTTACTTTTCTATGGCTCTCAGCCTGGAATCAGACATCTCCCCAGCTGGGTGCAGAGGCCTCCACCAGTCAGCGAGTGGGGTGAGCTTCCTTCCTGCTTCTTGGGGGCAGAGCCAGAGGGGCACGCACACGTGTGTGTGTGTGTGTGCATGTGCACCCATGCCCATATAAAGAACATCAGTTGGACACATCAGCGTTGGGAGGTCTGTGGATGAATTCTTTCTTCACCAGTCTCTGGGTTTGATGGTCACATTGTGGCTATACAAGATGATGTCCTTGCCATTTCTCAGACAAACAAGTAAAAGCACCAGATAAACATATGAAAAAACCTTCAGCATCACTGGTCATTCGAGAGATGCAGATGAAAGCAACACTGAGATTCCACCTCACCCCAGAGAGAATGGCTGCTATCAAGAAATCAACCAATGACAAATGTTGGCCGGGTTGTGGGGAGCAAGAAACCCTTCATCGTTGGCGGGAGTGCAGGCTGGTGCAGCCACAGTGGAAATCAATGTGGAGATATCTCAAAGAGCTAGGATTAGAGGTTCCATTTGACCCAACTATCCCTCTGCTATCCAGAAAAATCAAAAGAACCATACCACAGTGATTTATATGCACCCATGTTTATAGCAGCACAGTTTGTAATAGCTAAAACTTGGAAACAGTTTTCCAAATGCCCATCAACTGGAGTCTGGATAAAGAAGATGTAGTTTTCTATAAAATGGAGTACTACTCAGCCATAAAGAAAGAGAAACTAGAGCCATTTATAGCTAACTGGATGCACATTGAAGCTATACTCTTAAGTGAAATAAATAGGACACACTTGAGTAAATACCGAATAGTTTCTCTGGTGTGAAAAACTAAAAGTGTAACTAAGGTTCAAGTGGTGTAATTGAGGGTGTGAATTAGAAGAAAATGGCTAAAGGGGAAGTGGGAAGGGGAGGGGAAAGGAAATAAGGGAAAAGAAAAAATGTTAAAAAAGGGGAAAAATGGAAACGAAGTCTTTGTAAATAGGGAAGGGTGAAGGGGTGGAGGGGGTGAAGGGAGGGCAGGGGAATGGGGAAAAATGAGAAGCAAGATCTGCCATGTAAAGGTGCAAGGTCCCAATGGTGAATGAAACTGTACTGTATACGTAAAAAGTACCAATAAACTCAATGAGAAATAAAAAAGAAGCAAAGTCTTTATAAATATTGAAGGGTGAAAGGGGTGAAGGGAGCACAGGGCTATGAGGAAAAATGAGAACCAAGATCTGCCATATAAAGGTAGAAGATCCCAATGATAAGTGTAACTGTATTGTTTGCTTTAACTGTACCAATAAACTTAATGGGGTAAAAAGGGATGATGCCCTTGTTTTTAGGAAGAACCCGCTGTCTTCTGTCTTCGAGGAACATGGAAGCAGCCACTTGTCATCAAGTTGCTCTGAAAACAATATCGACAGAGGAGGAGGGAGGGGTGGGGGAGCATGTCAGGTACTCGAGGGCCAGTGGGGGCTGCGGGAAGCTTCCTCTACTTCAGAGTCTGACAGAGCTTGACAATGCAGCAATGTCACCCCCAAAAGGGGGGACGCTGAGCTCAAAATGGCTCAGCATTCTCTGCGACAGCTGTGAGGGACCCCGCAGGACTAGCCATGCTTTCAGCGCTGCTTTCCTCAGGTGGCACTGGACCTGCCGGCGTCCACGTGGAGTAAAGCAAACGACCCCGTAGAGGGACTACTGACTGCTCTTACTGGAGGAGACAGGAAATGGTGTGCAGATGCTCAGTTTCTGCTCACAGAACCCTGCCCTGCCTGGCCGTCTAAGTGCTCCCATACGAAGGACCACCTGAAAAAAATGCAGGAAAGGCCGGAAAATCAGCAGGACTCTCACAGGTCCTTGCTCAAGACATTCAGTGGCCAATAAATGTGCAAAAGGTTGCTAGCGCCATGAGTAGAGACGTGAAGATGGTCACCACAGCCCTCAGGGAGCCCAAGGACCAAGACGGAGCCTGCCCAGGGCTAGTGGACAGCGCAGCGTGGCTGGTCAGGGCCACTGTTCCCATGGTGACAGAGCTGCTGCACTGACTTCTGTGCCCACACTGCCTTCTGACACACACGCCTTCTCCAGGAGCCTCCCACAGTGTGGGAGCTGAGCCACCTGAGGCAGCTCCAGAAGGAAGATGCTGGATGCCCACCAGCAGCACTGCACAAAGCCACCCATGGAACGAGCGTGCTGCAGATGCACTTCCTGGTCATGGCGCTGAGCAAGAGCCTGGGCATCAGACGCAATCATGCATCATTTCCATCATGTGAAACAGCTGGAGGAACTGAGGCACGAGATCCTGGGGGACAGTTACCTTGGGGAGCACGGTACCTGGAAAGTGGCACCACGTGGGGACTCTGTTTCTTGATTCAGAGGTTGCTACACAGATTTTAGTTTGTGGCAATTAGTTAAGTGGTGCATTCATATTCACATTTTATGTATTTTTCTCATGGTTAAACTAAAAGGGTTATGATAATTCTAAGTATCAATGCTGAACATCCAAAGAAGAAATTAAGAAAGCAATTCCATTTACAGTAGCATCCATAGGAATAAAACCCTTAGGAGTGCACTTACCCAAGGACAAGAGGTACTCATACGTGGAAAACAGATCACTGCTGCGGGGATTAAACGAGCCCTGGATCCCTTGTTCTTGGACCAGAAGCCTCAGTATGACTGAGATGACTGTACTTCCTGCCAGACTACAGAGCTGATGCTTCCTTGTCAAAACCTCAGCGCTTTTGCAGAAACCAAAACATCACTCCTAAAATTCACACAGATCTCAAGGAACTCCAAAGAGTCAGTACAATCTTGAAAAAGAAGAATTTGGAGGATTCATATTTCCTGATTTTAGAACCTCGTTTAACAACCGAGTTCCAGTGCTGTGACTAGATCCTTAGGTAAATTGGTGGCTGAATGAGGAGTGTGTAGTGTGTACATTACAATATTCAGGACAAAGAAATGATAAAAGGAAACTCCACGTTGGTGGCTTTGCTGTGATTTCCACGACTCTCATGCAGTGCTGTGATGTGTAACAGAACCTACAGCTAGAGTGCTGAACTGTGCAGTACATCAGTAACAATTACACTTCTGCATAAACAAGGTGAACTGTACAGAAAACTACACAGAGGCTCTATCAAAACGATGTACAGAACTGTACCAAAAGGAGACAGGCCGTACTTCCCAGTGGAGCAGGGGGCCGTAAGTCTGAACAGTTGTTAAACAGGCAGGTCGTTAGATGAGGACTGTCTGTACAAAGCTATCATCAAGCCTGCTGTGGGGTGCACGCCTGCAATCCCAGTACCTCAGGAGTCAGAGGCAGGAGGGTCACAAGTTCAAACCTAGGCTGGGCAATTCAGTGACTTAGTGAGACCCAATCTCAGAATAAAAAGGGCTGGAGATGTAGCAAAGGCCCTGGATTCAACCCCCGGCACCAAAAAACAGACAAACAAACCACCCAAACCCCAGCAGGCCAAGACCTCAGCTGTCCATGGAGCCCTGAAGACCCCAGGGCAGAACAGAGCCACCGGCCCTCAAGCTGCCGATGGGCAGCTTCCACCTAAGCTTTGGGGACCCTCAAGGAAGACACCCGGAGACCCCTGCTGCTGGACATCCTCTGTGGCCTTGACATGTGCAGGTCTGGCTGCTGCGGGAACTGCCAACCAGGCCTGGGGACCAAGGACAGATGTAACATCTTGGCCCAGTGTGGGAGAACCTGAAACAGCTGGGGCTGCTCCCAGGCAGTAGGGCCCAGGCCCACCCCCATCTCCCATGGGGCCCAGTGAGGCCAAGACTCTGATGGTGACAATCAAATCCCTTCCAGGAGCGTCATGGTGATGAACAGGTTGCTCTGCAGGAGTGGGCAGGGTGACAGCTCAGGGTTGCTGGGGGGTGGCTGTACGGCTGTCCATCATAGCGGGGCTGTTTCCTGGGACTGCTGGTGACCTTGGGGCTGGAGGGGCTGGGTGCCTGGTGCCCCGCTGAGCTCCGCCTATTGCTTGGCCCCTCCGTCCTTGGCCCCTGCCATAGCTACCTCCTCCAGGAAGCTCCCTCAGGCTCCCAGTGGAAACACCTGGCTTGGAGCATCTGGGTCCCCAGGCTGGTGGGCCCTGACCAGGGGCACCAGCGTGAAGGAGCTGAGGGATGGCAGGTGGTGCAGGTGCTGGGCAGCCCCTCTGCAGACAGAAGGACAGGTGTCCGCTACGATGCTGCACACAGTGCCTGAGGGACACGGAGGACCAGGACACATGTGGGACTGGGCTGGTGGCCGTGGTCAGGAGGAGCTCTTCCTCCTGTGCCTGGAGCCACCGTGGAGACCTTGCCTGCCTCACAGACCTGGGCCACCCTTGGGTGATGTGGTCCTGCACCAGGGCGGGGGGTGGCTTGGGATCCGGGTGTGGCCCCTCCTGCCGGGTTCCCTCAGGAGCACTGGGCTCTCACTTTGGCTGCTGGGCGGCTGGGGGCTGATACTCCACTGGGCCTCTGTCCGCGGAGGGGATGCTCTAGGACCGGTGCCCGACCCGTGTTAATTTTTAATTTAAAGTCTCTCACCAAAACACAATGGACTTTTGACATACAAATATTAAAAATTAAATTTCCCGAGTTCATTATCTGATAATTAGAACTAAATAACATCTTAACTGGGAGGCCAGCCCCACGCAGATCAAGTCAGTTCCATTTAAGATTCCATTAGACCGGTGTCGGAGCAGTAAGTAATGGACCATAAAATTTAATTTGGAAATGATCTCGCGCCGTGATGGAGCGATAGGGCTCACAAAGGCGGCGGCGCAGGCGGCCGGCGGCGCGGCGGCAGAGGGCGGAATTCAAAGGCGCCCCCGTAGGTGCCCGGAGAACATGTGTTCGCGCTTTCTTCTCCGTTCTCGGGCCCTGCGGTATTTAAAAGTCAGAATTGACCAGTGTAGCTCCGTGTAATTACAAAGATCCTCTTATCGGAGTCTATTTGCAGCCGCCTGGAAAGAAAAGGCCTGATCCATGGGCTGTCGCGGCCTCATTTGCATGCGCGGGACCGGGCGGCTCCGAGCGGCTCCGGCTTCTCCTGCTCTCAGCGACGCCC
>NW_022900947.1:851660-851981 GCF_012274545.1 Fukomys damarensis | reverse complement strand
GGGCCTGCGCTTCTGGGCCCAGCCCTCTGAGGGCGTCCACCGCAGCAGAAGGGCCTTCCCCATACCCGCGCCTGCCCCGGCTGGAGGGCCAGCAGCTCCTCCCCGAAGGGGCCGGCCCTGACTAGAGCCCAGGGCCTCAGCTGTTCTCAGCACACAGGAGAGGGGCGCTCGAGGGCGCGGTGACGCTGAGCCCCTCTGCTTCTGGGGGACCCAGGACTGTGGCTTCCATGGTTCTGGTCAGGGACCCCGCTGCTGGCCCCCCAGTTCTGCAGGGACCCACTGGCCCTGCCCCTCCGGCCCCGCCACCCTCGTTCTCCCGCC
>NW_022900947.1:838270-851613 GCF_012274545.1 Fukomys damarensis | reverse complement strand
GCCCCTCAGGGACTCCGCAGCGTCGTGGCGGGCCCTGCGCCATGGCACAGGAGCGCAGGACCTCACAGGCGCCAGCAGACAGCACAGCCGTGGGACCCTCGCCCTCTCCCACCGCCTGCTCGCCAGCCCTGGGAAGCGTCGAAAATTAATTCTCGTTCCCGTGCGGGTGACCTCAGTGTACCCAGCCGGCGGCTCTCACCGCAGCCGCGCTGAGCCTTATCTCGGGAGCAGCCTCATTTGTTACTTCCCGCTGAATACACCCACTCCCATTATTTCTGCGGTTCTTGGCAATAACAGCCCTTCCCCTAATGAAACCTGCATTATGGGAAGGTTGCAGTCCTGACCTGGTGGAGATTAGCTGTGTACTCTCTTATTACTACATATGTAATTGTATAATTGATTTTAAAATTTACTTTTGTGTCCCCACATCATAAAGTAAGCAGCCCATTAGGGGAGAAATATAATTAATATATCTCTACCCGCTTCCACCTGAGGAGAGGGGCACTGGGGGGTACGGACCTCTGGGGTAGGGGAGCCCTCCTGGTTACCCCAGGCGGGGAGCTGTCCCTGCTATAGCCTACGCCTTGCGGTAGCAGCGGTACAGGGTGGTGGGAGCGGCTCGCTGGGTAAGGATTCTGGGTAAGGAGGTTGCTCCCTGCTCCGTGGTGTGGACAAGTTGCCCTGGGTGAGGGCTCCTCTGTCTGTGGGCTTTGGGGTCCCCCTTGGGGCTATGGCAGCAGCACCCAGTGTGGCTGTGGCTAAGGTCAGGCAGACATAGGCAGAGCATGTGCAGGCCAGGTGCTCGGTATAGACCAGCTGAAGCGGACACCTCGCCTTCAGGAAGCTCTTCATGCACCTGGCTGGCATCACCAAGCGTGTCTCCCTGGCCAGTGCCATCTGGGGACACTCAACCGGCTTCCCCAGGCAGGCATGCCGTCGGCTCACGTTTAGGTTGGGGTTAGTGTGAGGGCTCAGAAGGGCAGGGAGGACTCAGGCTGGGGGCTCCGACCTCCAGGACGGGAAAGTAAAAGTATCATTGCAACTGGCTGACGCAGTCACCCCCACCAAGGGACCCAGTTACTGGCACTGGGTGGCCAGCAATCCTGGTGATCACAGAGAGAGGCCTGGACAGAGCCAGGGCCAGGGGCCACAGGGTCAGCGCCCCTATCTCCACTGGGGTGATCACCACCCAGGCCTCCAAGTGGAGACCCCACCCACATGCCCAGGAGAGACCCCCACGGCCAGCGCTCCTGACACCAAGTTCCTTTGGCCCCCGGGGGCCTAGGCTGAGGAGGAGCTAACCATCTCTCACATCTGCCTGGCTGACATCACTAGGTGGTCCAGTCCCAGGGCAGGGTCAGCCTTGCCCTCTGGGCCTACAGTGTCCCCAGTGGAACCCAGAGTCCCGGAAGGGTGGTGGCTGGGCTGGTGATCGGCCCCCTGAGCAGGGATCTGAACCCAGCAGGCCCTGCTCACAGATGCACAGGCACCTCATCCCTCGCCTCCTCACACCATGGAGCTGTCACCCCTGGAAGGGACTCATCAGAAGCCTGTACACCACCCATCATCATGCGTTTTAAGGGCACACGTGCTTCCCTACCTGGCTGAGACGCACGGCAAAATGCATGGGAGCGGGTGGACTACTTAATCACAGAGACGAAGGGCTGCTGCAGAGATTGTTCTGCTTAAAAAATGTGGTGGCGACTTGCAAATATGTTTTTAGAAGCAATTTTATTACTAACTGTCCCATCGGGTGGAACCTGGAAAATTATGAGGAGTTGTGCTCATCCCTCAGGGACCTGGACAGCAGCACGTGGCTCTGGAGGGAATTTATCTGGGAGCTGGGGAGTGGACGGCCAAGGTGGGGTCCCCCCAGAGCTCACGTCCTGTGCTGCAGTACCTTGGGTAGCCCCTTGTCCCTCACAGCCAGCACCCTGTGTGGGGCCCTGGAGCAGCCTGAGGAAGCTGGTGGGGGCCTGGGCATGGGGACTTGGCACCCTGAGGTGGCCACCGGAGAAGGACATTGGCCACATGCACAGAGCCCTTCAGGTGACTCTGGCTGGTGCTGTGAGGCAAAGCACAGGAAGCCAGCGGCATGGCTGGGATGTCCCCTCCTCTAAAGGCCTGCAAAGCCGGTGCACAGGCCACGGAAGGCTCTCACTGCCTCATCCCAGGAGCGTCTGCTGCTCCTGCCTCCTGTTCCAGCACGGTGGCAAGGAGGAGACGGTGCGGACTTACCTCACGGTTTACATCACGGTCCTCCACCGTGTGGGTCTGCGCGTGCTCTAAGGTTGGGTGAGGCAGCTGCTCCTGAGGTCCTGGGGCAGCTCTACCTCTCCCTTCCCCCTTCTCCCTCACCATTTCCTGGGGGCTGCTGGTCCTGTCGCCACAGCACACCTGCAGAGAAGCCAGTGTGGTGCCACCAGGCAGGAGGGGAGCCAGGGAGCGACGCTGCCACGTGTCAAACTTGAGATGCCGCTCCACTCTGCGGTGATTTACAACTTGGCACCAAGCCCCCATTCAGCTGCTCTCTGACTCCCAACCCTCAAGCAACTGTGCTAGATGTCAAGTGTGCGTTGTTTTCAGCCACTGATTCCAGGTAGTTTGTTACACAAGGGAGTAACTCATTGACCGATCACATCACCTCCACAATAACCATCAACAACCACGTGGTTCTCATGGGCCAACACTATTGGTCCCCATAGCGTGGTCACCCTTGCCGACGCCATTGTGAGCTGTCACCATCCCCCGCCCTCCTCACACTACCTCGCATTACTAGCATCGTCTCCCTCTCACATCAGTCAGCATCAGTACCACTGACCCCAGCGCCCTCATCGTGACTGACATCACTGCCTCCAAAGTCTTTCTGTACCACCACCTCCACCACCATCACCACCTGCACCATCACCACCACCTCCACCGCCACTACTGCCCTTGTTGCCGTGACCACCACCATCACCCGTCATCAACATCACTCTGACCAGCATCACCACCGACTTTGCATCTTTGCATCACCATCCCTTCCTCCCTGGTCTATATGATTGGTTTCTGCAGCTCACTTTCTTCACTGGAACAGTTCTACAAGACGCTGCAAACTGCTCAGGGGCACTTAGCTGACAGGAGCCAGAAGGTGAATCCTTTCCTAGAGCCAGAACAGTTTGGGCTGCCATCTTCCCTGTAGGGACCTGGGGGGACAAGCAGGGCCTCCCGGCTGGGACCAGCAGAGACAGGTTGGAGGGACTGGCCAGTGAGCTGCTTCCTGAGACAGCTCAGCAGCCCCCTGCTCAGCACCCTGTGCCACTGGGTGTGGAAAGCCAGATAGGATGTCTTTGTTCCTTTCTTGCTGCTGAGGCACAATAACCCGTACCCACAGTTCTAAGGGAGAGAGGTTTATTTGGTGCATAGTCTACAGAGGTTTCAGTCCATAGCTGGCTGGCTCTAAGCCAGGGCAGCACGGCAGAGGGGCACGGCAGAGGAGAGACAACTCGCGGCAGGCAGGCAGGAGTTAGACAGGGATCAAAGGCGGAGGAGGGAGACAGACCCAGGCCAGTCCCCAGTGAGCCTCACCGGGCTTCACCTCCCACATCACACCCAGCTGTAACCATGCGGGGAAGAACCCAGCTACGAGTACCACACACCTGTGACCCAGGCACCTCCCCAGAGCCCTTCCCCATGAGTGTGCAAGGCTCTGGGGGACACCCAGATGTAGAGCATGACACAGGGTGTCCCGGTGCGAAGTGATACTCTGTCTAGAGACACTGTGGTGGGCTGAGTGGCTGGGGAAACCCTGGCAGGCTGCATGCTCCCACCGCGGTAAGTCCCTTGCACCCAGAGCCAGTCACCACCAGGGGGCGCCAGGCTCCCTCAGGATGAGGCCCGCCCAGGACGTGCCCCGCTGGCATGGCCCCAGGAGTAGGAGATGGACCGGGCGGTACTCTGGATGGGGAACACTTACCCCCTGCGGCCAGGGGAGCCCCAGTGAGGGCCAGGCCCCTCTGGACCCACTGGCCCTGGGCGCAGGCCCCTGCCTTCCAGGCTCCACCACCACGTGCCCACTTCGCGCTCCTGCCTGAGTCCCCCGGGGCTGCAGTGACCCTCAGGGACAGCACCGGTGCCCTGAGAGAAATAGACACTCAGGCTCAGCAGGTGACGGCGTGCCGGAGCTCCGTTGCCGCCTGGTGCGCCCTCCTGGGGCTGCCCACGCCAGGCGTCTGCAGTGACCCTGTTTCCAGCCCCTCCGTCCCTGAGCCCGACGTCGCCTGTGAAAGTGACTAACACGCATCCCCTTTAGCCAGGGCCATTAATTGATAACACTTAATTAATCTGCCCCGGAGAGAGATCAAATGGAGATTGTGTCCCTGGGTGGCCACACATATTGACTTTGTTATTCCAATTAACCGGCGGGCCAGGGCCTCTGTGGGGCCTCACCTCGGGTCACCCTGAGCGCCTCTGCACTGGCCGAGTGCCCGCTGACCCACCGCCCTTCCTGCAGTGCCTGCTGCCCTCCCCAAAGACACATACAGCTACCTCCAGGTCCAAGCTCTGCCCATTGGAAGAGCTGCTGGCTTGCCATTACTGCTTTATTTAGGGCACTTTTTTTTTTTTTTCAAACAGCAATTACATTTCTGCCGCCTTTGGAGAGAGCAAATGACCCAGAACAGGATGCCTTATAAATCAGGCCTGTAGGGCGGGCAGATTGCTGATGGCAGGTGCCCGGTTGGGACACTGTGCCAGGGCTTCTGCCTGGAAGGCCAGGAAGCCCGAGCGCCTCCCCTGTGCTCCTGCCCTCCTCTCACGGCTGAGGCCAACCTTGCAGCGTCGCTCGCAGGTGGCACCCGGGCTGGGCACCCAGGAGGGGGACGATGGGCTTCCTAGGACCAGGCAGGGCCTGCAACCACCACAGTTTCACCTCCCAGAGTCTCTGGAAGGATGTGCAGGGTTGGCTGGGGGGCCGGTGCCACCCTCCCCACGAGGCCTGGCGCATGTGCCCACACCTAACTGAGGTGGAGCCTGGTACGAGCTGCAGCTACTGCAGATGGACAACATGCAGCCTGGTTCTGGAACATGAAGGACATGGCTGTCCAGCCTGTTTTGATACTGGGAAGGGGCACTGGGGACTCCTGTTGTGGAAGGCAGGGTCAGGAGGGGTGGGCAGGAGGGAACAGGCCTTACAGCAGAGGGTCAGGCCCATCCTGTGTGAGGGTTCAACACCTTCCCTGAATATAGGAAGCCTTGTCCATTATCAGCTGATGAGCAGTCCACCTGTGGAATATTATTCAGCCACGAAAAGGAGCACAGTACCGATAATCTAAGTGAAGGAAGCCAGCTCATAACCCACACGCTGTGATTCTGCTCATGTGAGATGTTAGAGCAGTGAATCTGTGGAGACTTAAGCAGAGGGGTGGTCGCCAGGGATAGAGATCAGGATAGAGGGCTTCCTCTGGGCTGGACTTGGGCAGTGGTGATGGCTGTACGACTTTGCGATGCACTAAAATCACAGCATTGTGTACTTTAAAGGATTAATTTCATGTTTTGTTAATTATATCTCAGTTTTAAAGGCAGGGGAAAATCTCTTACAAGTTAGTTCTAAGAAAAGCAGCCTAGATAAAAGTTGTCAGAACATTTGAGTGGACTTCTCTCTCCTTTCTACCCGAGCTCACTGCAGTTTGAGCTGTGGGAGCCCCGGGAGGAAGCCACCTCCGTATCTACCCACTGGGCACTGCCCAGTGACGGGGCCAGGTGGGGATCGGGGAGCCAGAGAGAAGGCGCACACACAGGGGACCCTAGAGAGAGCACGCCAGTCTCAGGTGACGGGGTGAGGTCGGAGGAGGCTGAGGCAGGAGACGGTGGACAGAGATGACCTGGGAACGCAGGGACCGGTGCTGTCCTCTCTGGTTTGGTGACGTTGAGACCACAACTTGCTTTGACTTTAAGGTGCAGGCTTGTGAAGACAAACTGACCGGGGGCTGCCCCCTGCCTGTGTCCCCCCGGGGGTGGCCGCAAGAGGTCTTGAGTCCCACCTGTTCCTCAGTGCCCCTCAGGATGCCCGGAGGCAGGGGATGAATGGGCACCTGGGTTGAGGAGCAGAGCAGCAGGTGGGGCAGAGCGACAGAGGCTGGAGACCCGAGTCCCCGGACCGCAGGTGCAGGGTGCTAGCTCCGGGTGCCTCCATGTCCTCCTGTACCCGGCCGGGCCTGCGCTCCTCCAGCTGCCAGGGCTGCCAGGCCGGCTTGGCAAACTGAATGTCTGTCCCACCTTCCTCAGCCCCGCTGCCCTTCCTGTAAAAGGAGCCCACACAGTGCTCCCCGGCGGCAACCCACTCCTGTCTCCCCCAGGGCCGTGCGGGGTGGCAGCCTGGTGAGGAAAGGGGACCTCAAGCAGATCACCCCAGCCTGTCCCGGAAGATGCGTCCCGCTGTGCTCGGCCTCCTCCGCCCAGGCCCTCTTCCCACCCCGTCCCAGGCCAGCTCCGGGGTCGTGCCGGGCGGGTCCCTTGGGCTGTGGGCAGCCCCGTCTGCCACTTCCACACAGAGCTCTCCCAGCTGCCAAGCGGCCACGGCCCAGGGAAGCGGGATTGCCCCAGACAGAGAACAGAGACACAGAGTGTGAAAAATTGGACTGACAGCGCCTCCTGATAGCTTGTTGAATGAGGGTGCGGGCAGCAGTGGGACATTTACATTTATATAGCACGATTCACCAGCTGGGCCAGCACTGGCACCTGCACAGCCGCTCAGCCTGTCCACCCACCCGGGCTGACCCGGGGGGCCTGGTGGGCGAAGCTGGGTGTGGCAGGTCAGCCCCACAAGGGTCCCTGCTGCCCCCACCAGCCCTGTGGGGCCCCGGCCTTGGCGCAGGCCCCAGAGCTGCGAGTGCTGCTTCTCACACTTGGCCCCCGCAGCAGCGCCCAGGACAGCACCATGTCCCCAGACCCCACACCCCAGGGGAGGGGAGGGAGCTGCAGGCGGGGCCCATGGAGCAGACTGATGCCAGTGAGGTCACCAGGTGTCCCTGCTGCACAGCAGGAAGCAGAAGGCCCTGTCTGCAGGCTGAGGAGAGGCCACAGGGGAAGGCGAGCCTGGGTGGCTCTGTGCCGGGCTCCAGCCCCTGGAGCCGTGAGGAGTAAACCCCCAGGTCTGCACCTGAGAGATGACAGAGTCAGAGCTGAGAAGCAGAGGAGAAACAACCTCCCACGAGGAGGCCGCATCCTGACAGCCCTTCAGGAGGAGCCGCTGGGGCAAGACGGATAGGCCGGCTGGAAGATCAGCAGCCCCAGAAACATAGTCGACAAGACGGGCTAGGAATGAACTCGGTGGGAGAAACAAGCTGCACAAGGCCGGCCTTGGGTCCTGGGAGGGCTCAGAGCGCGTCTGTGGCCACCTGGCCAGGGACGGGGCCTGGAATTGGACAGGGAGTGGCACCCTTAAGGCCAGGACCAACTTGCGGGTTGTTCAGGACCGAGCATGCTGATCTAACGTTCACACGGATACTAAACTCAGACGAAGGCACCCAGGCCACGCCACAGAGCCATGAAGATACTCTGGGCCTCCACACAGGGATGATGGAGCCACGGGACAAGCTCAGGTCTGAGTCTGCCTGAAGATATGCAGGCCAGGATCTCTGCAGGTGGTCCTCAAAACAGGAGGCCAAGGACGGGAGGCTCAGGTGGCTCCAGGGCTGCACCTGGCACCGCCCAGCCTTCTCCTCAGGTCAGAGCTGCGGACGAGGCCATCCCTGTCCTCACATCTCCAGAGAAGGGGTGACATCCCCGGGTCACCCGAACACAGGCAGCACGGAGCCCACGAGGTGACGGTATGAAAACAGGAGACAATGGGGGATTGCAGCATGGAATGAGGGGTAAAGGCCAGTATCAGTAAGAACTCCATGCTCAAGACTGGCCGCACCTTCCCCTGCCAGGACCCCATGCCAAGGCAGCCTCTGTCCTCTTAGGGTTCGGGGCATAAAAACGGAGCTGCCACCAACACCTCCTGTGCCCCTGCAGGCACCAGGCACACGAACCCCTAGGCTCAGGCCCCTGCCGGCAGCATCCTGGGCAATGCTGCCCCTCAGGTGGGGGTGAGCGGGCAGTGGGCATTGTCCTGCGGCAGAGCACCGGCCTTCTGCTTCTCAGGAGATGCCGCCTGCTGCCGGCACAGGCATCACCCTGAGCGCTGCCACTGCCGGACCCACGAGCAGACTGGTGCCTGCGGTGCCATCCATCCTGCAGGGACCTGGGCTGAGGGTGCCACACATCCTTCCTGCTTGGAGAGGGCTTCTTCTCAGAGGGCCAGAGGAGTCCATCAATCCCATATGGAGGCTGTGGTGTCACCCGTCTGTGGCTCCCACTGGGCTGGGCCTCAGAGCAGACCAGGGTGGAGGGCAGCACTGCCTTCCTGTGGGGGCCGCAGGGCAGCCAGCAGCACCCAGACCAGCTTGGGCGGAGGAAAGGAAGGGAGGAGGCCGGGGTCTGCAGGCGGCCTTCAGCAGACTGCAGACTGGGCCTCTCAGACACCCCACCCTGCAGGGCGCAGCACCCCTTTCCCAGCGCCCACAGATCTACATGTGAGGGTGAAGCTGCCACAGTGCCCTCCCCAAAGCTAGGGGCCAAGTGCCCACCTCAGGGCCCCAGTGCTACACTTCACGCACCTCAGCTCCCCCACGACACGACACGCCCGCCCAGTGTTGCTCACCCAGTATCCCTAGTATCACTTTATGCCCACTCCAGTCCCACCCAATGCCCCCACGCGCCTGTCCAGGTCCTCATCTTAAGGCATGATAGGCCCACTGCATGACTGGACGTGACTAGTCCCCTCTGCTGTCCCACAGCCCTCGCACCCTCCCAGCTGAGGAAGTCTCTGCCACCTGCACCACAGCTGGCCCTGATTGGCCCAGGGGCAGGGCACAGCCCTGGCTGCAGGCATCGGCTGGTGCATGTGAGCCTGACTGCCCAATCAGCTGCAGAGAGATCGCCTGACACGTCAAGAAGTGGGCAGCATGGGGAGGAGGTCCCTGTCCCCCCTCGAGTCACCTGGACTCCTGTAACAGCCCAGCCCCTCACCCTGACTGCCAGAGACACTGCTGGAGGCCAAAGGTGGGGGGCCAGCCTCTGGTCAGAGAGGTCAAGTCTGCAGTCATGCCACAGGTCCCCAGGGTGCTGGGCCCTCAGAGGGACATGGAGTCCAGGTGGGGTGACCAGGGCCCCTCTGCCCTGAGGGGACAGGGAGTGTCTGGGAGGGACCTTGGAGGAAGACAAGAGAAGTGGGCAAGGGAGGCCGAGGTGGTGGGCCAGGGCGTCCGCAGCCAGGGCCACCGCTGCTGTCCTCAGCCCAGACTGAGGACTGGCATAGGGGACCTGCAGACAGCTCCCCACGGCGCCTCCCCTCGATCTCCCAGGCTGCCGGAGAGTTATCAGTCTCCACTCCCTCAGAGACAAACGCCTCATCAGCGCGGCCTCCGGACCCCTGTTCATTACCATTTAATTTATATTAAGGCGCTCTCACCTCTGCTTGTGAAAACAAACACAAAAGCTGCATCCATCATAGCGCAGCAACAGACAGGCACTGGCGGGGCACTGCCAAGCGCAGGATGCCGTCTGAGGCCAGGCGGGCAGCTCTGCCCATGAGGTCAAGTCCAAGACGGGGAGGGAGCTGAGGCCCAGAGGGCCTGACCCAGCCGGAGCTGTGCAGAAGCCCTTGGTGCCCTGTTCCCCCTGGTGCCCCGGCTTGGGGATGCCCTGGCACCCTGCCTGCCTGCTCACCCACCGAGCACCATGGTCAGCATGGGTGGTGGGGCTTGGGGGCCCTGGTGCAGGAAGCTGCCACTCTGGGTGCAGGTGCCGGGCCGGCTCTGCTTCCCGAGCTAGAGGTGCGGAAACAGAGGCGGTAAACAGCCCTGCCTCTCTGGCTGCCCTGGAGCCTGGAGCCGGGCAGCGGCACCCTCTGGAGGAGGGACAGCCACTGCCTTCCATCCCATAATAGCAGCGTCCGGGGGTGGAGCCGTGGCAGCGGCGGCGCTGGGGGATGCGGGACTGCGGTGGGAGGGGAGGGGCGCGGGCTCGGGCCACTAAATCAGTCCACGCCTGTCACCAGCTCAGGCTCGGGAGCTGCCCGAGCGGAAATAACAAATGGCTGTCATTGTGGAGCCAAAAACCTGTGATTATAATTATCACACCCTCGGTGACCTTGCGTAAACTTTAATCCCTCTCCAATGGAGCATTTAAATAGCCTTCGCTGCGCGCTGCAGAGCCCCAGCCCAGTGCGGCTCCCGGGGGCAGGGCTGCCTCTGGAGCGCTGCTGCCAATGGTCCACCCCGCGCTGCTCAAGGGCGCGACCCCAGGGCCTCCGACTTGCTGGGTCCTGGGAGAGGACCCCAGGTCAGAGGCTGTTGCCAGCGCTGCCAGCCTGGAGAGGGGCTGCCTCTCAGGCCAGGATCCAGGAGCAAGGGAGGTGCCTGGGAGGCGGGGGAGTGGAGCCCACAGCTCGGCATGGCAGACACAGGTTGGGGACCTGGTGGGGCTAGCGGGGTACAGACCGGAGAGGCGGTGTCTCTGGGGCCTGCACACCCTCCTTCCTCCTGCCCCTCAGCCAGGGCTTAGGGCTCAGTGTCCCTCCTGCTCCTGGGGCCCAGCAGCCCTGTCCCTGTCCACACTGTGCCCCGATGGTCTCACGGTCCCTTGAAGCCCTCTCTGGCCAAGAAAGCTCACTTGGACCATGAGCACAGAGGCCAGGCCAGGGGTGAGACGGGGCCGAGGTCTCCCAGGGCCAGCTCGGCCTGCGCCCCCAAACTGGGTCTCTCAATGAACCCAGTGTGCTACAAGCTTCAGGAGGCTGTGCCCACCCACAGGGACCCCAGGAGGCCAGGCAGGGTCTCCGTGCTGTCACCAAGGGTCCCGGCAAACCCCACTGGGCAGGGTTTCCTTGAGGCCTCAGATCCCCAACTCAGCAGAAGCAGGAGCTCTGAGTTTTCACAAGTCCAAGTCAGCCCCTCAAAGTGGAGGAAGGGTGGCACCCCACCCTCTGCTGGGCCTGCAATCACCCCTGAGCGTTGCTGGAGTCTGCAGAGTCATCTGTGACCTGAAGGTCATTTGTGCAGGGCCCGCATGTGGCCAACAGAGCCCAGCATGGGGCACACGGGCCCCTAGAATCCCAAGAGGCAGGATGAGTACAAGCCCCGCGGTCCCCTCTCCTGCCCTCCCTGTTGTGCACGTCTGTCCCTGGGCTGTGACGGTAACCAGGTGGACACGCCCACTTCCGTGAGTTCGGGTCGGGGCGTCCTGTGTGTCTAGGCCCCGGCCCTCCCCTGGCTCCTGGCTGCAGGGTCACCCTTGCCCCAGCTCTCCTCCTGTGCCTGGGGCTCAGCAC
This sequence comes from Fukomys damarensis, assembly GCF_012274545.1. Taxonomy (NCBI): domain Eukaryota; kingdom Metazoa; phylum Chordata; class Mammalia; order Rodentia; family Bathyergidae; genus Fukomys; species Fukomys damarensis. The sequence goes on along the minus strand of NW_022900947.1, from coordinate 840,257 downwards.
CTCCAGGGTGCAGGGGTCCGGCGCCCTGCCCGCCTCCGGGGGCGCCATGGCACCACGGCCAAGACCGCCCACCTGAGCCAGCACAGGGGCGGAAGCAGCCTTGGATCAGGGAGCTTGTGAGTTAAGGCTGAGGTCACGCCCATGCCTGCCCTCACTGAGTGTTGTAGGGTGTCAGCCTCAGCAGGCCACAGGGCTGGACGACCACCGAGGGTCCACAGTCGCAGCCCAAGGACCTTGCTCTGGATGATGCTGGGTCCTGGGACACAGGTCCCTCCCGGGTGCTTTGAGGAGGGGCCAACCCCACCCTCACCCTCTTAGCGTGGTCTCAGTTTCCCTGTCAGCCCTAGGCAAGGGCAGAGTGGAGCCCTGCAGGATGCAGCCAGGTGGGACAGGACAGTGGCTCAGCTGCACGGACCTCCTCACTGCTCGGGGACAGCTCGTCAGCGGGGCCTCGTGCCCTGCGCACTGCTCTGCCCTGGCCCAGAGTGAGCTCTCAGAAAGCACATAATTGCTGGCTGCCACGCAGTCACCCTTGACCGCCTTGGGGACGGCCGTCACATCAGAGCCAAATGCGGCTCTGGGGGGGCTTGGAGGGGTCACCTGTCCTTCCCAGCAGCAATGGCCTCCCCTCCCTGGGGACTGCACACTCTGGTGGCGGCCAGGAGAGCAGCTGACCCTCCTGTCTCGTGTGGAGGGCACGGGGCCAGCCAGGTGTGTCGCAGCCTCAGGACGGTCTGGGAACCCCCATGCTTCCCCCGGAGAGGCCTGGGTCTCACACGGGGCGGGGGACACTCGTGAGCAGTGGCAGGCATCAGGGCCACCAGTGTTTTCGGGCCACGTCCTGTCCCCCACTCCTGGGAGTGACACTGTCCTTCCTGTCCTGCCTGCCACCTGCCTGTGCTCCTTGGAGCCTGGTGGGCCAGGCCTCTGCTGCTGTGAGGGTCGGTGGCTCCACTCCTGCCTTCTGGAGCCTGGGGAGGAGAGGCTGGGACCAACCTGGATGTCTCCACGACATCAGAGGGAGAGCTGGGAGTGGCCCTGAGCCAGGGCCACATGGGCTGGTTGTGCAGACCCAGCCATGGCTCTGAGTCACTGAGTCCCTTCCCTGGCCAAAGCCTGCAGGGGAGCAGGCTCAGGGCTGAGCAGTGGCTGGGAGGAGCAACCATGTAGACGGGTATACACACACACACACACAAGCATGCACACACAGCCATGCACACGTACGTGTGCCTGCTTGCACACACGCACATCCAGGGCTATGAACACTCAGACACTGCACAGACCAATACGGAGGGCTTGAGCTCACATCTGTGTACCTGCGTGGTTGCGTACTCGTGTTTGTGCCTCTTCCACACAAACACAACCTGTGACCTGCACACCCTTCTGGGGACCCCACTTGCTCCCAGGGGGCAGGGTGGTCACGGGGCCATTGAGCAGGAGGGGCCCTGCCACTGACTTAGGACCCGGGACACAGGCAGCCCCTGTCCTCCCACCCGTGGTCTGCCAGGTTTCACTCACCCCACCCAGTCCTCGTCCACTGTGTGAAGTCGCCAGCCCTCCTCGGTGCCTGCCTGCCATCAAGCCCGTCTGTCCCCGGGCATCCATCAGTCCATCTGCCCAGCCACGTACCCATGTCCCATCCACCAGCGTGTGAGAAGGGCTGCAGTCTGGTGCCCACAGGTGGGGTCGCCTCTCCCAGGAGCACACACAGGCCGCCATGTGAGCGGGGCAGACATGCAGGCCGTTTGTCGGACTTGTAGGAGCACGAAGGTTAGAACTCCGCTGCAAGAAAAAGTGAGAGGAAGCAAGAGGTGTTGGCAATTTATGAAAAAGGAAAATGACGGGTTCCGAAAGTAGAGTTTCTGATAAAGCTAAGTGTTCCCTGAGGCTGGTAGCCATAATTACAGAGTGGTCAACAAGTTTGTGGGTTTGCATGCCGTCACCTTCAGCTCCTCCAGTGCATCACATAGTCACCCAGCGGCTGTGC
>NW_022900947.1:831799-837160 GCF_012274545.1 Fukomys damarensis | reverse complement strand
CCCAGCCATGGCTCTGAGTCACTGAGTCCCTTCCCTGGCCAAAGCCTGCAGGGGAGCAGGCTCAGGGCTGAGCAGTGGCTGGGAGGAGCAACCATGTAGACGGGTATACACACACACACACACAAGCATGCACACACAGCCATGCACACGTACGTGTGCCTGCTTGCACACACGCACATCCAGGGCTATGAACACTCAGACACTGCACAGACCAATACGGAGGGCTTGAGCTCACATCTGTGTACCTGCGTGGTTGCGTACTCGTGTTTGTGCCTCTTCCACACAAACACAACCTGTGACCTGCACACCCTTCTGGGGACCCCACTTGCTCCCAGGGGGCAGGGTGGTCACGGGGCCATTGAGCAGGAGGGGCCCTGCCACTGACTTAGGACCCGGGACACAGGCAGCCCCTGTCCTCCCACCCGTGGTCTGCCAGGTTTCACTCACCCCACCCAGTCCTCGTCCACTGTGTGAAGTCGCCAGCCCTCCTCGGTGCCTGCCTGCCATCAAGCCCGTCTGTCCCCGGGCATCCATCAGTCCATCTGCCCAGCCACGTACCCATGTCCCATCCACCAGCGTGTGAGAAGGGCTGCAGTCTGGTGCCCACAGGTGGGGTCGCCTCTCCCGGGAGCACACACAGGCCGCCATGTGAGCGGGGCAGACATGCAGGCCGTTTGTCGGACTTGTAGGAGCACGAAGGTTAGAACTCCGCTGCAAGAAAAAGTGAGAGGAAGCAAGAGGTGTTGGCAATTTATGAAAAAGGAAAATGACGGGTTCCGAAAGTAGAGTTTCTGATAAAGCTAAGTGTTCCCTGAGGCTGGTAGCCATAATTACAGAGTGGTCAACAAGTTTGTGGGTTTGCATGCCGTCACCTTCAGCTCCTCCAGTGCATCACATAGTCACCCAGCGGCTGTGCTCGACCCAGCCACACCCTTCCACTTGTCCCTTCCAGTCACCCGCTGCCACGCGCCCGCCTGTCCACTGCACATCCACCCACCTGCCCACCCGGCAGCCTGCTGGTCCACCCGCACTCCCTTGCGTCCAGCACACGCGCCCCACCCTCCTCCATTTCTGGGTTGGCACGAGTGCTGCCCTCTCTCGTGATGCTGACTGCGGAGAGAGGGGACCTGCGAATGCACACGGTGGGTGCTGTGACCTGGGTTTGTGGGGGCTCCCTGTGCCTCTGTAGCTGCTAGAGGCTAGAGCCCTGGCTGTCCAGCCTGGACTGCTCGGGGCAGCGTGGCAGAGCCAGAGTCCGGCCTGCGGGCAGGGCCCTGTCCTTGCCACACCAGGCAGGGCTGCCTGAGTGCCTGGCCCAAGGCCCCACCGGTCTAATCTCCAGCATAGCGCAGAAGTGCTTCGTGTTCCCAGGAAAGCAGATTCTCTGTCCCAGTGGGAGGGAGGCTGGGGGGCAACGGCCTTGGCAGGATCAGCAGGGAGAAGCAGGGTCGTACTGCAGTGCCACTGGACACGCAGAGGACAAGGTTCCAGGCTCCGCCCGAGGCCCTGGTCAGGCTGGGCTGTTCCACAGGGGCCTCACCGTGAGGGCCACCGGGCGGAGAGGGGACCCAGGGAGGGCACGCCAGGGAGCGGAATCGTGCAACCGAACTAGGGCATGCAGCCCGGGACCCTTGGCACCTGAGGACAGCTGTAGGGGACAACCTGGGGTCGTGGGCAGGGGCTCTGCTCCCACCAGGCAGGTGGAACAGGCTGCTCTTATCCCTGCTTGACAGGTGAAAACAGGAAAGAGGCGGCCCAGGACACTCCATCCTCCTCATGGGGTGGGGCAGCCCGAGTCCTATCCCCACACAAGGCCGCCCTCACTGCCCGGCCAGCGTGGCGGCCAAATCCGGCTCACGCCTGTCTCCCAGCTCTGCAGCACCCTGGAGACTGTGCCACGGGCCTCCCCAGGGAGAGGGGGCAGTGGTGGGAGGACCACAGGGCCCTCTGTCCCTGCTGCAGCGTTGATCCTCCAGGCCAGCCGGGGGGAGGCCGGGTCCTGGGCCTACGTCTCTGCCATGGCCACCCTGGTCCCCGAGCCTCTTCACACATGGTGACCTTGAGACACGGGAGGAACTGTGGCTCTCACTTCCTCCTCGGAAACTCCCAGTGCTGCAGCCCCACCACAACCCGATCTGTGTCTTCATCCCCGCAGAGGGCCATGTGCCAGGTGGCCACACCACAGGGCAGCTGGGTGGCCCAGGGCGTGGCTGTGCCTTGTCCCCTCACGAAGCTGAGGCCCTGTGTGGCCTGGTCAGAAGGAAGTTGGTGGCTGGACGCATGCAGGGAGATGAGCTGGGACTCTGGGCTACAGAAAGGCCTTTCCAGGTGGCAGGGGCCATGCCCATATCCCCGGGATGGCACTGCAGCATGGCTCTGACACTGCTCTCCAAACCCTGGGGTTGGGCACAGTGGGATCACAGACCACAAACTGAGATGTGAGCAAGTGTTCGTCCCCACACACAGCAGGAGCAGGTGTGCCGAGGGATCCAGGGAGCCTCGGGGTCCCAGTGTCCTCAGCAGAGGATAAGGACGGGAGCAGCAGAGGTGACAGGGCCAGGCCTTCCCAAACATACACCCTGTGCCGACAATGCCCTGGAGGACCTGGCACTCAGGGCCCAAATCCTGGCACTGTTTGCTTCCAGCAGGGATCTTGATGCTACTGGGGGTGAGGTCCCAGAGGGCACCTGGGCCTTGGGCAGCACAGACCCCGCGGACCCCCACGTGCAGTCAGATCCCTCCCTCCTGAAGGCCACACGGGCACCCAGTGTCTGCCCAGCCTCGCCAGGCCGGGCCCAGGGCCTCCGCACTGGCCGAGTGGGGCCCATTCCTTCTTCACTCCCCGCTCACAACACAGGCACAGGGCGGGGCCTGCAGACACTGGGGTCCGTGGCTTCATGCTGTGCACAGTGGAGCCTGCGTGCACATGCCCATGCACACACCACACGCAGCGAACACACAACCGGGCACACATACAGGCCATGGGCGTGCCCTGGTGCTCCCATCAGCCCTCCAGCCTTACTCCCCTTTGAGCCCCATTGAGAAGAAGCCTCTGCCCTGCACTCCCCCAGCCGGTGCCCCCGGGATGCCCGCCTGTCATGCACTGCACCCAGTGTATCCCCAGGGCAGGACAGTGAGGGTCAGTGCCCCTCTCCTTGGGGATGCCGCATGCTGGCCTCTGTGCCCAGGGTTGGGGCTGGGTGCCTCTCCTGTGCCAGGCCTGGACACTCTGCTCTCTGTGCCCCTCTCCCCTGTCCCATAGTGTCCTTGCGGGCAGGGCCTGCACTTCTTGGGGTGATGTTTCAGCCCTCCTGATGGTCCCCCAGCCCCGGCCACAGGAGTCCAGGGCCCCACCTGGCCACAGCTGGACACTCAACTCCAACCAGTCCACCTCCAGGCCACTCCCTGAACCAAGTAACAGAGGAAGCCAACCGCCATTGCTGACAGCAACAGAGAGCGGCCAATGTCGCCTACTCTCCTACCGTGGTCCAGTCCTGTCAGCCCACCTGGTCCTGCCAAGGACACCCAGGACTCTGTGGAGGTGGGCAGGGCCTGGCCCAGCCGAGCCAGATGGAGCTGCCAGCCTCCTACTACAGACCCTAGACTGTCCGGAGGCGGAGAGTGGTCTTGGGGGGGTGTTACCGTCCCTTGTGCTTGGAGGACAGGGTCTCCCAGGAGTTGGCCCAGCAGGTCAAGCCTGTCAAGGTGCCCTGAGGTCTGGGACAAGCCAGGCTGGCATGGCTACCAGAGCAGGCAGCCTAGGCAGCCGAGTCCTGGGGTCCCCTTGGGAAGTTCACAGCCATGCTCCGGGCTGAGCCATTCTGCACCCAGGGCACAGGGCTCTCTGCTGGGTCAGGGGCACTCTGGTCCCCTGGTCATTGCCACCAGGTACCAGTGACCACATCCTGGCCATCCTCAGGTGCCAGCAGAGCCCTGTCCCTGGCCACAGCACAAAACCAAGGGCGACCAGCTACTCCTGTGGAAGCAGAAGGGGCCTTCACACACTCCCCACCCAGCATTCTGAGCAGCGCACGGTGGGGTCAGGGTCCTCGCCCTAGCTGTCCCCCGAGTTCATTGAGCAAAGACTCTGAATGCCCTGCACGCAGCCAGCACCAAGTGACCACACGGCTTCCGGCCAGCCAGGGGCACACCAGCATCGCACCCTGGCCCCAGGCAGCCCTCTGCAGAGGTGGGGACAGGGCGCCCCCACGCGCCGGGGACAGCACCATTCGGGGCCTAGAGTTGGGGGCAGGAGGACTGTGGTAGTCCCTAAAGGGTGTCCCCCTCCGATACGGCCCTGGCCCAGGGTGGCGTTGGGGACAGGACGGTGCAGCCCCACGAGGGAAAGACAGAGGGACACACAGCAAAGCTCATCACAATCCACTGTCCGCTCAGCTCCAGCGCTGGGTGGCAGATGGCGACCTTCTGCAATGGCCGAGGCCGCGGTGCCAGGCAGTGCCAGAAGGAGCCTCCTCACCCCTGGGTGGAGGTGACAATGGCTCAATCAGTGACCTGAGCTTGGGTGTCAGTCAGGACGGGGGCAAGGGCCTGGACAGGGAGGTGGAGAAGAGGGAACCTGTGACCACCACCTCCTTCCCCAGTCCAAATTCTCCCTGTGGGCAAATGGGGACAGCGACCCTCCCCCACCTGTGGGAGGTGCACAAGTGCTGCTCCTGATCCGACCTCCTGGGTCACTGTGTCCCTGCCCAGAGTGGCAAGGTGGACCTGGGCCTTCACAGGAAAGCAGTGTGAGGCTAGGGCCACAGAGAGGAGACTCTGAGCTCCCAGAGCAAGACAGGGCCCTTCCAGGGCTCTCATGAACAAGTGACAGGAGCCCTAGCTCACAAAGCAGCAAGGACATCCTGCTCAAACAGCCAAGGTGCCAATGAGACTGCTTCAGGCAAGGTTTGATCCAGCACTTCCAAGTGAGGATCTGGTTGTTTCTGGTCTTAGGGTCAACTCAGAAGCCTACCTGTGGGGAGAAGGAAGTGGGAGAGTTCATCTGGGTCATCCCTGGTCCTGGAGGCAGATGGCAGCTGGGCTGGGCACTGTTCCCCAGGAAAACTCCTCCATGGGGACAAGGCTGAACACCTACACTGCAGGCTCACAGCTGTCAGCCCCAGATGGGAGAGCACGGCGTCCTTGAGAGGATTCCCCTCCATGGGAACAGGGTAAGTGAAACGGAGGACTCTTCACCTGTGTCTGGGCCACACGGTCTCCCTGAGCCTCAGTTTCCCCCTCATTGTGGTAAGGAGCCTCAGGGTCTTGCTCTGGAAGGCAGCCGGGTCCTTGGAGGGCAGTGGAGGCTCAGGCAGTGAGGGTCCTGCCTCCTGCCACTCCCTGCAGCCCGGCCGGCACCAG
>NW_022900947.1:816743-831418 GCF_012274545.1 Fukomys damarensis | reverse complement strand
CCCGCGCTGCCCTGGAAGAGCAGTTAATGGGCACTCGTGACTCCCGCGCCGCCCCGTGTGGCCGGCCCGCTCCGAGGGTGCCGGGCCATCAGTAACCCCGCAGAACACTCAGCAATCTTTTCTTCCCCAATTGCCCACCACAGCCTATATTACAAATACATAAATCATAATGTTTCAACAAAAGCAAAATTTAATTTTCTCCTTTCAGCCGTTATCTGGGCCGGGTGGTATATGGCAGGCCGCGCCGGCTCATTTATTACCCCCGCTGAATGGATAATGGCAGCCGCTCGATGGCGGCGGCTTTGTTAGGCCGTGAATGTGGCCCAGCCGCGGAACACAATCTCCCGCATCTGCTGCAGATACACAGGGCCCTATTATTCCCTGCCAGAGCAGAATTAAATAGTCATGCGTGTGTGGGGCGCGTCTCCGAGCGGCCTGCCCAGCGGTCCCTCGGCCCCCTCCTGCGTCACCCGGCCGAGGCAGGTTTGGGGGCACGGAGCTGTCCTGGTGGACGCAGGTGCTGCCAGGAGCCTCTGTCTCGGTGGCCCCTTGGCTGCCCGCCTCCATCATTACTTGAGATGGACCTCACAGATCCGGGAAACTGAGGCCACCTGGCTGTGGCCACCTGAGCCGGGGCAGGACCCCAGCGCCGAGCTCGGCTGGGACCCTCCTGGCCTCCATCAAGCACTCCCGTGTGACGACTGGGCAGCCTGGGCCCCGATCCGCCCCGGGGGCAGCTGTGTCAGGACTGTGTCCGACGGATCCCACTTCCCTGCCCGGGTGGCAGGGCCAGGACCCATCCCATCCCAGTGAGGCTGGCTCTGGGCAGAATGGAGCTCACACCGGGGCTGGGGCTCCCTCAGAAGCCTGCACACCTGCGGCTCCAAGGGGCCACGGTTCCCGCCCCACGGCAGAGGCTCGGCGGGGACGCGCAGGTCGAGGAGGTGCAGAAGCTGAGGCCGCAGGTCCTGCCCAGACTCTGTGCCGAGTTGCTGCCTGCGCAGGCGCCACTCCCCTAAGGACATCCGTCCTTGGCACAGTTTGCGCCTGGCCCTGGGCTTCATGGCCAGCTCTGCTGGGGAGGAGCTGGGCTCCAACACCAGGGCGGAAGGCACCTGCGGCCCCACCACCCTCGCCACCTTGGATGGGCCCTTCCCTGCCCGTGTCCCTCTTCACACTGGCTCCCGTGAGGTCATCCGGATCACACGCGTCTGCACCGCAGGGAAGACCTGACTAGCAGCAGCTGCCGGCCCCTCATTGCACACGCAGTGAACATCCTCAGAGCCCCCGAGTTCCGGCAGCAAGATGGTCAACGAACAGCACACAAGGCACAGGGAAGTAAGAAGGTGACGGCAGCACTGAAGGAGTGGAGTTGAGGAGAGGGCGTCAGGGCTGGGAGCTGTCTGAGGGGAGCCACACCCTGAGAAGGGATGTCAGTGCAAAGGCCCTGGGGTGGTGTTGGCCTGACCTACTGGGGGAGACCAGGGGCTGGCAGAGGGGAGACCCAGGGTCCCAGAAGTCCAGAGACAGTGCAGAGGGTCTGAGGCCACACAAGGCTGCTCACAGACAGTACGGCTTGAGGAGAGAGAGAGGGCCCCACATGTGACCAGTGAGAAGAGGGCACACAGGGCCCAAGGGTTCAAGGTGACCAGGAGGACACTGCAGTGGCTACCACAGCAGGGAGGCGGCCCGGCCCTGGCATAGGGGTGGAGGGGAGCAAGGGGTGTGAGTGAACAGGGTGTGCAGTGTCCCCAGAGTCCTCCCACAGGTGTGGGGTCTGGAAGAGGGGGGTGCTGGGGCAGGCTTGTGGCAGCTGGTCAGGAGCCAGGAGCCAGGGGCCAGGGGCTCATCCTGCTGACACTGATGTGCCCACCAGGTGCCGTGTGGGGAACTTGGGGGCCACTGGATTCGTGAGGCGAGAGTTGGTCTGCATCAGGCTGGAGACAGGGCAGGGACGCTGTGTGGAGAGGCCTGGCCCTGTGTGGGGTGCCGTGGGACAGGGCACCCAGGGGCAAAGCAGCATCAGCAGGGCTGAGGTCTTGTCCTGGTCTCCATGGTCACTGGGCCAGTTGGACACGGACGAGCCACGGGGCAAAACTGGGTGATTGTGGGAACCAGAGGCGGAAGCCACTGCAGGCTGAGGCCCGGCCAGTAGACTGGGAAACTCAGCGGTCCTCTGGACGTGTCATCCTCAACTCTGGGGTGACACTGGGAAGATCACAAAATGGGAGGCCCCATTTCGGGCAGATGGCATGGAAGGTGGGACTGCCCCACTCCAAGGCCACTGCCCCGGATCCTACACCAGAGACCCAAGTGTGGAGGTCAGGACGGGACCAGAGCCAGGCATCATCCAGCTCCTGCCTGTGGGGGGCAGTGAGGGAGGAGCCCGGAGCCCCCAGGAGCAAAGGTTCCCCCCAGCCAAGCACATAGATGCGGGCAGAGAAAAATCAGGACACAGCAACCCAAGCCTTCAATGGGATGAAAACGATAATCCCGCCAGAGCTCAGCAAATCCCAAGCACAACTCATGACACCATGGCAGAGGAAGTCCCAGAACACACACGCACTTGCACACACACGTGCACACACGTACATGTGTGTGGACACAATGCACACTATTCTCAGGTGCTAAGAAAAATGAACCTGTCAATCCAATATTCTCTATGCAGCGAAAATATCTTTCAAAAGCAAAAACTAAAGAGTTTTTGGACATTTCTTAAAAAGCTGAAAGAATTCATTCCCAGGATACCCTCACTCTAAGAACCAGAAGGTGACAGTGCCATAGGACAGGACCCAGTAGAAAACTGAACAACATGCAGAGCACACGCACACACACACACACGCCCATAATGGAATTAAACTACAAATCACAACAGTGCAGTCTGAACACTCCTACATATTTAGAAACTAAATAACATGCACTTCTAAATAACCTATGGAGGGAGGAGGAGGAGGAGGAGAGTCCCAAAAGAGAATAAGAAAGTATTTTGAATGGAATAAAACTGAAAGTTCAACATATCAAAAACGTTTGGGTAGCCAGGTGTGGTGCTGCACACCTGTAATCCTAGCACTTGGGAGGCTGAGGCAGGAGGATTACTTCGAGTTCCAGACCAGCTTGGGCTACACAGTGAGTTCCAGAGCAGTCTGAACTATGTACTGAGACCCTATCTCAAAAACAAAAAACAAAAAACCTTTTGGATATAGATAAGCACTACAGTACTTAGAGGGAAGTTTATTTTATAAACATCTATGTTAGAGAAAAAGACAAATCTAAAAAGTCAATAAATCAATGACCTCAGCTACTGCCTTAGGAAACGAGGAAAAAAGATATTCGTGTAATCCCAGCCTTCTTGGAGGCTGAGGCAGAATTGTGAGTTCAGCTCCAGTCTGGGCAATTTAATGATTTAATGAGACCTTATCTCAAAACTTAAAAATAGTAAATAAAAATTAAAAGGGCTGAGGATGTAGCTCAGTGCAAAAGCTCTGGGTTCAATCCCTAGTAACACACACACACACACACACACACACACACACAATCATCAAAGTAAACTGAAGAAAAAATATCGTTAACATTGAAGTGGAAATCAATGAAACAGAAAACAAAAAAATAGAAGAAAATCAATGAAACTACTGGTCTTTGAAAAGATCAATAAGATTGATACACCAGATGACTCAGAAATAAAATGCTAGAGCACAAAACACGGGCTTCAGGAGATGCGAGCGGTGGCGCCACTTGGAGTGCAGACTTCGGTGGGTGGCTGGTCAGGGACAAGGACGGAGTGGGCCAAACAACTCGGTGAGGGGGTGGACACACCTCCCAAAGGCCCGCTATCAAAACCCGCTCCACAGGGGATGAGAATAGCGAACAGCCTGCAGCTGTTAAAGGTTACACTTGTGACTGCACACCTTCCCAAAGCAGACCTCAACACCAAATAGGCTTTACAGAAGAAATAATACTCTTTCCATACAAACCCTTCCATACAATTGAGGAGAAGGAAATCATCTCCAACTCACTCTGTGAAACAGACATTAGAAAACTGCCGACCGTATCCATTATGAACAAAAATGCAAATATTCTTAAAATTCAACAAATACAATCCAACAATGTGTAAAGAATATTATAAATATCACAGTCAGGTGGAGTTTACCTGAAGAATACTGTTTGATAGTTTAATATTCAAAAATAAATTCAATTCATTACTTAATGAAACAAAAACCTTTATGACTTTAAAAATAAATATAGAGAAATCGCTCAGCAAGGTGAAGCCATGAATGTGCACGTACTGCAGGGGGAAGGACAAGAGACCGTCCTGAGCTGAGGACGTCCTACTCCAGTGTCCTCTAGATGCCCCCCGAAGCCTCGTGTGCTCGAGGTGGGACCCTGGGGGGTGACGGCCTGAGGCTGCGTGGTGCTCATCTGCCCACCGGTGCACCCACGGGGCTGGGGCTGACTCGTGTCGGGAGGGGCTGGCTGGAGGCGTCTCTGGGGCGTCTCTGGCTCCATCCCTGCCCAGGGCCCGTCCCAGCACCCACTCCGACGTCCCCGCCCCCACTGCATCTCCGCTGCTCCTTGACCCAGGCACAGCTCGCTCCTTTACTCTGTGTGGCCCTAGGGCTTCACCGCCCCAGCCACCCTGACTCTGCCTCACCTTGGCCGATCCTGCTTCCCCAAACACCTGCAAGCACTCATTATCGCCTGGCCCTCTGGCTGCTTCCGCTGGGCCCTGACCCCACAGCGTCCCTGCGAGTCAGACTGGCCCAGGCCAGGGTTGTGCACAAGGCAGGGAGAGGCCACTGTGGCACTCACGTGTGCCCCAAAGCCCCTCGCTGCAGTTCACCTCCACAGGCCTGCGGCTCCCTGCTCTGACACACCACACACCGAGCCTGCTGCTTCCCAACACACAGTGGGCACCACACACTTGGCCTGACACACACACACGTACCACGGTCACACGTGCACACGTCACAGTCACACCACACATCAGTCACACACACACACACACGCACACACACGGCCCTGACACGCACACACATACCATGGTCACACACATGCATCACAGTCACACACACATCACAGCCACACACACAGTCACACGCATCACAGTCACACACACACACTTGGCCTGACACACACACACATGTACCATGGTCACACACACACATCACAGTCACACACAAACACGGGCCTGACACACACACATATACCATGGTCACACACACGTCAGTCACACACACACTTGGGCCTGCACACACAAACATGTACTATGGTCACACACACACATCACAGTCTCACACACACACACACACACACACTTGGCCTGACACACACATGTACCATGGCCACACACACACACATCACAGTCATACACATCACAGTGACACACACACACTTGGCCTGACACACAGACACACACGTACCATGGTCACACGCACACACAGCACAGTCACATACACACACACACTTGGCCTGACACACACACGTACCATGGTCACACGCACACACATCACAGTCACATACACACACACACTTGGACCTGACACACACACACGTACCATGGTCACACACACACATCACAGTCACACACACACACACACACACTTGGGCCTGACACACACACACGTACCATGGTCACACGCACACACATCACAGTCACACACACACACACACACACTTGGGCCTGACACATACACATGTACCATGGTCACACGCACACACAGCACAGTCATACACATCACAGTGACACACACACATTTGGCCTGACACACACACACATGTACCATGGTCACACGCACACACATCACAGTCACATACACACACACACTTGGACCTGACACACACACACACGTACCATGGTCACACGCACACACATCACAGTCACATACACACACACACTTGGACCTGACACACACACACACGTACCATGGTCACACGCACACATCACAGTCACACACAAACACGGGCCTGACATGGCCACATGCGTCACAGTTACACACACCATGGTCCTGTCTCCCTTCTGGTGGTGGCCAGGCACTCTGGTAACCCCACAGACAAATGAAACTGGGCAGATTTTAGAAAGCGAGAGACCAGCATTGAGCCTTGTGGGCCACGCTCAGCACAGGAGAGAGAGGCAGAGATGGCGGACACCGGCACAGAGCCTCTGAGGCAAGGCTGCAGGTGGTCCGTACCCCGTGCCGAGTCTGGGAGCGCTGTTCCTGGGCTGCGGATGCCGCCAGCTCAGCCCACCCCGGGAGCCCACAGCTCCCCGCCCTTCCATGGTCCAAGCAGGGCTGCTCCCCTCTGCTGCCAGCGCTGTCCCTGCTGGCCTCAGCCGACGCCTGGCCTGAGTGTGACCGCGGTGCTGGGCTGCAACTCGCTTCTGTGGTTTCCAATCCTGTGCCCAAAATTCCACCTCTGGGAGCAGGAAGAGGGAGGGGAGAGAGAGGCGGAGACAGAGGGACAGGGACAAGGACAGACAGGTACTGCAGGAGGCTTCGAGGCAGTGACTTCCCCTGCGCTTGCTTTCCATTTTGAATTAGCTCTGGACTGGGGCACTCCGCTTGTGCTTGTACCTGTGTGGGTGCCCAGCCCAGTGCTGCTCTGGCCGCACGGTCCCAGCCTGCTGACCCCTGTGCCACAAGAGCCCCCCGCCTGTCCCAGCGTGGACCTCAGCTGTGGGGACACCGGGACTCTGAATGTCCCTAACACAGAGTTGAGAGTAGACCACGCGCCCCAGGACAAGAGGACCCTGGGGAGAGGTAGGGTGGCATTGCTCCCTGGGACCAGGCCCCAGGAGGGGTAGAGAGGGGAGGGCGGTTCGCCCAGTCTTGTACACTGCCTGAGATGCCCTTGGCCCTGCTCATAGCTCTCCAGCATCTCCCAACAGCATCATGAGTGGGGACCAGGCCTCCAAACCAGGGGGCTGGGGGGCTCTGATCCACACCACAGGAGGCAGGAAAGGAAACAGTGGTCTGGGGCAGCCAGGACCACCTCTACCGCACAGAGAGTGGATAGAGACCCCAGAGCCCAGGAAGGTATCAAGGGCAGCTGCCAGGCCGGCCCTCACCTTGAGGAGGGTGTGACCTGAAAGGGCACTGGCCTGCAGGATGGCGAGACCGCCTGAGCCAAGCCTAACCCCAGCTTGACCAGCAAGAGGCCTCCCCCTGCATGGCCTTAGGGGGAGTCCTCTTCCTTACCTGCCCGTAGGCCTGGCCCTGGGGGCCTGAGGTCAATCACAGGCTCTGGGGGCCAGAAACTCACAGCCACACCGGGAGATCCCACTGAGGCTGCAGAGCCCGTGACCCTGGCCTCTACCACCCGCACCCTCCTCAGGGACGGTTCCCTGATCCCAGCAGAGACAAGTTCCCGGTGTCAGGGGACCAAGGCCATGGAGACAGCAGTGGCCATAAAGCAATAGGGGAAGGCAGGCCACTGCCCGCACTGCTAATTTGTGACTAATTTGTTGCACAATGAGGTTGCAATTTTCTAATTGTGATTGCCATTTTAATTTTACTCATGGCTGTGCAACCAACAATGTATAGTCTTGTAATTAAAATTAATTGTACCTTCACCTGCATATTTCTATTCGACTGTTAAATTTAGCCTGTAAGCTCGATGACTCTGTCCCTGGAAGATGCCGAACTCATTTCACCATGGCTGGTTCTGCCACAGTGGGCGACTCTGGCTGACGGCGCCTGGCCCCGAGGGGCGCCCGCCTGTGCCCCAACGCCATGGCCCTGGTGGCAGCAGAACACTGAGCCCCAAGGGTTCCCTGGCCCCAGCCTCAGACTCTCTGCATCACTAATGAGCTGCTAGGTGCTCAAGGGAGTGTGAGGGGTGTGCATGACAACGCAGCATGCTCCCCACCAGCTGGCTGAGGACAGAGCCCCTGGGCCTTCCATGGCTGTGGCCTGGGGCACAGGGGGCCTAGGGCAGTGTCTTCCTTGAGAAGAATCCCCAGCATTGATCTAGGCCTGGCATGGGTGCCAGCAGCCCCCAGGTCCACGGGGAAGGCACTCCTTGTGCCTGAGGGGACTGCAGGCTCCTGCAGGCTGTGGATGGCCCCGGGCCCGCTCCGCTGCAGCAGCCTGGAGGCGGAGTCCCCTTCAAGGAGAACAGAGCAGACAGCAGCCACGTGCCCCACAGCCTGAGGTGTGGGCAGCCATCTGGCCCTGGTGGCTGGTACCCAGGCAGTGGTAGGGCCCTTAGAGCAGGTGGGGGTGAGGGCGTTAAGGGGGTGGGAGACAGGACTTGAGGCAGGAAGACAGGGCGGGTGGTGGCAGCGCCCCTGGGGCAGCCTGCCTGTCCTCGGGCTCTCAGGGGCCGGTGTGGGGGACGGAGTCCAGTAAGCTGGGTCCTGTGCCACCCTGCCAGGCGAGCGCTGCCCCCAAACCTCCAGGAACCCGGGGAGGATGGAGAGGTAGGCAGAGCCAGGCCAGGCCCCGGGCACTAGGTAGGCAGGGAGCCAATGATGGCTCCGTTGGAGAGGGAGCCTGACCCCTCCTGTCCGCCCCCGCAGCGGCACTCCCCCAACACAGCTCTGGCCACAGCACATCTGCCTCCACACAGCAGGGCAGGGACTTCGGCCTTCCTGGCTTGGGTGGGCCTGGCTTTCCTTCCCACCTCTGTGGCCAGTTTGACCCCATTAAGCCCCTCCCCCCAGCATCCTGGCCCCGCCAATCCTGCTGTCCCTCGTCCTGTCATCGCCTCACCATCGATCCACCACTGTCACCCATCGTGGTGCACCCGCCCGGGCACACCCCCGTTTACAGATGACCAGGTGGAGAGAATGTGTATGCACGGTGGAATACTACTGTGCCCGGAAAAAGAAGGGTGTGCCCGAGTCATTTTCAGGAAAATGGATGGATCTTCACACAGATGGTAAACGGAGTGAATTAAACACAGAAAGTTGGACATCACATGGTTCCTCTATATAGGAAACACAAAATAAAAAATAAAGAATAAAGTAAAAGATACACAACAAGGAGATGGACTGTGTGGAGACAGGAAGGCACTGAGGAAGAGGACAGAAAGGGTGGGGTATAAAAGCTGCCCAGGTGCGCTGTGTATTGTGCCCGTGCCAAGGTGAACATGAGCGCCCTGTGTGGCAAACACACTGATAAAACAACTTCTAAGCGAAGCAAATGGCGGCTGTTACGCTTGTGAAACGCAGGCCTGGCAAGGGCCCTGTGTCAGAAGCCAGTCAAGGAGTCTGTGGGATGTTGCAGTCAGATTTTCCTCAAAAGCAAAACAAAGACAAAACGCAGCCGACAGGAGGACACTCGGGAGGGCAGCAGAGGAGGGTCCTGGCCCCTGTGTGGGCGGGAGGCACTGGCTACCCCAGCCTTGGCCTGGCTGGCTCCCTCCAGGGCAGCCCAGAAACCCCAGCAGCCCAGGAGCCCAGCTCAGGGCTGGGGCCTGAAGGACGGTGGGCGGAGGGTGACCCTGGCCCTGTCGGCCCAGGGCAGCTTGGGCCAGGCACTCTGGGAAGGAGCACTCAGCAAGTGCCAGTGCTCACCGAGCCCTGTGTGTGCAACTGGCTCCTCCCCCCTGGCAAGGAGATGGAGACAACTGATGGGCACCGTGGGCACATCTGCAGCAGAGGAGGGGACACAGGCTGCTGCAGGTTGGAGTCTAAACAGAGCCTGAGCACAGCCCCAAGGCAAGGCTGCAAGGGGTGGAGCTGCAGGGCCCAGGGGCGGAGGGCAGGGGATGGAGGCCCAGGTGGGCACAGGGCACCGCTGCCCACCTTGCTGCTGAGCAGGGGAGCTTGCAGAGTCCCAGCTCTCACACCCTGCAGAGTAGGGGAACCTGAGGCTTCAGGTGGGACGCCCAGCAGGGGCAGGGGAGAAAGGACCTCAGACTTGGGGGCCAGGGTACCCACTACCTGGACCCCCGCTGGCAGGAGCCCAGGTGCTCAGGGTGTGAGGTGCCAGGCCCAGGAAGGAGTGGCTGGGGGATGCCTGTGCCCTCTGCCCGCCAGGTGCAGTGGAGGGGCTGCCACCCCGGTGCTCACACCAGCCTCTCACAGGGCATTGGACACGCGGACACGGGGCGGGGGCGCAGCAGGGACGCTGACACTCTTCAGGCTGATAACGGGCACGGTGCTGCAGACACTGCCAGCGCATTAATCTTCCCCAAATTAAAATCTGCAGCGTGGTGTTTAAGATTGAGGCCACCACGGTTCAGCGCGGTGTGACCGCCAATTTTGATAAAAGTGTTTTAAGAGCGGGGAGACGGAGATAAATTGCCTGCGGCTGCAGCGCACCACGGGGTGAGAGCGGAGCAGGCGGCGTGGACATGGGGTCGCCCCTCCGGCCAGCGCTTCCCACAGTGACATCGGGGACATTCGATCACCAGGCGGCTGGGCAGGCCCCACCTGCCCACTCCTGGCTGCAGAGAGCAGTGAGCACAGGCTGGGCCTGGAGAGGCTGCCCACAAGCTAGTGGGGCATAGGCCCCAGCCCAAGTCCCAGCATAGGCAGACGGACCCCAGCCTGGGACTGAGCTAGTGAGCCAGGCCCGGGCCCCCCTGGGGCTCTCTGCAAACCCCACATGGCAGAGCCTGAGTGGGGTCAGGCCCCCCGCCGCGTGGTGGCTCTGCAGGGAGATCCCACACTGTGCCAGGACAGCAGCACAGTCCAGGCACACCCGGGCCTCTGCAGCTCCCAGACCTGGCGTGGGACTCCTTGGGCAGCCTCCTGGGGATCTCAGCAGGGACAGGGTCCCTGCTCATGGCGACCCCTGTGAGGGTGACCCTCGCTCCCACACTGGCTAGGCGCTGTGTTAAGGTCGGAGCCAAAGCCCCTCCCTCTGTGCAGGAGGTCTCGGGACTCGCTCCATCCCTGCCAGGCCCAGAGTCCCTGCCCTGCCTTGGAGTGTGGCCTGGCCCCTCCATGCCCTCCTGATTCTCAGAAGCAGCGGAGTAGCTGGGCTGGTGTCATGGGAGCAGGGAGGCTGGTTCCGGGGCTGCAGGCCTGGGGGTTGGGCCCTTTCCAGAAGGCAGCAAAAGAAGAGACCCAGCGTCCATCTGGCTGGACATCCCATTGGGGGATGTCCTTCCTTGCCCTTTTTTGCAAAGTTGAGGCCAGAAAGAAACACCAGGTGGGCAGCAGGTGACGCCCTCCTGTCCCATCCTGTGTGGTGTGAAATGGATATTTAAAACTAATTGCACGGCTCCCACGGGGCAGCCCGGCTGTTGTGGCTGGACAAGGCCACACTCATTCCATCTCGCCTCGGGCTCTGTCGGTGACCCCACAGGAGATTAGGCGGAGGACAGGGCTTATCTCCCCTGGACAGTGGCAGCCCCGCCCCGCCTCCCCACTGCCGGCAGCCACCGAGCCGTCCTCCTCGAGAGGGGCCCTGAGAGCTCATAACATCCAATTACCACCCCGCCTGCTGTCTGCAGCTCGGATCAAATTGCTCAGCTGCAGCACGGATCCCCAAACAGGTCAATCTTGGCCGGTTGGACACGGTGTCCAGCACAGGCCGCCGCACCACTGCGGGAGCCAGAGGCAGCCGCTTGCCGAGGCCAGCCCTGGCCAAGACTCAAGGCCAGGGGAGGGGACGGTGTCCAAGAGTGCAGGGACAGGGAGGAGGGCATGTGAGGGCCACGACCTCTATGAAGGTCACAGCAGCAGACCTCGGCTCACCCAGCAGCTTGGCCCTCAACCCCACGACCCCTGGACCAGTCCAGGCCGGCCTGTTGCGGCTTGCTGGGCTGAACTGTGCCCCACCAAAACCACGGCCACAGGGGCCTGAGAATGTGGAGCAGGGACCCAGCGAGGAGATGAGGTAAGAGGCGGTCACGCTGGGGCAGGAGGTTCTCCCCTGGGGCAGCTTCCGCAGGAGGAGAAAGCACTACCTGGGTGGTGTGAGGAGGTCAGAGTGGGGCGACCTGCTCCCAGCCAGGGATGCTGAGGACCCAGCCACGCAGAGTGCATTACCTCGGCTCCAAGACCCTCCTCCCTTGTGGCCCAGGGATTCCTGAACCCAACCTGCTGCTCTGGAGCCCACGATCACCACAGCCTTGTCCCTCTGCCTAGCTGGGTCCACCTGGAATCCTGTCACCCCAGCTGTGCCCTACACAGGGCTCAGCCCCTGGGCTCCCACCTCAAGGGCCACAGAAACAGGTGGGGGACCTGCGAGCCCTTCCTACCTTCAGGCACCAAGACCCTGCCTCTCCCCTTGCAGGCCAAGCTCAGGAGGAAAGGGGTGCAGCTCGAAACCTCTGCTCGCAAAGTCTCCGTGACTGCTCTGCGCAATGGGAAGACACTGGCCCTGTGACTCACCTGTGACCCCCCCCGCAATGCAGAGTGGAGAAGATGCACACAGCCCTACCTGTCGGCCGGCAGGAATGGGGACCAAGCCACCAGGAGCCTGGTCATCCACAGGCCCTGTCCTGGAGCTGGGGCTCAGTGAGTTCCTTGGGTGCCTGGGGCTGGGGGCACCTAGCCCTGAACCCTGCTCTCTGCTCCCGGCATGCAGCTGCTTGCATGGTCAGCCTGCAGCACATGGGCGGCCTGTCCTCCCTGGGGTTGAGGCTCACCATGGTCTTGCAAGGGGCTCCTGTTTGATTCAGCCTCTGCCCTGCATCCCACCAAGGAACTGGGTGCCCATGGCCACGTAGACTCGTCACAACAGCGTGAGGTCAGAGAGAGAGGGACCTTTGTAATCACCATCGTCATTACCAACCACCACGGCCACCGTCACCAAGAGCATCATCGCCATCACCACTGTAATAACCTGTATTCATCCATCACCAAACCACACCGGCATGACAGCCTGTAACCACCCCGTGTCGTCACCAGCACCCAGGTTCACTGCTCACTGCTGTCACTGCTGCTGTTGTTCGATGACCACAAAGGTCCACATGTCTGAGTCCTGGTCCCTGGTATCTTGGTCGCTTCTCTTGCCCCGGGACATGATGTCTGACACTTAATTTAAAGGACATGTTTATCTCTCTCACCGCTTCAGAGCTCTGTCCATGTGGGTCGGCAGCTCCAAGGAGAAAATGATGTGGTAGAAGAGCCTGGCAGAGTAGGGGAGGGAAGAGCCTGGGAGGGAGACGCTGCCTTCCCGGCTACACCCCTGTGGCTGTCTCCCTGACCAGGCCCTGCCCCAGCCCCACATTTAGCTATAAACTCATCAGTGGTGATTATTCTGCAAATGTGACTCAGTCACCTTCCAAACCCAGGGACTTTTGAGGAACACTCCAGACCTAAGCCATAATACCAAGAGGCAAAGTGAGGTGGGGCCAGCGGAAGGTCCTTAGGGCACAGCAGGGGCTCTGGGACTCAGTCCCCCAGTTTTTCTCTGCCTCCTGGATTGTGATGCAAACACACTCTCCCCACCATTGTCATCTGGCACTCCCTCCTTAGCCCCAAAACCATAGGAAGCCAACATTGGACCTGTCTCCAGAACCCTAAGCTAAATGCACCTTTTCTGACTTGTCTTGGGTGTCATGTTGTGAAGTGAAGCTGACTAACAATCCTCATCATCCCTGCCGGAATCACCACCATCGCCACCACTGCTGTTCTGTTTTCTGTCACTGTAATGAAATACTCAAAGGTTGGTGCTTTATAAAGAAGCAAGGATTATTTAAATCACAGTTTAGAGGTTGATCCAAACGGTGTGGCATCAACCTTAGGGAAGTTCCCCCTGGCTGTCACCTGACAGCTGGCATCTTTGGGAGCACATGCAGCAAGAGGGAGAGATCACGTGACAAGACAGGAAGCCAAAGAGTAGGGTCTCATGGGAACTGTGCTAACCCTTCCAAGGGCATGCCCTGTGACCTAAGAACTTCAGTAGACCCCACTTTTGGGGTTTTTTTAAAGGCAACCTTGCTAAGTGCCAAGGCTGGCCTTGAACTCATAGTCTTCATGCCTCAGCCCGCCAGGCAGCTGGGATTACAGGTGTGCTCCATAGCCTCTGGCTTAGGCCCCACTTCTTAACAGATCTATAGCATCTCTGTGACCACTCTTCCAACAAACAAACCTGGGGCACACAGAGATGTTTCCAGCAACCATCCTTTTCATCACTACCATTAACCCAGTAGAGATCTCCATCATCTTTACTACTTCCACGATCACCACCACCATTGTCATTTCTGTGCACCTCTCAGTGATCTCCTTCATCATCTTTACCATCACCACCACTACCAGCAACATCATTACTGTCACCTTCTGCCATTAACATCACCTCATCATCACATAAAGGTTCCCATGTTAATGTCCTCGTCCCCTTGTTAGTGATATTGAGGAGTGCTCTGGGCCTTTAAGAGGTGGGGGCCCAGTTTTCACCATCACCATAGTTGCTATCACCATGATCACCGTCATCACCACCACCATACCACCACTACCAGCAACATCATTACTGTCACCTTCTGCCATTAACATCACCTCATCATCACATAAAGGTTCCCATGTTAATGTCCTCGTCCCCTTGTTAGTGATATTGAGGAGTGCTCTGGGCCTTTAAGAGGTGGGGGCCCAGTTTTCACCATCACCATAGTTGCTATCACCATGATCACCGTCATCACCACCACCATCACCATCACCATCACCACCACTACCACCACCATCACCACCATCACCACCACCACCGTCACCGTCACTATTGTCATTGCTGTCAACCTTTCTATGTTCTCCTTCAACACCTTTGCTGTCAACACTGTCCATA
>NW_022900947.1:807008-816468 GCF_012274545.1 Fukomys damarensis | reverse complement strand
CACCATCACCACCATCACCATCACCATCACCACCACCATCACCACCATCACCACCCTCACCACCACCACCACCACCATCACCATCACCATCACCACCACTACCACCACCATCACCACCATCACCACCACCACCGTCACCGTCACTATTGTCATTGCTGTCAACCTTTCTATGTTCTCCTTCAACACCTTTGCTGTCACCACACTGTCCATATCACTACTGTTACCAACGCCCTCCAAAACCAGTTTTCAGCTGCAATGTCAAAGGCCAGAGGCCCAGGTGACTTGCTCAAGACAACACAGCTGGTTGTGGAAGAGCCGGGACTCAAACCTGAACACCTCCACGCCGACTCCGCCTGTCACAGAAGTGCCACCTGTGCGGCCCGCATTGCTCTGATGGCCTCCGTGCCACCCGCCGGTCTTCTGGCCCATGCCTGTAATCAATTTCGCTGGAGGCTCCCGATCCTGCCCGCTCTACAGCCGTACCCCTCTCTGTAAAGCCAGAGAATCCTTTTCCATAATACCCAATAAATAACCTGGATTTAATTGAATTAATATCGACAGCATGTAATTGCTCCTTGTTGCTCAAGCCACTGAGGAGGGCGTGAGGGGGCGAGGTTATTGCTTTAAAAAAATGCCTTCAGCCCGGAGCAGCATTTTGGCCTTATTATTATAGTAATAATGAGGGCAGCTGATTTGATCTCCCCTTCTACAATAGCACAGCACAGCCCAGCTAAATAAACAGCCAAAGTCCTTTGTCCCTGTGGGCTGTTTCTGGGTAATTAAAATCAATAGGGTCTTCCTCACCGATCTCCTTAGCTCATCAGGCGCGCAGCTGCCAGGTGCAGGACGAGCCGACGGACTCGGGCGCAGGCCAGTGGAAGAGCTGTCCACGCCGCCCACGCCTCCACGCGTGCAGCTCCCGGGTCCCAGGCCTCTGGCACAGCAGCGCTGCTTTGCCCCGTCCAGAAAATCCGGTCTCCCCCTTCCCCTCCCCCATGGCCACTTGTGTTCCGGGGCCTCTGCTCCTGCCCCTGCCCACTGGCCATCACCGCACATCCTTGTTCCTTCCCTGGACACCCTGGGGGTCACATATGGGGTCTGCACGGCACCGGCCTCAGTTCCCCAGTGGCTCCCCACACTGCTCCTGGGGTCGCACAGAGGCAGGCACTGTCTGTCGTGCGCAGTTCTAGACCAGGAAAGGGCCAGTCTGGCCCAGAGAAGGGGACTGGGCTGCAGGGAGATGCAGCCCCGGCGATGAGTGAGCAGAGTGAACCCCAAGACTGAGCTGAGGATGGGGTGGAGGCTTCCAGCCAAGCAGGGGCTGGCAGGTGGGGACCCGGTGGAGGGGCACGGGGCTGGGGCTGGGGAGGGTGGGCACACCCGGCCGGCTTCCCCTCTGTCACAGTCACATGCCCCTCTTTTACATGGAGTGGGGGCTTGCACACCTGTCCATTGGCTGTGGGTGGGGACAGTGCAGCTCCCACGCAGCTCCGGCTTCCCTGTCCGGCTCCTGCTGGCCACGTTCTTCGTGTCAGGGAGCGTTACTCCCCAGCCCAGCCCAGGGGCAATTAAGTCCCACGCACCGGGAGGAAATGAGGTGTTCAGAGTTCGCAGAGTGGATGAGACCGCTCCTCTCAGGGCGTGCAGGCCAAGGAGCCCTCCAAGAAGAGCAGCCCCTCCCGGTGCCCAGCAGGGGACAGGCAAGGGCCCACGGGCTCAGGTGGCTGCCTGGAGCTTGGGCAGGTGCTGGTGCTGAGCTGTCCACAACATTTTGGGGGCCCCAGGAAGCTTCAGGTCCAGTTGGCTCGAGGGGACCCTCTGGTGATGGTGGCCTGCGTGCTGCTATGGAGAGGCTCCTGGGGCCTGTCCTGGGCTGTGTCCTCCCCGCTCTGCCAGGCAGCTCACATGTGTGGGTTCTCACACATGGTCCACAGAAGGACCTTGTGGGTCTACCTTGCCTATAGCAGCAGCCACCACCACTCAAAGCCAGGGAGAAGGGCTGCAGGTGTGCTACAGCAGCCTTGGCCCAAGGCTGTGTGCTGGGCTGAGCAGCAGCGGCCTTGCAGACCCGGAAGCCCTGGGCAACTCACGTCTGAGGGTGGGCCATGGTCAGGGAGGACCTGCCAGCCGGGGTCACCAGGGCCAGTATGGGGCTTGTCTTCATGGGGCCCAAGTGACATGTGGGGACACCACAGTTAGTCTGTCCACAGGCGGCTCAGAGGGGCTGGTCCCAGGGGCCGCGGTGGCCCTGCTATCCCAGGCCGTGTACGGGAGGGCATGGCTCCTGGACCAGGGGCCCCATGGAATCTGAGAATACAGCAGTAGCAGCACAGAGGCCCCCAGGGCACTAGTGTGAGGAACCCTGTAGGACTGGCTCCTGCCTAGTGCAGCCTCAGGTCCTGTGGATCCCCACCCTGGGCCACCTCCTCCTGTCACACGTAGAGGTTTGGCTGGGGTGAAGGTGGGACAGCACAGGAGATCAGGGGACCCCCCCAGGCCAGGCCTAGATGCTGGGACACAGCACCCACCCTGGGGACCAGCATGCCCAGCCAGTCTCTCTGGCCTCCTGTCCAAGATCCCTGCACGCCTGAGGGGCATCTGCCCTACCAGGAGAGCACAGGCTGGCCCTGGGACCCCACCCCAGCTCTGTTCCAAGCCAGCTCTGCAGGCCCCAGGAGCCCCACCTCAGACTCCCCTAGCATAAGGTCACCCAGCACCCCAGGACACGGCCCGTGAGAGCCCCACCAGCTAGCTGGGAGCAGAAAGGGGTTTGATTCTGTTCTAACCCAGCATTCCCACTGCCTGCTCCTCTGCAGCCCTCTTTTCTTAATTAAATGCAATGTGGACGAAATTGCATTATGGTGGGGACAGCACAGTGCTGACTGGCTGGCGGGACCCCTCTCAAAGCAGGGCTGGGTGGCCCCAGCCCTCACTGGACAGTGATCCATGGGCCAATATCCCAGCATCCCTGAAGCTGGGCAGTCATTAGCTGCTGTGTAATTAAGCCTGCTCGTCCCACCCCGGGGAAGCCACAGGGATGGGGGTGGAGGTGGGTGTCTGAGCATCATTTCCCTACAAAGCTAGGGTGGCACAGAGCCCCCAGCCTCCCTGTGTCTCCTGCAGCCGAGTGCTCACATGTCAAGGTCCCCAAGCCTGCACTGGGGCTGTGACTGGATCGGGGCACAGCTCACACGCATGGCCCTGCTTGGGCGGGGTACTGCCACACAACCAGAAAGAGTCCTCGCTGCTGCTCCAGCTGAGCACCAGCCCCAAGGCCTGAGCACCTTTTCCTTGCCAGACTGGTGCTTCCTTGGGACCAGCTGGACATTCAGTGGAGGGTGTTGGATACCGTGACCCGGCGACAGGACCATGACTGTGGCCATGGGAACCCCACATGTGCTCCAGTCCCCACAATGCCATGGGCACTCGGGTCCATTGGAGTTGCAGGGGTAACCTGGCTGTGGTGGGGGAAGGGACAGGAGCCTAGCTAGGGAGGTCAAGAGGGGGCACTGTGCTGGCCTGTAGAGGGAGCAGAACCCCTGTGGGGAGCCCTCTCTGGCACAAAGGGGGTCCTGCCTGGCCTCAGAGGATCTGGGGCTCACAGAGCCACCTGGAGACAGCCAAGGGCTCACTCAACAGGAAGAACTCACCTCTGTGCTGTCATGGCACCAACGTGCCCCAGGCAACAGCCCACAACCACTGCGGGGCACACTGTGGGGCCCGGCCCATGGCTGACTCAGGCACAACTCACACGCAGGCCCTTGCTCACGGTCTCCATCGCCTTCTCGTCCTGACACTGACTGGAGACTCAGAGAAGAAACCCGTTTTGGCTCAGCCCATGGTCAGCTGGCTCCCAGAAGGTAGTATGGAGGGGCCACTGCGGAGGGAAGGAAGATTCCGTGGCATGACAGTGGGGAAGCAGAGAGAGGAGTAGCAGGGATGGAGACCCTGCCAGGCAGCCCCAGACCATCCTTTCCTACCAGACTCCTTCGCCCAATAGCACACACAGCAACAAAATCCCCCAGGAGATGGTGCCCCATGAACCGTCTCTGTCCAAGGCCCCGCCTACGCACCCACAGCTTCAGAAACTCTGCGCAGCTCTGAGGACAAAGCCCGCCTGGAAACAGTCCAGGCACCAGGCTCTTGAGGGTTTCAGCTGGCAACATGGAGGGTCTCGCACCTCCCGGGCCTCCAGGGCCTCCTCCAGCACTGTGGGCAATGGCGATTCTGCACTTCTCAGGGGAGCTCTGCTGGGGCCTGGGGTCTGGGGATCCCTCCTGCTCCACCCTCCATTCCCACCCATTCCAAGACCTGGTCCTCCGAGGTGGCCCCCCTGGGCAGGGGTCTTGTGTCCCCAAGCCATGCTGGTTGGTGTTCAGGAGCTTGGGGCCAGCACATGGATGTGATGAGAAACAGTTATGAAGCTGCCGTCAGGGCCCAGCAGATGCCTCCGCCTCTGGCCTCTGTGCACCCGGGGCTGGAGGCCAGGGTCTGGTCTTCCTTCCCTGAGCCCCAAGACACATGAGCATCACCTACCCCAGTGTGGTCACTGGGCTCTGGGGCCCCAGGCCAGCTCAGTGGGGTCCTGAGCAGCCACTGTTCCCCAGCCTGGAGTCAGGGGGCTCGGGGGACGAAGCCACCCCCGGGTGTGGACGGAGGCAGGGACAGGTGGCCTGCAAGGAGCAGCACTGTGACAAGCACCTAGCGCGACTTCCAGGCAGCATCTGGGGCCAGCAGTCAGAGCCCAGCCAAGGTTCAGCGGCCAGGACGGCAGCACCCTGGTGCTCAGTGCAGGGTGGTGAGGGGAGGCCGTGCCTTCATGCTTTATTCCCTGACGGTATCCATCTTTCCAAATTGATTTTTGATATCCATAGTGACCTGGACGGGAGACACGGCGATAACTCTCAGAAAGTGGAAAACAATATTATCGCCACAAATATGAATTACTGGCCGCCAGGTTAAATCTACTGTGCAATGAATTATGTGACCCCAGAGCTCCTATAATTCTCGGGAATTTTATAGAGTCGCAAGAGGGCTGTGGACGCTGACAAGCACTTAACAGCCAGAACTGGGTCCCAACAACACGCGGGACATTGATTTAGCTGCCCGGGGCCGCAGGCCACTGGCTCTGCCTGGGAAAGGTGCTGACAGTGGTCGCTCCAGGACTAGACTGGATGTCCACCCTGCTGTCCTTGGGTTGGGGATGTGCACAGGTGACAGCAGCAGGTGGCCATGCCTGTCCTCCAGGCCCTTGGTGGCACCTGCCTCAGGAGGGGCGGAGAGTAGAGGGCTGCGGCAGGACCTAGGGAGCCTGGGTGTCACAGCAGGACAGGAAGGGCAGCCCAGCAGGGGAGGGAGCGCCCCAGCCTCCCCAGGCACAGCAGGGTTCTGGGTGGGTGGTGCCCTGTTGGGCCACAGAGCAGGTAGGACCAGGCAGAAGTGACAGGGAATGGGGTGGGGGAGGAAGGGACACACTGAGGGAGCTGGCGACAGGGCCCTCAGCAGCACCCACATCAGAGCCAGCACAGGAAAGGAAGATGGCCTGAGTGGATGGGTTGGTGTGGTCAGTGTGGACGGTCAGTGTGGACGGTCAGTGTGACACTGGGCTGAGGGGAAGGCTTGGAGGCAAACGGGTTGGGCTCATGTGCAGGGACTGCTGCGCCCAGTGCTGGCCAAGCCGTGAGCTGTCCTCCCCCCAGGGACCCGAGGGCTCGCAACTGGGCTAAACCATGGTTCCCAGGGTACTGCGGCCAGGCCAAGGGAGGGCCCGGGGCCTGGTCAGAGGGTCTCATGTGGGCTAGGGATCCCACGAGGGTACAGGGAGGCCTCCAGCAGCCCCTGTAGTACTGTCACTTGCAACGACTCGGAGCTGGAGGCTGCAGGGAGGAGAGGCCCTGTGCCCTGTGACCTCAGCTGTGTGCAGCCAGGTCCCTGGCATAGCACGGGTCATGGATACCTGGTATCAGGAGGGCCTCTGCTCCCCGGGCTGGCCGGGCTGGCCCCTGCTGTGCTTCCAGAACACTGGGGAAGATGTGATGGCAGGGCCAGGCCTGGGGACGGCTGGCTGCGTACAAGGGAGAATTGGATGTGGGGCACCAGGCTCATCTCTGGGCCCAGAAACTTCCGGAAGCTGAGATGGTGGGGACTCTCCAGGCCCAGGCTTGAGGCCCTCACCTCAGGACTCCTGTGGGCCCAGTATGGGAATTCCCCACCATGCCCCATGTCCTGGGCCCAGAGGCCAGAGCAGTGGGGCTCAGTGCAGAGCCCTTGGTGCAGGGACCCCAGGCTGCACCCTGCTAGCTGCCAGTTGGTGGTGACAGGAAGCCGCTGACAGAGGCTGGGGTGACTATCTCCCACAATGTAGGACAGCAACAACACAAATGTCATTTAATTTACATGACAAAGTGCAGCCATTATGGCAAGCTGACAGAATGCGCTCAGGGCAATTTCCGAAAATTATTTAAACAATGTAATGAGTTAAATGTCAGCGCTGGCTAATTATGTTTATGCTAATTGTTAATTAGCCCTATAATGGAGACAGTCTTAATTAACAATAGTTATGAGTGCGGGAGGTGGGCTGTGGGGGCAGAGCCAGAGTGGCCCTTGAAGGCTCTGCTCCCCAGGCCTGGACAGTGGGGTTCTCCAGGGCCTTGTCCTGAAAGATCTCCAGGGCCACGCTGGCACTGGAGCACCCCAGTTCCATGGCCGCCTCAGCCCTTCACGAAGCCGGCCTGTTGTCCCGCAAGCGGTGGTGGGAGGGCTGTTCCCCCTGCCCCACCCTATCGGGACTCAGTCAGCCCAGGTCACACAGCCCAAGGCGACCCACACCCTCACCACCCCACCCTGAACCCCAGCCAAGAAGGGACCCTTAGTCCCTATTTTAAGGACAGGAGACCCAGCAGGCCAGCAGGAGAGGCAGGGTCGGGGCAGGATGACGTGAGGAACGGGAACGGGGAACAGAGACCGGAGAGAACAGAGGGGCCTGGAGCAGGAACATGGGGACCCACCTGCCCCTGCCACGGTGGTGTCGATTGTCCCCAGAGCCCAGGCCTCTGTGGCTGTTCCCCCAGTGGCACCACTGATAGTCGCAGGCCATTTACAAGGTGGTCCAGCTTGAGTGTGGGGTCCCAGGTTGTGCCCTCGATGGGACAGGGGACCCTCGCCCTCCTCTGTGTCTCCTCCACCTGCTGGCAGAAAGTGGGAAGTGGCGTTTAGTGCTCCTTACTGCCTGGGCCATAATCAGAGCCCCAGGCCCCTCACCGTCTTGGGGTTGTCACACAGACACAACACAGGCCAGCAGGGCCAGTGACCGCGGCTCTGGGCTGAGGATGAGCCCTCGAGGGCCATCCCCACAGGGGTCCCAAGCTACCTGGACATTTGGGGGTCTACCCTTTTGAGAACCCCGCCTTCCTCAGCCTCAGCCTCAGCCTCAGGGCCACTCGGGTCAGTGGCGCTCCCATGGCCCTGCCTCACCCCTGGACTCGTGCCTGGAGGGTGACTGCCCCTGCCCCGAAACAGCAGACACCACCTGCTGCTGAGCGTGGCACAGGGTCTCATGCCTTCTGACGGGAGCCCGTGCTCACAGAGGCTGGGGTGGGGGCAGGCCCGGCTTGGTGCGGGATCAAGCTCAGCGCTGGCTGCTAGGAGCTGTGCACCTGAGCCATGAGGTCTGAGGACCTGGCTACCTCAGGACTCAGGCTGGGCGCTCTGCAGGCCCCAGAGGTGGGATGCCCGCCCCGTGCCTCTGTGCTGCTGCCCACCCAACAAAGAGACAGAGGCAGAGAGAATGAGAGGCCGAGACAGGCAAGAAAAGCAAATCACTTACTAGGAGAATCTTGCCACGGAAGAGAAAAATGTAACCAGACACTGCTTGGTAAAAATTAACACATCTACAGATTGACCATCTTTATGATATGAGTCAAAATTTCAAAGCAGAAACAGCTCAAGAAAGAAAGAAGATACCAAAAACACAGCAAATGGACTAACAGTGTCAGGAAAGGCAGCAGCGCCAGCCTGAAGATGTGGCGGCCACATGAAAGTCCATCTAGGGCGGAGATATTGATTCTGAGAAACAGTGCAAAAAGCATGGGAGGTGCAGGGTCTGCCGAGGCCCGCAAAGGAGAGGCAACAGCAAGACATTGTGTCACTGAGGCCAAGAACCCAAACACAGTAAAGGAAATCCCAAGGAAGGCTTGGAGTTAAGGGAACTGTTCCAGAATAAAGAAACACAATCACCTGGAAAACGCTGAGAACAACAGTCAACTAAAAATAAGGCCCCAAGTCGGGCATGGTGGTGCACACCTGTAATCCCAGCACTCAGAAGGCTGAGGCAGGAGGATCGCTGTGAGTTTGAGACCAGCCTGGGCTATACAGTGAGTTCCAGGTCAGTCTCAACTACATAGTGAGACCCTTTCACAAACAAACAAACAAACAAACAAAATTAGCTAAAAATGAGGCCCCAGGACATGCAGGCCCCAAAAGAAAAAGAGGCAATGATCAGGCTATCTCCATGAGAGAAGAGCAGATACGTCAGAGATGCCGGGGCTGCTCTGGGCTGGGGATGGAGACCTGCAACACGTCCTCCTGGGAAGCAGTGGACTCCACAGTCTGTACAATGCACAGCCTGGAGAGCACAGAGAGGCCAGGGAGGTGGTGGGGATGCCTCTTCTCATTTAAACGTGAGCAAATGGAAACCATGTGAAATGCTGGCTGGAGAATGGAGGGAAACAGGGAATCCTGCCAACACTGACCTCTTCACCAGACAGGGAAAGTGGAGCAGGGGCGGCAGGGCAGGCTGGCTTCCTGTCCTCCCCTAGGGGGCAGGGTGGGGCAGGAGGAGGAGGTGGTGACTAGAGAGACTGCAGAGGACCCTACTGCCCTCACCATGGCCTGACCCCCAAGAGGTCACAGGCAGGGGAGGGTCCACCCAATAGGGCAGCCTGTGCCCGGAAGAACCCCGAGGTCAGAGCCCCAAAGCTCCCCCAAACTCTCCACAGACCTGCAGATGATGATGGCAGCAGAACAGGGCTCTGGGACACTCTGTGTAGCCACAGGGCCACGGAAGCTGTGCCCTTTGGTCCAGGGCACAGGCTCTGAACCGTTTGCACGTGCAAGCCTGAAGTCCTCCACTGAAAGGCTGTGGGACCTCCAGCAGTTTCCTTGATTTCTCTGCGTCCTCACATGTGAAGTGGGACAATGACACTTCTGTGACTGAGCTGTGATAGAGAACTGCAACGTGCAGAGAATCCAGCATGCAGTGGATGCCTGCCTGATGCTTGGTCAGGGCCGGCATCATCACTACTGCTGGTGGTGGCGAGGGAAGTGATGATGGTGGTGATGGTGGTGATGGTGGTGGTGGTGATGGTGGTGATGGTGGTGGTGGTGATGGTGGTGATGGTGATGGTGGTGGTGATGGTGGTGATGGTGATGGTGGTGATGGTGGTGGTGGTGATGGTGGTGA
>NW_022900947.1:795614-805962 GCF_012274545.1 Fukomys damarensis | reverse complement strand
TGGTGGTGGTGATGGTGGTGATGGTGATGGTGATGGTGGTGGTGATGGTGGTGATGGTGGTGATGGTGATGGTGGTGAGGGTGGTGATGGTGGTGATGGTGAGGGTTGTGATGGTGATGCTGGTGATGGTGATGGTGATGGTGGTGATGGTGGCAATGGTGGTGATGGTGGTGGTGGTGATGATGGTGGTGATGATGGTGGTGGTGATGGTGGTGGTGGTGGTGATGGTGATGGTGAGGGTGGTGATGGTGATGGTGGTGGTGGTGATGGTGATGGTGGCGACGGTGGTGATGGTGGTGATGGTGATGGTGATGGTGATTGTGATGGTGGTGATGGTGGTGATGGTGGTGGTGATGGTGGTGATGGTGATGGTGATGGTGGTGATGGTGGTGATGGTGGTGATGGTGATGGTGATGGTGATGGTGATGGTGGTGATGGTGGTGGTGGTGGTGGTGATGGTGATGGTGGCGACGGTGGTGATGGTGGTGATGGTGATGGTGATGGTGATGGTGATGGTGGTGATGGTGGTGGTGGTGGTGGTGATGGTGATGGTGGCGACGGTGGTGATGGTGGTGATGGTGATGGTGATGGTGATGGTGATGGTGGTGATGGTGGTGGTGGTGGTGGTGATGGTGATGGTGGCGATGGTGGTGATGGTGGTGATGGTGATGGTGATGGTGGTGGTGATGGTGGTGATGGTGGTGATGGTGATGGTGGGGAGGGTGGTGATGGTGGTGATGGTGATGGTGATGGTGGTGATGGTGGCAATGGTGGTGGTGTTTGTGG
The DNA here is from genome assembly GCF_012274545.1 of Fukomys damarensis. Taxonomy (NCBI): domain Eukaryota; kingdom Metazoa; phylum Chordata; class Mammalia; order Rodentia; family Bathyergidae; genus Fukomys; species Fukomys damarensis. The sequence continues at coordinate 805,176 of NW_022900947.1, read as the reverse complement.
TGGAGATGGGGCTGGAGATGGTGGTGGTGGTGGTGGTGGTGGTGATGGTTTTGGTGTTGGTGATGGTGACGGTGATGACAGCAATGATGACGGTGAACAGTAAACAGAACAAGAACACCACACAGTCTCCCTGTACTGCATTTCTCCCCACCAGGATCCACTTTCAGATTAGATGCCTTCAGGAAGTTACTCTTCTCTCCAAAATAACAGGACCACTTGTCCTGTTCTTCCAGGCTGCAGAAACAGGAGTGTGCTCTCCCCTAACCTCCTCAGGCCAGAGGCTCTGTCCCCAGGTGATGGGCTTGAGGTGCAACATGGACAGGTTAGTCCCTTGGGGTCACATGGGAGGTGGGAGGGGAGGAGTTCAGAGAAGGTGAGGGGCCTCCGCAGGGAATCCCGGGCAGGTTGGTGCTGTGTGTGGTTTCCACCAGGGATACTTCTCCTCCCCTGGTTGTCCCGGGCTGACTGAGAGGCAGGGATCTCACCTATCCACCCAAGATGGTAGCTTGCATGGCCGTGGGTGGAGGCTGTGTGGCCTCTGCTCAGTGGCAGGCGCACATTTAAGACAGCGTGTCTTGGAGCCAGGGATTTGGCTCAGTGGTTCTGCCACCTACCTTGCAAACGCAAGGGTCCGGGTTTGATCCCTGGCACCAAAAAAAAAAAAAAAAAAAAAAAAAAAAAATGACAGCATGCCAGGCCAACCTCACAGCTCAGCATGGAGCGCCAGGGACAGCGCCAAGCTTGGCTGAAGTCTCATAGCCACCGCAGACTGTGGAACACACGATTCCAGGCTGGAGGCCACCCGGTAACCTGTGACCCAACGGGCCAGTGTCAGCATGGGCGGGGCTGAGGAAGCTGCATTCAGGTCCAGCACCTTTCACATGGAGCTAATGTCACATCCACTTTTCCCCGTCCACACCTGCAACTAGGCAGGGCAGGTCAGTCTCCCCACAGACACCACAAGGAGTCTACAAGAACCCCATCACCAGTGGGGAGACTGAAGTAGAGGGGCAGTGCTCCCAGGCCTTTGTGGGCAGCTGGCAAGCTAAGCTCACCAGCCAAAGGCTGCCCAGAAGCAGGACCAGCCTCGGGAGGGCCGGGTGAGTGCCCAGCCTGTCCAGGCCTGTGCCCTGTGCCCTCCATGGAAAATGTTGGTTTGAGGCTGCCTCTGTGCCAGGGAAAGCTGGGTGCAATGGCACCCAAACTGCACTCGGCAGAGTCCCCTATCTGGGAGGATTCAGGCAAGGAGAGGTGTGGAGGAGAGGGAGCATCCAGGAGGCACGGGCTTGGGGCTTGAAGAAATGCACAGTGGATTCTGTGACTCAGGGTGGGCCCTGTGGTCTCTTCTGGTGGGACCAGGACCACTGACCTGAGCTGCAGCCCCTTCTGCAGCCCCTTGCTCTCTGGGGTCCTCTCAGAATGGGAGAATCTTAGGGTTGGAGGGTCAGTCCCTCATGGGCAACCCCACCTCCCAGGAGCCCCAGCTGGTGCCCACCAGCCTGGTCCTTCCCTCGGGAACTCAGGTCAGCCAGACAGGACCCTTCCCCATGACCCAAGTCCATCACGGTCACCCTACCTCTGCTGCCTCCTGCCTCTCCCGGGGCTGTGGGCGATGGACCTCAGTCCTGGTCAAGCCTCTGGCTACTGCCCAAGATGTGGTCTGGGGCCAAGTGAGGTGAGGGGAGGGCAGAACTGGGCAGGACACACAGAGAGACCTGTGTCGCAGGAAGGGTCTGCTGGGCCCTTTGGGGGCCGAGGATGAGGTCCAGGCTCCAGGACCTCCCCCCTCCATCCTGAGTGGTGGCTACAGTGCTATCACAGGGGTTGCACCCCCCGCAGCGTGCGCAGCCCTGGGTTGATCTCCAACACACACACACACACAGAATTAAAAATCGAGTGGGAAATGATCTGAACAGACATTTCACCGCAGAACACACGACTGGGCCGTGTGTGTTTGCAATCAGTAGAAACTAGGGAAAGCCAATCTGAACCCCAGTGAGAGCTGGGTGTGGTGTGGACACCTGTAATCCCATCTTTCTGGGCGTCTGAGGCAGGAGGAGTACAAGCTCAATCCAGCCTGGGTAAATTTAGCGGCTTAGTGAGACCCTGTCTTAAAATTTGTTAAAGAGCCAGGGACAGAGACTAGGCCTCTCAGTACTGAAAAAATGAAAATTATATAAACAAGCCCATGCCAAATGGACACAAGAACTTACTAAGGGGCCTTGGTGAGACACGGAAAAAAGTCTGCATAGCTTAAGACTCGGCAGCTCTGGCAAAACCCATGGTGCCACAAAAACAAGACAGAAGCACAGGGACAAGCACCCCATCAAAACCAGGGAGCTGGAGGGCACAGCTCCTTACCCTGAAAATGCCTAAGTATAGGAGAAACACAAGCAGTCACCTATTTTTCTGGGACAATCTGTGTTTCCCAGTAAAGAAGCAATTAAGGAGAAAAATTCTCCTCATGGAATTCCAGCTCATCAGCCAGTAAGAACAGACCGCATCAGAGAAGAGTGCTGTGCCACCCTTTCTAGAACCACAGATGGGTCCTCGATTCCCCACTACCGCCCCGATCCACACATCAGCCAGGCCCAGAGGGAGCACCGGGAGGCGCTGGCTTGGGGCAGGTCCCGATGGCACCACAGAGGCTTGACGCAATGCGCAGTGGCACCATGGCCAGGGAAGGCGGGCTGAGTGTGGCCTGGCCCTGGCCTGCTTTGTGGCTGGCTTGCACCAGACACAGCAGAAGCCTCTGGGATTTAAACAGCCCCAGAGCCCACAGTCAGCATCCAACACGAGCAGGACACAAACTAACCCAAATCACTCAGCAAGTGCAGAGCAGGAGGGAAAAGACCACGGACAGACCCCAACCTTAGGGCAGCCCGGGTCGCAGCTTGCAGGACTCCAAGCAGCCATTGGCATCATTTTCCAAGCAGTGAGGGAAACACCCAAGACTAGGCAGAGAAAAGGGAACTGTTTCTAAATGGAAATCTGAGAATGGAAAAACATAATAACCAAAATTTAAAATTGACTGGGTGGACTCAAAAGAAGGAAGAGGAAGGAGACAAAAGAATCAGTGGACTTTTAGAGAGATCGATAGAAATTACCCAGTATAAGTAAAAGAGAGGAGAAAGGATTTTTAAACAAATGAACAGAGCCTCGGGGACCTGTGTGACGCCAAGAGAAAAGATCTGACGCTGGGCAGCAGAGGCGGGACATCTGCAGGTGCCTGTGCTGCTCGGCCTGGCTGGGCCCTGCTGGAACTTGAGGCCGGCGCAGTGCTGGGCACAGGGCTTTCAGGCTAAGGGAGTGGACTCCCTTAAGGACATAAATTTACAGATTCGAGATGCTCAGTGAACTCTGAAGGGGATAAACTCAAAGAAATCTAGACCTGGAAGCCCCAAATCCAGATGATTAGAAACTAAAGACAAAGAAAACCCTTGAGAGCAACCAGAGACAAAAGGGGATTCCAGAGGGCGCGGCAGCCTGGGGACAGATGTGTCATCAGAGACCATGGGCCCGGGCTGTAACCCAGGGTTCTGTGGCCAGCAAAGACGTCCTTGGGGGAATCAGCAAAGTGAGGGTGTTCAGAAGATGGAGACGAGCCAGCTTGGTGCTGGGCCTGCACAGGAGGCAGGGCAGGGGGACTGAATAATGTGGTGCGAAGGCAGGTGATGCTGGCTTCTTACCCTGCCCAGGCAGGGTCCCAAGAGCAGAAATCAGCCCGGGGGTGGGGTGGGGGTGCTGCACGTGCCTGGACCCACAGCAATCGAAGCCGCTTTGGCGCTCAGCTTCCTGCCTTCTGCCTGGACTGGAAAACGTGACTAATGCAGTGTCTTTGTCCCAGTCTGCAGAGAAAAGGTGAAAAATCCAAGCTGCTGGGACTCTGCAGCGAGAGGGCCCTTGGCCTTGGACCAGAACCTCGAGCGAGGAGGTCTCTTTCCTTTACAAAGTGACCAGAAAGCAGGCAGCCTACAAGGAGGTGTAAAGGCCAATAAACTAAAGTGGGTACTAAAAAGCACAGAAACAATAAAAAACAAAGCAGGAAAGGGAAAGCAGCAGAACAAAACATGAGAGGAGGCACACAGACAAGAAAGTGTCAGAACTGGATCCAAGCACAACTATATCCATGTCCGTGGTTTGAACACACTGACAAAAGACTGAGATCGTGATGCTGGATTTTTCAAAAAACAAAACAAACCCCCCCCCAAAAAAAAGAGAGAGAGAGAGAGCAACTACTACATGCTGGCCACACAAAAGCCACTTTAATGTAACTACATCAGTAAATCAGAGGTCAGAGGGCACACGAAGACCCCTCATTCACACTGACCGAAGACCAGGGCAGTGGGCACAATGGACACATCTGGGACATGCTGAGGGCCCTAAGCCGGCCTGGGCATTTCCCCAACAGAGACCTTGAAAGAGAAACAGAAACAGAAACAGAAACGGACAGACCCCAGAACAGGAGTGACAGCCCCCAGTCACCATGGGGACCTCCACATGCCCTCGTGATTGCTGGGGATGGCCGGGCTGGCGGTCAGTGATAATGGAGAAGACCCGGACAGTGCTGGAGCAGGACCTTTGTCACCAGCATCCACAGAGCTCTGCAGGGTCACAAAACAAACCTAAGCAGCCCTGGAGAACCGCAGCTATATAAAGCATGTACTCTTACAATCAGGGAACCAAACTAGAAGTCAGTAACGGCAAGATGTCTTTAAGGTCCTAGATGTCTAGAAAGCAGGTAACACACTTGTGAAGCATCCACAGAGCAAAGAAATCAGCTTGAGGGAAACTACAAAACATTTGGAACTAAATGAAATATATTTGAAATGTGTGTTATGCGGGAAAGCAGTACTCAGAAGGAAATTTTTAGCAGTAAATGTTTACATTTGAAGACCTATCAATAATCCATATCACCGAGTGTGGTGGTGCACACCTGTAATCCCAGCACTCGGGAGGCTGAGGCAGGAGGATCGCTGTGAGTTCGAGACCAGCCTGGGCTACATAGTGATGTCCAGGTCATTCTCAACTACGTAGTGAGACCCTGTCTCAAAAAACAAAAACAAAAAACAACAAAATAATAATAATTCATACCTCCACTCCAGGTAAACAGAAAAACAAACAAACAAACCAAACCAAACCAAGCAAGCAGAAGAAGAGGAAAAACAAAGCTACAGCAGGAGTCCATGAATTTAAAACAGGAGCCCTTGGACAGCACGGATGAAATCAGAAGCTGGTACTGTTAGTGAAGCTGATGGTCCCAGCCAGGCACACTCCACTTCTAGCCACAGGAATGCAGGGCTCCCTTGGGAAGTGGGGGGCTCCCTGTGCAGAGCAGGACAGCAGACAGGAGGGAGACACTGCGCACAAACTCCACCGGGAACCTGGAAGATTCCCGAGAGCGTGGGCCAATCTGCGCTGGGTCTGCTAAGCGGGGAGTCACCACGGTGACTTTCCAGAAAGGAGCGCCAGGCACACAGTGAATCCCCAGCTTACGGATGCGTTCGGCTCCAGGAGGACACTCATGAGTCGGATTCATTCATAAGGCTGACAAAGTGAATCTTATACACCTTTGACACAATATGCAGTGTAAAGCACACAGAAACCAAACACACACACACACACACACACACGCATGCACATGCGCAAGTGTGCGTGTGCTGTAAATACACGGTTGTTACTTTCACAGCTACCTTAAAGTGGAGGCACAGTGCAGTACAGCATTTTCATATCTGCTTCCATCGTTGCTGCTTTGTGCTTCCTAGCAGACCCCATTCACATCACCCTGCTCCTGCTCTTGCTGCCCGATGTCCTGGGCTCTAACTGAGCATTGCATTACTGCGTACTATCACACTGTACGGTGAGCACACAGCAGCACGGCCGTGACAGTGTCCGGGGGACACAGGGGCCACTTCTGTGATTTGTTCAAATCTACAATTGTCCCTAATGCAAGATCCTTTCACATCTATGAAGCTTTGGAACTCAAATGTTCATAAGCCAGGGATGTACTGTACTTGAAGATAAATAACTCCAATTCTAGCTGGGCAAGGCGGTGCGTACCTGTAATCCCAGCTACTTGGGAGGCTGAGGCAGGGGAATGAAAAGGCAAGTTTGGGCAACGCAGCGAAGCCCTGTCTCAAAGTTTAAAATTAGAAAAGGGGGAGGGCTGGGAATTTAGCTCAGTGGCGCCACCACCTGCCTCACCAGCGCAAGGGCTTAAATTCGATCCCCAGTACCAGAAAAAAAATTAAAATTAAAAAAAAGAAAGAAAGAAAAGGGCTGGGATGTAACTCAGTGGCCAAGTGTGTGCCTCATGTGCCCGAGACTTTGGGCTCCATCTGCAGCCCTGAAGAAAAGCAAAGCAACGTGGTTCTACATGATCTCAAAGGACACAGAAGAGAGGCGATGTTTCCAAGCTTTTACAGGGTGGCAGTGTCACCAGAGACCCAAGCTGGAGAGGGCAGGACAGGAAAGGAAACTTGGGAGGGAAACCTCCTGAAACACATCTGCGGAGCTCTTCGGCAGAACACTGGCAAGCGCAGCCACACAGGATGGAACAATGCTGCCCGGCCAGGGCCCAGCCCAGGTCCCCTCCGAACACCTGGTCAGCACCACCACATTGGTCAAAAGCTTGGTTGATAAAGTGCAGCACTGTTCCTGACAAAGACTTGGAAATCCAAGTGCAGGGGCTTCCCAGTATGGGCCTGTGTCACCTTGGCGTCGGCCCCCTTGGGTCTCCTCTGACCCATCCCTTGGCCCTGGTGCCGCTCTGGGGACCCAGGATTTTTTGAGCAGTCGATCCCATGTCTCTGACCAGGGAAGGCTGCACTTCCTCCTTTCCAGTCTGAACTTAGACCATGCCTTTTCTTTACCCAAAATACAGGTAAAGCACTTTAATGGAAGGTGTGGCTCTGAATAGGGAAACTCCATTGGTGACATGGGGAGGACAACTATGGAATCGGAAAGCACAGGGGCAGGGACCTGACTTTCCCTGAGGTGTTTGTGTGTGTGTTTGAAATGCCATGTTTCATAGGGTTTTCAACTCACCGCAACAAAACAACTGGAAGAGAAAAGGCTGTTCAGGTCCAGCCGGGAAAGTGCCTGTCCCCGGTCCTTTGTTCCTGAGCTCGCAGCCACCACCTGCCAGCCCCATCTCTCCTGTCCTCTGGAAGCTGGATTGGCCCACAGCAGTCCACAAGAGGGTGGGTCCGGGACGAAGGAGTGATAACTAAGCTGAGCATGCCTTGGAGCCGGGGTGCAAGGTCTCCCCAGACTGGGCAGCCGAGAGGGCCATGGATACAGGGCCACCATTTCAGGTTGGAGGGAACCGGGCACGGGGCCAGCAGCATTGCCCAGGTCACCCACCAGTGTGTTTTTCTCGAGCACGTGTTCCAACGGTTGCCCGAGTGCATGGGACAGCAGGATGTCCCTGTCCCCAGTGGGCTCTGCCAGGCACCCTTGGCACACTGGGGAGGATGTGCTCTGGGTGCCCACCTTGGACCCCAGGGTACACAGACCTCCGTCCATGGCACACAGCCCAGGAGAGCAGCTGGGGAAAGAGGGGTGCCTACCCTGGAGAGGGTGTCCCTTATTGAGCCCAGCAACAAAACCTTGGTGACAGCCCACCAAACAAGACACAGAGGTGGAGATGTAGCCTTGCTGCACGTTTTTATGATCAGTAAAACAACTAAATTTTGCATTGCAAACTGGGGAAAAGGTAATTGGCTGGCACTTTTAATGGCAGCACTGTATTTCAGTAAACATTGTGCTTTGGAGTCAGTCTAGCTTTGAATCAGTGGCAGGCTGTGCAAACTTCCAAGTCCCTTTTGCAGGCATGGGCTGCACTTCCCTGGTGTCCCCCAGCTTGGCCCTTTGTCCTCCAGACTCAACCCAGACCCACAGTGGTGTGGCCTTGTGTGTTCTCAGCCAGGCACGCAGAAACGCTTCTGGTGGGAGCGGCTGTATCTGCGCCCCCTGCACACAGGACCACTTGGGGCCAGGGCGGGGACAGGAGCACAGGCTGCATGCACAGAGCCCTCAGGACGGGCTCTGGTGACTGCGGAGCCTGGCCCGGGGGAGACACACCCACCAGAGACCAGAGCTGGGAGTCTGCACATACCTCACATGCACGTGTGCAGTGAACTCTGCTGGGTGCAGCTCAGCAGCAGAGCCCTTACCTGGCTCTGGCAGGGCCCAACACTGCAAAATTGAATATAAAAAACTTTCCAGGAGTTAGCGCAACAGAGTGCTTTTTGGGGGCAGGACCACTGTCAGTGACACCTAATTTGAGGTCGGCGATGTAGCTGGTGGGGCTGCCAGGCTGGTGACCCTCCTGACCTGCAGGCAGTGTGTCCAGGAGAGGGGCCTGGCTCGGAGGTTGCCAGAGTCGGGTCTGCAGCCTCCAGGAGATGGCGCTGCAGAGGCCCAAGCCACCCTGTGGGTGACCTGGGTCCCTTCTGCTCCCCTGAGAGCCTCTAGCCAGCTCCGGGGCAGCAGGACTGGCAGGGGAGGAGTAGTGCTTCCTGGAGCTGCCACCCGAGTGTGGTCATCCTGGGCATTGCTCACGTTCCGACTTCAGGCAGGAGCACGGGAACACAGAAGCAGTTGCGTCCTCCAGAGGTGCTGTCGGAGCTGCAGGGGCTTGCAGCGGAGTCAGAGGCCTCTGAAGAGGTGACATTGAAGCAGCAAAGTGGGTGGCAGCTGGTGCAAAGGTCTGAGGCAGAGAGCACAGCTGAAAGTCTATGTCGTGGACACAGGAGCAGGGGAGGGAGTGGTGCCACCCCGGGGCCCGGGGCCACAGCTGGGACCATTGTCTCTGTGTGTGGGGAAGACATTTCAGTGTCTGAAAGCACGACTGGGCCCGGGGCACAGGGACCGCTCAGGTGCAGAGAAGAGGGCGCAGGGTGGGCAGGGGTGCTCTCCAGGTGCACAGGCCAGGCACCCAGTGGCACTGTGGAGTCGCTGGCCTCTGCTGCGGGCGGCCAGGGTGAGGGCGCTGCGTCCCAGGCCCGGCACCCACGGAGGCAGCACCTGGCCCAGATTAGATTCCACTTTCTCATTACGGGCGGTAATGGGTCCTGAGGACCTCATTCCAGCCCTAGATATTATCTGACCCGTATAATTAATTAATTATCGCCCAAATATTATAGATTATTAAAAATAGCATAACTAATAGTGTAATATCTCAAGCTGTCGACTTTAATAGTCAACATTGTCTTGGCGGAGCTTATCAGCCCGGGACACCCGGTAAGGATATTGATTCCGGGTAATTTTAGCCGTCATCGCGCCCTGACGCGGGCCTGTCAGCAGCCGGGCTCATTTGAAATCGTTAAACCGCGCGGCCACGGGGTCTCTGCGGTGCCTTCTCCTCCCCTGCAATATGTTCCAGCACAGAGGGAAATAAATAGAGGAGCCCAGGAGAGGGAGAGAGGGAAAGGGACGGAGGGCGAGGTGGAGACAGCCGAGAACCGAGAGAGCGGGACGGAGGGACTGGAGAGAGGCGCAGAGAGGGAGGAGAGGGACGGAGGGAGCGAGGGGGCGGGAGAGGGGCCGGAGACCGAGG
>NW_022900947.1:790868-795108 GCF_012274545.1 Fukomys damarensis | reverse complement strand
TTGTATTTTCTACATTAATCCCCCCCGCCCCTACTCCCAGCGTACAGCACCCACTCTAACCCAGGCCACCTTGCCCTAGTCGGGCTCCTGAGGGGGGAGCAGGGTGCCAGGACGGCCACTCCCTGCTGACAGCGGCTCCTGCTGCCCTGGCCCATCTGTGCCCACCCTGCCCTGCAGGCACTGATTGAAGATCTACTGGAAGCTGGAGCCCTGTGGCACCTGGGTGCTGGCTGAGGGCCTGGCGCTTCCCACATCGGATGCCCTAGGGAACGCCCAGAAGGGAGGAGCCTGGTCCTCAGAGCAGCAGAGGGGGCCAAGCAGTTCCACGTGGAAATCTGGCCCCGTGGGGAGACGGAAGCAGAAGACCTGGGCGAGATGGGCCCTGGGCAGATGATGGCCACTCTGTCCTGCTATGACGCAGCTGGCGAGGAGCAGCCCAGAGAGCCCAGCGGCTCAGCCCAGCTGGTGGACGGTGACAACCCCCACTGAAATGCCTCCACCCTCTGGGGACTGGGGCCCGGAGGTTCCCATGGGCTCCACACCCTCATCCCAAGTCCCAGGCCAGGGCACAGCTGCTCACTGGAGCCTGTGCTCCTGCTGCAGTGCTAAACACAGCAAGGGACCTCACACAGCCTGATGCCTGCCAGGCCACACTGCCGAGCTGGAAGTGCATGACCCAGAGGACAACGGCCGGGAGGGAGGGTGCAGGAAGGAAGAATGGTGGATAGGTCACCCCATCTGCCACATTTCCGACTCAGTGCTTTCCTGGCTGCATGGGGCCAGGATGAGGCACAAGCAGTGTCCTAAATGCACATCCCGGCTTTAGCTCTGCGCCGAGACCACTCCACAGGGCACTCAGCCACCGTGTGCAGGGACTCTGTGGCCTTGGGGAGGCTGGGCAGAGCCAAGGTGGGATGCCTGGTACTCTAGGGGCTGGAGAAATGAGGGTGTAAGGGAAAGGAGAGAGAGAGAGCCCAGCAGGGGTGCACTCTACCTTCCTCAGGCAGCAATGTTGGAGGGTACTCTGCTGCGCCAGTGTGAGTCTGCAGCCTGTGGTGTGTGTCAGCCCAGGCCGCTCCTCATAGCATGCACAGCACCTGTGTCCATACAGCAGGGAGCAGGCTGCCCAGGCTCTGCTCACGGGAGCCAAACAGACCGCCCATGGGTGGGAGCAGGGCACAGCATGACCACTGTTGTCAGTGCAAACCTGCTGTTGCTGCCTGCATCCCTCCACAACGGTACAGGCCAGTGAGACGTGTTGTGTCCAGGAGCCCAGAGTGTGGGCGTGTTAGGCCAGACCACGTGAAGCTCAGGGTAGAGATGGCACAGTGCTGTGAGGAGATCAGGCAGCCAAAGGCCCTGACAGTCCCTGTGGGGCATGGGATGCAGGTGTAGGGACTGTGCCAGAGCCCAAGCACCCAGATGGAAAGGGCCTGTTGCCAGCTGCAGAGCCCAGACATAAGCCATAACAACTTCTGGACTGTGACTCGGTTTATATTTGAGAGCGATGGAAAACACAAGGGAGAGGACCAGCCTGTGGCCGGGGCAGTGGGGCAGGAATATTGCTGTGGCTGGCATTCAGTACTAACCACCCCAGGTCTTGCGCACTTGGGGCAGGAGCCTCTAGGCACCCAGCCTGGTCCGCTGACCGGCAGCCTGGGTGACCTTGAACACATGCTTCTTTCTCTCTGTTCTGTTTCCTGCTCTGTGAAATGCAGTCCTCACTGCCCTGACCCTGTGGTCAGTGAGCCCTTTGGGTGCCCAAGAAAGGGCCAGAAAGAGGGGAGGGTGCGTTCTGCGCTAACACGCAGATCCACCCCGGGACGCACTCCACTCTCGCCGTGCCGACCCGGGGCTGCAGACGGGAGCCCCCGGAGCCAGCGACCTCGGGCAACTCGGGCCTCTGGGGATGCTGGCATAGCTCGGGCGTGTGACACTCGAGATGCCGGGACCCCACACAAGGCCCACGCCCCACGCCCCCTTCCTGCAGGATATCCGGTTTAGGGAGCGGAGCTCGGCGCGGGGCGCTGTCCGCGGTACTGGAGCTCCTGGCGTCGCCTCCCCTCGAGTGTTGGGTGTTTTTTCTAGGCTGCTTAGAAAACTGGAAGAGCAGTGTATCTTGCAGAAGGTGACTGATAAAGCAGCACTCAGGACGCTGTACGCGAATTTTCCAGACTGGCAGGCAACAGGGCGCGCCACGCGGCCGAGGGGTGGAGGGGACAGAGGAGCTTGCAGAGCCCCGTCTGTGCCCTCCTGCGCCCTCCCGACAGGGAGGCAGCCCGGAGTCAGCAGCTGGACCCAGTCCACGCTCAGGAAGTGGGACACTCACCTGTGGACCGGATGGGACTCTGGGTCTCATGAGGCAAGCACTAGAGTGGAGATGGCTCGTGCCTGCGCGGGAAGTCAGAGACCTTGGAACATCGATCCCCTCCCGCCGGTCCGTTAAAGTCCCCTGGCGCGGGGAGGGGTCTCATCCACACCACTTGCATAGAGAAAGAGGCACTCAGCTCGGAAGAGAAGGTGGCAGGATCTCAGAGGTCGTGGGGAGTCCAGCCCTACAACCGGCCAAAGACAGACGCAGGAGGGGCCATTAGCACAGGAAGCGGTAGCAGTGGAGCTGGGGGCTCCACTTGCTCTTGTCCTCAAAAAATTTTAAAAAGCTGTAATGCTGGGCAAAGTTACCAGAAACGTCAGCCCCACCTGCTCCTTCTTCTAGTCCAACTTGGGCCCTTCCCACCGCCCCTCCCCCTGCATTTCCACTCCTGCCACGCATCTGTCCCAGGAGACACCTCTGCACCTGGGGCTGCACAATGACCGGGACATTTCCCGTCTGCCAGGCAGGCAGCAGCACCCCTGTCCCAGGCGCGATGTCACCTGTCAGTGCCCACCTGGGGCCCCACAAGCGAGGCTGGTGGCTCAGAGATAACCTGAAAGGGCAGATGGGCAAAGATTGCACCAATGAGGGTTTAATTGACAATCAATCGTGATTAGGCATGAAAGGACATCTTTATAGCCCAGGCTCTCGGGTGGCCAAAGGGGGGGGTGCCATGGGTCTGGGGCCGGGCTGCTCCTCCGGGATGGGGCTGTGGGGGTGCCACAGGCTGCCGACCTCCTCACAGCTTCCAGCCCCATCCATGCACATCAGCCCTGCTAGCTCCATAGGACCCAGCATTGCACTCCAGGCTGGCAACTCCGTACCCTGCCTGCTGCAGCTCCATTAGAATTGCAGGGGCGGGTGGGTGGAGGAGGGGCAACCTTGAGCTGTATGGGGGGCCACCACCCCTGCACCAGCGCACCCTCAGCAGGGAGAGCACTGGCGGTGTGCTGGGAAAACACTGTACAGTTGTATGTGATGCTGGGACACATGGCCAGGGTGCTCACTGCGCATCTCGTTATGCCTTGTATTACACTATGTGTATATTAACTACTTCTGCACGTCTATACACTTATGGGACGTGTTGTGTGTGCTGGCATTGTCTTGAAAGTTGCTGTAGGAGAGCCAGACTCGGCAGCCATTTCTCCCACCGCCTGTGGGTGTCTGGACCAGGGCTCCCAGGTGCCTAGAGGCCGATGTGGGCCGTGGCTGTGGCTGGGGACTCTGTCCAGGTGCGGGGTCGACGTGTGCTCCCTTGGAGCTCTGAGTTCCCCCCTTGGACTTGCTCTGCCCGCCCCTCCCCCAGCAACACCCCAATGCCACCAACAGCTGGGCCCCCAGGGAGCAGAGGGGGACCTGGTGACCCTACCCCCCCAGAGTTCTAGGAGCCACAAGCAAACAGGGAGTTGGCTGGGAGGAGGGAGGGGGGTGCCTGCACTCAGAAGGCTGCGTCCTGGGTGTGCGCGCGCCTGGGTGCTCATGAATGGATCCGTGCGCATGTGGCTGTGCTTTGTGAATGAGTGTGAATATGTGTGTGTGGGAATGGGGCATGCACTCTACAGTCACACTCAGCTGGGGTGGGGAGGGAGCGCGTGGAGACCTAGGTGGGGGCAGGAAGGAGATAATTACCTCCCTGCGATGAGAGATTACCCACCCTCCTTCCCCAGAGGTGATTTATAATTTAAAGATAAAGAGTAATCAAGTCCTGGCAAGGAAGGACACAGTGTTGCGGGCCTGATTAGATCTCCGGATGGACCCGAACGCGGGAGGACGGGAGGGGGAGGGTCCCGGCCGCCCGCCCCCGGCCCCGCCTCCCCGAGGCCCAGCAGGTCCGAGCTTGGCCCAAATTACAGCCAATCGCCCCCA
>NW_022900947.1:787652-789136 GCF_012274545.1 Fukomys damarensis | reverse complement strand
TGGACAAATCGGACTAATTGTGACAAAACGCTGGTTATCTCTGGAAAAACAATTAAATCCCTTCGATTACAGTTAAGGGAAATGTGCTTAGCGGCGGAAAGAGGCCGGTAATGGGGCGGCCCGCGCCCCAGGTCGGGTCGATATCCCATTACGGCGCATGCATATCTCTTTCAAGCACCTTGCAAACTCCCCCTGAACATCTAAATTATAGGGTCAAAATTCGGATAATTACTCGATTAAAACCTATTACACTTATTAGGGGCCGCCATTGATCGCGAATTGCATTCGACCAGCTCCTGATTGCTTTTTGAGCCCCCTCCCGCCCCTGCCTCCACCAACTTCCGGTCCCTGTGCCTGAGCGCCGGGCCACCTTGTAGGGTGCTCTCGCTCTGGACCGCAGGCAACACCCGCACTGGGCTTCTTACGCGGGCTGAGACACAGAGCAAAGCTCAGCCACAGCACACCCCTCCAGCGCTCCAGTGGGGCTTTTGGAACCTCCTCTTTTCACGTGTTTTGGGAGCCCAACACCCAAGGACCCCACCATTGCTGTTGGCGGGAAAGGAGCAAGCTCAGCGATGCTGGGAAGTGGGGGGCAGCTCTTGCACCTGCCAGGGCTGACAGCTTGGGACCAGCACAGCGGCTAACCTTGATGCAGCCAGTCCCCCCACACCCACACCCACCCCGAGCCTGGCTGGGGTGAATTTATGTCTCCTGAGCCCGGTATCTCAGTGCCAGCCTGAGCGGCAGGCCTTGACCCCTCTTGGGAAGCCGCTGGCTCCTCCTGGTGTTAGAACCACCTGTGGGCTGATAGCAGAGACCACCATCAAGTGCTGCCCAGGAGAGAGGCTTTCTCTCCAGTCTCGGAAGCCCCGGTGCCGGTGGAAGAGCAGGGCTGGGCCCTCTGGGTCAGGCCAGGTGGGGCAGGGACTGGCCTGGAAGAGCAGTGCTGGGGATGGCTCCAGTGCCGGCTCAGGTAGGAACACGCCAGGACAGCTGATTTGGCCGCTGGGCTGGTCGGTCCCCATCCCAGGACAATGGCATTCCAGCCACTCAAATGCCCGGTAATTGGCTGGCCCTGTGCCTGGTATAATTGGAGGGTAATATACACCGAAATAAATTAAATGGCCTTTAACTAGTTTGTACATTACACAAAATGAGTTTAATTAAGTTTGTATCTGCCCCGGGATCGATCGCAGCTCTGTGTTGCTTGTGCCACAGCGCTGGGCTGGGTCCCGGCTGCAGCCTGTTGGAGAGGGTCCTTCTCTGGGGGCAAAGGGAGACTCTGCCAAGTCAAGAGGACCACCGAGGATCGGCAGAGGTTCTGAGGGGAAGGAAAGCGCCCTGGGAGGTGTGGGGCGAACTGACTCATCTTCCCTGTCCCGGTCTCCGCAGGCTCCAGTGAGCCCTACAAGACGGAGGAAGCCGAGGCCAATGGCTACAGCAGCGGCGGCCACAGCCCAAGTGCGGACAGCGGGGATGAGGCG
>NW_022900947.1:787277-787568 GCF_012274545.1 Fukomys damarensis | reverse complement strand
AGGGCGCCGCGGCAGCGGCCAAGCCCAAGCGGAAGCGCACAGGCTCCGACTCCAAGTCAGGGAAGCCGCGGCGTGCGCGCACTGCCTTCACCTACGAGCAGCTCGTGGCGCTGGAGAACAAGTTCAAGGCCACACGCTACCTCTCTGTGTGTGAGCGCCTCAACCTGGCGCTGTCGCTCAGCCTCACCGAGACGCAAGTGAAGATCTGGTTCCAGAACCGCCGGACAAAGTGGAAGAAGCAGAACCCGGGTGCCGACACCAGCGCGCCAACCGGCGGCGGCGGGGGCGCCG
>NW_022900947.1:730652-787022 GCF_012274545.1 Fukomys damarensis | reverse complement strand
GCACGGCCCTGGCGGGCTGGTGTGCGCCGCGCAGCTGCCCTTCCTCTCGGGCCCGGCTGTGCTGTCCCCCTTCGTGCTGGGCTCTCAGACCTACGGCGCACCCGCTTTCTACGCACCGCACCTCTGAGCCGGGCCGGATGCGAGGTGGGAAGAGAGGGGCGCTTCACCGCTCATCCTGCGGATCGGATCCAGGGCGATCCTGCACTCGGCCGTGCCAAGGAAGAGCTAATTTCTAAAGGACTTAAGGACCTCGCGGCCGGGCCGCCTGGAGCACTGTGCCAAGCCTCATTCAATAAACCCAGGAGGCTGCGCCAGGTCTGGAACATCTCACGCCGCTGCCCCGCGAGCTCCTTGGGTGGGGACCGCACTGGCTCCCAGGCTGGGTCAGGGTCGCACCGCCACACCCTCTGGAAGCGGCCTGTCAGGGGCGGGTCAGTCTCCACTGTCTGCCCTGAGTGGCTGCTCGCCCTGCGCTCCTTGGCCCAGGCTGCCCCCAGGAGCCTGTGGAGCCCGTGCAGTGCCAGAGTGGACTCTGAGGCGGTGCTCCCGGCGCGCGGACCCAGCCTCAGCCGTGCTCTGCAGTAGCACTGACGCTGGAGCAGTCGCTGTAGGGACCCCGGTAGGCGCCTGTTTCCAGAAGGGTTGTGCCCAGCGGGGTCGGGATGGTGGTGGCCGGTGCTGGCCAGAGGCTGTGCGGTGGCATGGGTCTCCAGGTGGGGCCCTCCATGTGCTATGGCAAGCTGGACACTGAGGACTTGTCCCTGGGCCACTTGCCTGGCACCACTCTGGGAAGGTCTGGGTTTAGGGGGTAGAGCGGGCTCACACTGGCACTCCACTGGCAGAGGGTGAGGGGCAGGTGGGGAGTGGCCACCCTACCCACAGCCACCCTGTGCCTTCTTTTGTGCTCTGCTCCCAAGGTATGGCCTGCAGTTACCCACTTAATAACAGCCCTGGGTTGGGCACAGGGCCAGGCTGAGGATGGCAGGATTGGGCCAATGTGGGCGGCAGTGCTGGTGAGGGCGGTGCTTGGCATAACGTGGGCCTCTGGAGTGCAAGTGGTTGACAGGGGGCCCAGGAGACCCCAAAGGTCTCAGAGGCTGGGACTCTCCTCAGATCCTCTGCAAGTTCAGGTTCAGCCTGTGCCAGGGCTGCCCAGCAGAAAGAGGTCAGAGAAGGGCCTGACCCCCAGCTGGGATCTGCCGGGCACCCCAGGGCTTCACAGCCCCAGAAGAGATGACGGAAGTGTGCCAGGAGCAGCCTGGGAGCCTGACACATAGTGGGCTCTTCCCCACGCCTGCTCCACTCGTGGGGGCAACACTGCAGCTCTACCAGGGTGGCAGGCCAGTGTCAGACTCAGACACAGCAGACAGTGCCCACACCCTGCCACCTCCTTCCCCACCAGGCCACTCTCACCGGCCTAGGAGGGTCATCCCTGGCCAGCTGTGCCTACTCACACCCTGGGCTGTAGGACAGCAGGGGGGGAATGACACCGGGAAAGCGGTGTCCCCAGCCAGGTACCCTAACCTGCCCTAAGCTGTGACCCCCCTTAGCCATGCTGGTCTGCATGGGCTGATCCTTGCTCTTCCTGGCTCTGCCCATCTCCTGGGTGCTGTTTATGTGCGGCGGGCCTGGCCAGGGACAGGACCCAGGTCTGCCTGGGTCTCCTGGGGCCTATGGTGACCAAGCCATGTCTGTCCTCCCAGCCCATATGGGGAAACAGGCCCAGGAGCCCAGGGGCCCTGCTCCTTCCTGCAGGCACTGGCCAGGCCCAGCTGTGGCTCCTCCCAGAGTGAGGGGTGCCGCTGCACCAGCTGCTTCCCAGGGACTCAGGTTAGGGGTCCTCCTCCCCTCAGTCTGCAGCCTGGTCTGGGCTCCCTGGGGCCCCTCTGGTTCAGGAGCCACGGCTGTGTCCCCCCAGAACATGGCACTCACTTCTTCCTGGAAGCAGCCCTGCTTGGACAGCTGCCAGGGTGGGGGTCATCAGCAAACGGGCCTGGCCTTTCAGGGGGAGCAGTGGGCCATGTGCAACTCACCTCCAGGCCCCTGCCAGCCTATAGCAGCAGGCTCCAGGCCCCCACTATGGGGTTAGGATCTGCCTGGCTGCAGGTGTGGAAAGGAGACTTCATTTTCTTGCCGATGGGAACCCCAGTCTTGAGATGCCCAGCCCCTGGCTGCACTGAGCTTGGGCTGGACCTTCGTCAAGAGCCTGAGTAGCAGTGGAGGGTCACTACATCCTCATCCAGACAGCACCTGGGGAGCAAGGGGATGCTTTCCTAGAGAGAACACAGCAGCAAGGCTGGGTAACATGGCCACACCCTGGCAGGGGGATGCCACGCAGGTTGCCCAGCATCCCACGATGGACTGTGCCCTCACTCGAGTCCCATCCTCCTTGACTGAGGCCCCGCCCATCCCCCACTGCCCATGGTGTCCCTAGGGACCCGACTGCCCACCATGCCCTCCCCCAGCTCTGCAGTGGTCCCAGTGTCACTGTGTGCACCCAGCCATCCTAGACACCACCTGGCCCTGCCCCAATCTCCAAGGGTCTCCTCCAGCTCAAGGCTGCCTTAGGGAGCAGCCTGGGAGTCAGGGTAGTGCGTGGGGGTGGACTCCCCCCATCCATGGGCCGAGTGAGGCTTCCCCAAAGAGCCCCACACCTCAGGTGGCATGTCCTTGGTGCCCACCCCCTTCTTCCTGGACAGCTGTATGCTCCTGGGAAGTAGGCTCCATCATAGCTGGATACCAACTGCTTCTTAGGACCTGTAACTAGCAGGTGTGTGTTGGGGCAAAGGGTTCCAGGAAGGTGACACGTGGGCAATGTCCCAGCAGGCAGATGTACATCCCTTCTCCTTCCTGTGGATCTGTGATGGCTGAAGTCCCAGCAGCTACCCTTGGATGTAAGACAGCCCAGAGGGTAGAGGATTTGATGCTGAGCCAGAAGCTGGAAAGCAGCAGCTCTGTATCACTGTGTGGCTCTCCACAGTGTGGACACCTTTGGACTGCTGACAGAAATGCAGCCACACTGAGTTTACAGCACACTGCTGGTTTTAGTTTTATATAGCATATCCTAATTCTAACCACCCATTCCCAAAGGGAATGAGGCTGTGGCCTGTGTCCTGTTTATCCCCGACTCCAAGCCCATGCACAACCCGCCAACCCCACCCACTACCCACAGTCCCTGCCCCTGTGAGACTGGGAGCCCTGGGGCTGAGGACAGAGCAGGGGGGAGCCAGAGTGCCTGTCCCAACCTCCCCGCCAGTGCCATGGAGACTTGGCAAACAGCACCAGGCCGGCTCTGAACTTCTGCAAGACCACTTCTCCCCTTGCCTTGCTCTACCTTGGCCTCCAAAGGGACAGGCTATTCATGGCCTCTGACCCAGAAATGCATCCCAGAACTGTGGGCAGTGGGGTCATGTGGCCATCAGTCAGCTCCCAGCCCGCCTGCCCGCCCAGCTGTGAGCAGGAGGCGGGCTCTGCTTCCAGTTCACAAAGCTGTGGTTTCACTAAGAGATGGTGCAGGGACGCTGAAATAAAACCCTGGGATTTTTGGCTCACATTTTATAGATCAATAATTTAAGTGTGAAAATGAACATATAAAAGTGTTAGAAAAAATATGGCAAGATTTTAAGATACACTATTCAAGTGGGGAGGGCCCTCCTAACCCTAATCCAAAACTCAGAAGCCACCAAAACTGGGAAATCCAATAACACAGGGAAATGTATGAGAAAAAAGTGTGGTTCAAATGAGCAGGTGGCCGGGCATGGTGGTGCACACCTGTAATCCCAGTGCTAGGGAGGCTGAGGCAGAATAATCATCTTGAGTTTGAGGCCAGCCTGAACTGTGTAGTGAGACCCTATCTTAAAAAAACAAAAGCAGATGAACTGAGGAATTTGCGTCTGCGTACCAGGGTGGCTCATCTTGCTGCATGGCCCACCCCAAGGGACCAGCAGTCCAACAGCAAGAACACAGACACAACTCACCAGAAAAAACAATGGGACTGGCTTGTTTTGTGGAACTGGGGATTTAACCCAGGGCCTTCACACTGAGCTACATACCCACCCCTTTCTTATTCTGAGACAAGGTCTTGCTAAATGTCCCAGGCTGGGCTTGAACTTGTGATCTTCCTGCCTCAGCTTCCCAGAATGCTTGGATTACAGATGTACAGCTCTATACCCAGCTATGAATTCTTAAATAAGCAGTGCTCCATTGCTCACTCCTAAGAGAACTGTTACTGAAAACTCTCTGACCTGCCTTTCTCTGTAGCTTAGTGACAATCAAACATCTGCAGCACCTGGGTTGGGCAAGGGCATGGGAAAGCCAGCTGCACCAGTTCCAGGGAAAGCTCCAGGGAGAGCAAACAGCTGACGTCCTGTGCAGGATGCAGCACCACGCTCAGCATCTGTGGGGAGAGGACACTGGGACCCAGACACTGGGGCAAGGAGCACAACTAGCCTTCCTGAGACTGGAGTTGAACAGACGCTGTGACGACGCCAGGAGTGTTGGTCAGGGAGGTGCTCGGGCCGGGGCAGCCTCGTGGCAGAGCACATGCTCGGCACGGGAAAGCCAGGGTTCGTGCCCTGTACCACAAAAACACTCATGCACACTCACACCCGGCTGGCTCTGGAAGAACAGCGAGCTGGCAGCATCACTGGGTGGCAGGGCGAGACCCAGGCCAGGGCCCCTGTGGCTGTTCCAGGAGCCTGGGCAGGGCTGGGCTGCACTGGGCTGAGCAGTGGCCTGGGGCACTGGTTCCAAACAAGCACTGCACTTCTCAGAACCCCAAAGGACACGTAACAAACTCCTAGGACATGGGGGTTGCCACAAGATAGCCTGAGCACCCCTCTACTGGCTTTGTGCTGTGAGGGGAAGTGGCACCGATACCCAGCCCATCGATAGGACTCAAAGAATCCGGGTCAAAGCACCCAAGGATGCCCCTGGGCCAGGCAGCCCTGCACCCAGGAGAAGAAACAGGAAGAGGCCTCAGAGACACTGCCCCGAGTGAGTCCCGTGCCAACCTGACCTGTGCTGAAGATGAAAGGGCGTCACACTCCCAGACCCGCAGGCTGTGTGGCCACGGGCAACAACCACAGGGACCAAGAGGAGATAGGAACTCTGGCTCACAAGGGGCATGGGAGCTCGGAGCTCTCAGCTGGCAGAGGGAAGGGCACAGGCCTGAGACAGCTGTGACAGGACCGTGCTGTTGTGCTGTGCTCAGATCTACACCACACAGACCAAAGCTGGCCCGTGGGTGCTGGGAGCAAAGGTGAGGTATGAACTTGAAAGCAGGTGAGTGTAGGGCCAGGGATTTAGCTCAGTGGTTCTGGCGCCGGCCTCACAAGCACAAGGTCCCGAGTTTGATCCCCGGTACCCAAAACAAAAACCAGGTTGGCGCCAATCTGAAGCAGGTAACTGCAAGCTGTTAACTAACACTCAGCAACCACTGAGAAAACAGCTTAGAAATGGTAAAGAAGACAGCAGGGCACAGAAGTGTCACAAGGGACTAGCAGACCCCAGCCCTGCCAGGCCCAGTGGTGAGTGCAGACCAGATGGGAAAGCTGGATGTGTCGACCAGGTGCAGGGAGCGCTGGATGTGGAGTGCAGGACAGGGGAGGGGTTGCACAGTCAGGGAGAGGCGTGGGCAAGAGACCCTCGAGTCCAGTGGCACAGAGACAGGACAGAGCCAGCGTGAACACAGCACAGACAGCGCCACCGCTCAGCAGGGAGAGCCAGGGAGAGAGGACAGGACACAGCCAGCAAGAGGCCCTCAGCACTGGGAAGGGCTCAAAGTCACATGCTCGTTCTCCTCCACAATGGAGTGAAATGAGAAGCCAACAGAGGAAACTAACCCTAACTCATGAGTACACGGAAACAAAACAACGCTCTCCTGATTAATCTAACGGGCACAAAATACTGGAAAATACTTAGGGTTAAAAATACAACGAACCAGGGCTAGGGATTTAGCTCAAGGTTCCACTGCCTGCCTCACAAGCACAAGGTCCCAAATTTGATCCCTGGTACCAAACAACAACAACAACAATAATAACAACAAACCAACCAGCCCGGCATGTGGCACATGCCTGTAATCCCAACACTGGGGAGGCTGAGGCAGGAGGATTGCTGTGAGTTCAAGGCCAGCCTGGGTTACAAAGTTAGACCTTATCTGTAACGAAACAAAATACAAAACACAGAACAAATAAAACCCTGACAACAAATTTAAGGGATAAATGATGCTTAGATGAAAATGTACAGTTGTGAACACTTATTAAAAAATAAAGACTTCCCCTAAAATGTACCAATAAACTCAATTAAAACTGAAGAAAAAAAAAAGAAAAAAGATTTCCAATTAATAAGCTAGTCTTCTACTTTAAGAAAAAATAGAGAAAACTAGACCCAAAATAACCCAAAGGAAACAATGAATAATGGAAATCAATGAAATAAAGGATAGAAAAATAATATGGAACAATCAAAACCGAAAGTTGTTTCTTCGAATATATCAACAAAATTATAAACCTTTAGACGACCAAGAGGAAAGGGGATGGACAGATGGGTGGAGGAGGGAGAGAGGGAGAGAGAGCCCTGAAATAACTAACATCAGAGAGTCCTGTGGACACCTATAGTCCAACAAAGTACGACGACGAAGAAAACACGGATGAACTTCTACAAAGAGACAACTACCAACACGTGCCAGGGGCAGAGGCTGCACAGCCTGCGGCCTGCCATCACAGACAGGCAAGCAGATACTGAGCTAGCAGCAGGAGGGCCAGCCAGGCTGGTGGCGCCCCGAGCTCGACCAACCCGAGCTCTGCCATCCCCAGACACAGGAGCGTTTCCACGCTCACCGTGTGGCCCACAGGGTCCTGGTACCAAAGCCAGACGCAGGATCCCACACAAAAACTCCACTGTGGCCCTTGATGTGAGGCAGGAACATCCAACAGCCAGGAGGGTGACGTTCTCAGGAGCAAGTTTTCAAAAATAAATGGAAGATGCATGCACTGAGGAGCAGAACACTATTAAGGACGCCTCAGGTCATGGGGAGACAGCAGCAGTTCATGTGTCAGAGACTTCGGGTTTGGATGGCATCACCTCACGTCCGTCTCTGCACCACGCCAGCCCTATCAAATGCCAACTTTTTGTTTTGTTTGTTTAGGACAAAAACTGACTAACTGACCCAAAATTCATTTGGAGGTGCAAAGAACCCAGAAGAGCCAAAACCATCCTGAAATAATACAGCTGAAGATTCATATTCGCCAAATCCAAAATTTAGCAGGCAGCTCCAATAACCCAAGTACTGACACAGGGTGTGCAGGTCAAAAGACCAGAAATTGAGCCCAGAAGACCCGAGTCCACACGCAGGGCCACCTGGTTACCAGAGGGTGCTCAGAGGGTCGTGGGGGAAGGGCGGGCCTTCGACAAGTGGTGCTATGACGACCGGACAGCAACACGCCCAAGAGGCCCCGGACCCCACTCACACACAGAAAAGGAACGAAAGCTACCACACTGCAGGAGAAAATGGCAGGAACTCTCTGTGACCCCAGTGCTGCAGTGGTTTCTCAGACACCACACCAAAAACACAAGCAACGAAAGAAAAAAACAGACAAACCAGATTCCATAAAAAATGACTGCATTTGTGTCTCAAGGGTACAATCAAGAAGGGGAAAAGGCAGACTGGGAAAGAACACGAGCAAATCACTTAGGAGGCCAGTACTCAAACGTCTACAAACTCTCAACACAGAACAAACAGCGCTGTCAAAGTTAGAAGATCTGAACAGATGTTTCTCCCAAGAAGATGGACAAATGGCCCATAAGCACATGAAAAGATGTCCAACACTACTCATCAGAAAAATCATGTCAAAATAACTACTCAGGAGGCTGAGGCAGGAGGACTGCAAGTTCAAGCCCAGTGTGGGCAACAGTGACTTAGCAAGACTTTGTCTCAAAGTAAAAAAAATTTTAAGTTTATTTATTTTTGGTACCGGGGATTAGAACTCAGGACCTTGGGCTTGTGAGGCAAGTGTGATGCCACTGAGCTACATCCCCGGCCCAAAAGGCTGGTTTCAGTTCAGGGCCTTGTATTTGATCTGCAGTACAGGGAAAAAGAAAAAAAAAAAAAGTAACGTTCCATACCCACACCCACTACGACTGCTAACACTGAGAAGGGGGTGATGAGTGGGCAGGGACGCGAAGGCCGTGGGACACTGCTGGCTGGAGGGCACAGGGGTGCAGCTGCCTAGGGAGACAGGGAGGCCACCTGCTGAAGAGTGGAGGTTGCTGTGAGGCGGCACCTGTGTCCGGAGATGCGCGTCCACACCATGACCGCACATGGTGCTCAGCACTGCTGTGGCCCTTGACCGGAAGGCAGCATGCGGTGCAGGAGACACCAGGACATCACCGGGCAGTGATGTGTGTGCGGCGTGGAAGAGGGGCCGGGGAGCCAGAGCCAACAGGCCGCACGTTCGGAGCACCCGAACAGGCCCACCCAGAAGGTGCCGCGGGCCCGGGAGGTGGGAGGAGTCCTCTCGGGACCAGACGCAGCGCTGAGGGCCTGAGTGCCCTGAGTGCCACGCTCCGACTGGGCTGCTGCGGGGCGGCTGTTACACAGCAGGTGCAGCTCCCCAGCATCCCTCCTGGGCAGACGGCAGGCCGCAGAGCTTGCCACTGGCTCTCAGGCTGCTGCCTTGCCCAAGGTCCTGGGCACTGCTGAACACAAGCAAGTCTGGTTCCTGCCCAGGCACGGCTCAGATCCTGCCCTTGGGTGCACAGAGGAACGCGAGCAGGCCGGGCACTAGTGTAGCGCGTAGTTGAACTGGTTTGCGAACTTCTCATGCTTCTTCTTGTCTATCTGGTTCATGGCAGCAGCCACCCTCTGCACTGCCGCCCTGCCGGAGAGCGAAGCAAGGCTGGTCAGGGGCTTGGGCCAGGCTCAGCGCCACCCTGCCAGGGAAGCAGGCCTTGGCCATGTCTCCCCAGCCCTGTGCAGCAGCCAGGACAGGGAGGCCTGGGGTCTGGGCCAGCCCGGGGAAGTCGGGCCTTTCTGTAGAGACTCCAGGTGCTGTGAGGCGCCAGCTCTTGGCCTTGCTCCTGCACAGGCTTTCTGTCCCCCAGAGAGCACAGGGAGGACATGGGACACAGACCCAGCAGCCATTACAGCTCCCAGTGAAGGTGCCCAGGATGCCGGGCACCTGGGGCAGATCCCTGGGAGTTGGCTCGCTGCAGAGCTGCCCAGCCCTGGCCACACTCACAGGGCCCATTGCCTCTGCCGGACCTTGACAAGGGTACTGTCCCACAGGCCCCCAGGGCTGGGCCACGGCAACGCCACAGGGCAAGAGGTGGCCCCCCAGCACTGCCAGGCCCCTCAGAGCCTTAGCATTCACCTTGGCAGGCGGCAGCAGCCTCACAGGCTCTAAGACAGCAAAACCACACAGGGCATGTGGTTGGGAAGGGAAGGCGAGGCCTGAGAGCAGCAGGTACGCGGGCCCAGGCTGGGCACAGACACTGTGCCCACACCACAGTGGCAGTGGGGACGTGTGCAGCGGCAGCCCTCCCGGAGGTCACCAGAGACAGTGTGGCACTTACTAGGGGTGGCAGGCAGGATGCGGAGGACGGGCATGCTCAGCCCACTTGCCTGCCTTGGCCACCAGGAGGGGAGAACAGAGACGGAGTCCTCAGGAGATGCACAGGGTGTCCAGTGCACACCCTGCCCCACCCCGGGGGATCTGGGGATCCCTGGGGAGACACCTGGAGCCCAGGGACATGGGAGGGGCACAGTGCAGCCCTTACTTGGCGAAGACCTTCTTCCCCAGGCGGGCCCGCGAGGTGCTGGCCTGCGCCCGCAGGTCTGTGAGCTTTGGGTACTTCCTCCTCTTCCCCTTGCCCTTCCCACCGTACCGGGCCGAACCCAGGTCTGTCCCTGTGGCCGCTTCCACGTCCTTCATGAACTCTGGGTCCTGCCAGTCTAAACAAAAGCCAGGATTTTAGAAAACACCAGCACCAGCCTGAGCCCTCCGCCCTGCGTGGTGCTGTGTGGCCCTTGTCCCGCCTGAGAGGGTCTGTGTGCGAGGGAGGAGGGACGCTGTTCCCATGTCCCGCAGGGCTCCCGAGGCCTCCGCACCCTGCACAGGCAAGCAAGGAGGCAGGCGGGGCTCAGGGCTACTCCGGAGCTGACGTCCTTGGGTCTGGGCAGCCGCACCCTCTGCTCTCTTGCTGCCCTGCTTCCCCAGGTCAGTCGTGTGACCAGAGTGACCCAACATGCTCAGCCTGGGACAAGCCTGGCTCGCCGACAGGGCCAGCACGCATGCTCCAGTGGTGTCCACAGGACCTTGGTGCTGGCAGGGCTGGGGAGCAGCAGGGGCAGGGCGCCCGCTAGGCCAGGCCACGGGGCACATCTGTGGAGGGAGAAACCTCGCCTGGACAGACGGATGGCACAGCCTCCTCCAGCAGATTTTTTGAAGTGAGGGAACTCGGGCTGCAGGACTTAGATACAGGGACGATTAATCCAAGATTAAGGAAAACTGTCTAAACAGTTTATCTCTCAGTAATAAGAAGGCGTCACAGTTTAGGAACCTGGTGAATGGAGCAATTGTTTAAACACAACGAAAAAATGCCGGCCTCCAGTGGAGATGGAATGGGCACCTCAGGAAAATGAAGGAGCAATTTAAAAGCCTTTGAGGAAAATCAATAGACGCCGGCCCGCACGGCCTTCCTGGGCGCTGACGGGCCCTGGAGCGCCGCGTGCATTGTCACCGAGGTTAGCGCCAGGGAAAAGAAAATTGCCCCGCGTGTGAGGGAGGCGGGATCAATACTGCAGTTAGTAAAGAGACGCTATTTCACATCTGACTGGCCAGCGGCGCGGGCCGCAGCCTGATACCTGTTTGTTAACAAGCCACCGAGGGCTGGAAAACCAGATACTCTTCAGGGCTGACACAAAAATAGGCACTTAATTTGCTCCCGAGTGTGAGCCACCAGGGAAGGGCTCGGCCTGGAGATTAACAGGTCAGCCCTCCCGCCTACCAGCCCAGCACCATCCCGGGCACCTAAAATGCAAGTGTGATGAGCCAGGGAGGGGCCGCAGAAGGTATCCTCCCCCAGGCCAGCACAGCCAGACCCAGCCGGCCTGGCCAGGCCTGCTCAGGAACCACCTGGAGGCACAGACGGGCCTGGCTGGGGCCTGGGGGCGGCTCACCACTGGCCCTGCTGTTCAGGGCCCAGCAGAGAATCCCCTGCCACACCTGCTACCTGGGGCTGCTGGAGTGGGCCTGTCCACGTCTACCCGAGCTTCCTGTACGCCCCACCTGTACCCACCCCTGACCCACCTGGGCGTTTGGGCTGCTGCAGCCGCTGCTGTTGCTCTCGGGCCCTGTCCTCTGGGTCGAGGGGCTGTCCCATGTCGTCTCTGGGGACAATCTTCCCATGGAAAGGGCACTGCAGAACGAGCACAGAGGGGCTGACTACTGAGACACGGCTCCTTCCAAGGGCGTCCCGGGAGCTACAGCGCTGTCATCCTTCTCTCCATCTGGGAGCAGGGGCAGCAGTGCCATCAAGGCCCACTGGCCCACACCCGTAAACTGAACTCTGAGAGGCTGAGGCAGGAAGGTGAAAAGTCTGAGCCTATTCTGGGCAGTTTAAGAGCTTGGCGAGACTGTCTCAGAACAGAAAAGGGCTGGGAGGGAAATCAGTGGAGGGAAGGCCCCAGGTTCAAGAAAATGAATGTAAAAGTACAAATGAAGGGTTCTGGGCCTCCAGTCCATCTTTCTGCAGCCATTTCCCTCACCCTGCTGCCTCCTGCCTAGGGAGTCCCCATGGGCACCTTGGCCTCCCGGTTCTCAAGGACCCAGCCCTTTATGGCACCCTTGGCACTGCAGGACGCCCAAGTGGGGCCAGGCAGGAGGCCCCGACATGACTATAATGGCGGAGGCTGAGCAGTTTCTGACCACTG
Source organism: Fukomys damarensis (assembly GCF_012274545.1). Taxonomy (NCBI): domain Eukaryota; kingdom Metazoa; phylum Chordata; class Mammalia; order Rodentia; family Bathyergidae; genus Fukomys; species Fukomys damarensis. Next base: position 775,093 of record NW_022900947.1, on the reverse strand, counting down.
GGGACAGGCCTGTGCCACTGGGGCTTCTCATGCCACGGTGCCTGCTCCAGGCAGTCATCTGCTCTGGCCGGGCCTCGCTCACAGTCTCACCTTCAGCCGGTCCTGGCGCTCACAGAGCCGGCCATCGGGCCTCGGGGCCCGACAGCGGTGCTGCACGGGCTCGAACTTCCCTGCAAAGGTGATGTGGCGGCTCCGGAGCAGCGCACAGACGTCCGCACTGTCCACCTCCCCCTCCACCTCGCTGGGCTTCCAGAAGCGGTGCTCGGAGTCCGCCCTGCAGAGCAAGTCTGGTAGGGTGCCTGACAGGGCCTAGAGCAAGGTGGCTGCCCCTCACCTGCAGACAGGTGAGGAGTACAGCCTCCCAAACAGGGCCACATGAAGCCGCTACAAGACCAGAGCCCTTCCCCACCGTGCCTCCACTGGCCAAGGGCCCAGGATGAGTCCTGCCAGCATGGCCACCATCTACCTCCGAAGGGCAGACAGCGGCTAGGGACAGTCAAGCCCATCGGGCCCTCACCCTCGACCCGCTGTGCCCCTCCGTGCGGAGGGATCTGGATGCACATGACCAGCTGCTGGGGACACCCAGGGACTGAGGCCGGCCCCAGCATGGGTCCCTGAGGCACTGTGGCCACTCTTAGACAACACCATTACCCAGCCACCGTGGGCACAATGAAGTTCAGAAGCGGCAGCTGCTTCCCAGGGAGCACAGGCCACAAGCAGCACCGGGCAGGCGGCAGGGGTACATGGGAGAGTGTGGGCCCCCGTGGTAGGGCCTCAGCACTGCATGGGCCCAATGTCCGATGGCACCAGGCCTCAGGGAAAGCTGTGGCACAGGGTTCAGGCACCCACCTCCAGGTCCATGAGCCCTGGGAGAGCTGGGGCAGTGGCCACGCTTGCCCAGCACTCCCTCCCGGGCTGGCAGTCACTGGTGGCTCTGACCATTTGCCAGCATGTGCACGTGGTGGTCGTGTGTGGGCCAGACATTTGGGCTCCCCACCTGCCTTGTGCTTGTTCATCCCCAGAGGAGCAGGCATATGACAACAAGCAGGGATGGGCCTCCTATGAGGCAAAGCTGCAAGTGGACCCACTGTCCCAGCAGAACCAGAGAAGGCCACGTGGTGAGATCATGGGACTCATGGGCATCTCCAGTCTGCCCTGGACACTCTAAGCAGAATGCCTGGGAGCCCTCGAGATACCGGGACCCTGGCCAGGAAGACCGTTGCCTGGTTCCCTCATCTGTCAACTACCCAATGGCGCAGTCACTTTGGGTCTCAGCTGCCCGCATTGCCTTTGGCCACGGTACAAGTCAGTGGTGGCAAACCTATGGCACCCGCGCCACAGCAGGCTGTCCTGAAAAGTCCTGCCACTAAAAGCTATAAAAGGCTCGCCACCAGTGGGACAGGTGGACACAGCCGGGCCTGTCAGGCCCCTGCTCCTGAAATGAGCTGCCCACCATCAAAGCCTAGCCACGAGCTTGGGCCAGGGCCGCTGCTCGCGTGGCAGGGAGCCTCCTGGAGGAAAGTGGGAGGCTGTACTCCACGCAGCAGCTATCTGGCTCCCACTGCAGGGACTGTGCCAGGTCAGAACCCCAAGTCTCCCATGTGCCGGGCAAGGGCCAACCTGCCCCAAAGGGGCAACAAAGGGCTCAGGAAGCCCAGGCACCTGGCTGGGCCTGCCGTGCCGCAGAACAGTGCATCCCTTACTCACTTGAAGATCTTCCCGACTGTCTGCTGCTCCTCGCCCCAATAGCACAGGTCCACACCAAAAGGCACGACAGGTGCCCGGGCCTGCTCTTCTGCTAGCTTCTGGGCCTCCTCAGGTGCCAGTGGGGCCCTGGGGCAGGACAGAACATGATGACCGCCCATGGAGGGGAGGGCTGCAGCCACCACCCCTCCTACCCTGCCATGCAGCCAGAGGCTGGGGAGCAGGAAGGAGTCGTGGCCACACCTTCCCTGGCCAGACACAGCCTCTGGCCTCAGCCCATGGCCACTCAGGTGCTGCCTGACCTCTGCTCTCCAACCCCAGAGCTCAGCCCAGCCTGGGTCCCTTCAGAGGGTGAGTGGTGGCTCCTGCACCCTGGCTGATACATGTGTCCAGGCACATGCCCAGCAATCATCCAGAAAGATGTCAACTAGCATCACCCAGCGAGGGCTGCGCCTCAACCCCAGGCTGCCCTGCGACCAGCCTCGAGGATACCCGGAGTCACCTGGTAGGAGAGGGTGGGGCTCGGGGCAGGCGGTCTTGCAGCCGACACAACTGGGCAGCAGCAGAGGTGGGGTCCGACTCCTCCTCCTCCCTCCGGATCCTCCTCCTGGCCTGAGCACCCCATGCAGCTGCATCTTTCTCCAGGGTCTGCAGTGAGGACTTTGGCTCCAGCCCTGAAACAGACATGCGTCTACCCCTGAATTCCATGCGAACCTGGGACTGCACTCTGAGCCGTGGCCCCGGGAATGCTCCGCACAGGCATGTGGGTCACCCTCTGAGAGTCACAAGGCAGCCCCATCGCTGCCACCTCTTGGGCAAGGGCCATCCTCAGTGGGTGCCAGAATGCAGGACAGGGACACAGGTGGGCGCCCACCCCAGCCTGCACAGCATGGCAATCAGCAGGTTGGCCCCAACCCACAGGTGCCCTCTGCGAGGATCCAGGGAGAGGCCACCCATGGTGTAGATGCAGACCACCCAGGAGCACAAAGGACACCCTTGCTGAGCCTGGAGTCAGGAGGGAAGAGGCAGTACTTCCAGCTCTGTTCCTAGCTGTCTGCTGCCCTGAGAGCTCCATCCTAGGCCCAGCCCAGGGCGTTCCTGCCTTAGCTGCAGCCTCTGAATGGCACCAGGGGCAGCTGGAGCTGGCTGGGCCTGATCCTGGAGTCAACCTCCCTGCAGCCGCTGGGCAGATGCACAGGTCCAGCCAGAGGGGTGCCACTGTAGATACCCACAGTGCCGCAGCTCTCACGCTTCACCAACCTCCCCGTGGAGTGTGGCAGAGGATGCTGATTTCATGTCCACAAAGAGACAAGGACAGACACTACCCCGCTTGGCCGTGCCCAGCCCTGTGCCCTGCCAGGGTTTAGGCGGGACCTGGTCTAGCTCTCAGGCTGCCATCTGTAGGGCCTACCCTAATCCTCGCCGGCTCCTCTCAGGTGAGCACAGGAGGTGTCAGCAGAGTCTGGGTTAGGACTTGTGCCGGGGGCAGGCAGCCTGGACCAAGCCCGTCCTCCCCAGTTCCCGACGGCCAGCCGAGGGTACAGCATGGACTAGCAGGGAAGCTGAAGACTCCAAGAGTATGAAAAGAAAAAAGACATTTGTGGGTTGGAGATTGAGCTCAGTGGTTCTGCCACCTGCCTTACAAGTGCAAAGTCTGAGTTTGATCCCCGTTGAGGAGGGGGAAAAAAAAAAAAAGACGTATGAGCAAAGTGTACCAGGCCAGGCAAACATGAGTACACTCCACATTCACAAGAGCGGAAAATGCACACAGAGTAGAAGCGTGGCGGCAGAGGCTTGAGGGAGACATCCTCCACTGACGACAAAAGCAGAAAAAAGGCTGAGGAAATTACGTGCTGGACAGCAGAAGGACCACCTGTTGGCAGAGGACAACAGCAGCTACGTGAGCAGCGTGTCACCTGCAGTTTGGAGGTGTGACAGGTGGACCCACAAGGACCAATGTTCTTGAGTTCAGAATCCTGGAGGAGGGAAAAGCAGCTGGAGACAAATTCTGAAACCTGAGGGTCCACTGGGTGCCAGCAGAGACAGAGCTGACTCCTGGCAACACTGCTGGAAGCTGTGGGTTCAGACACTCGAGGGGCCCAGTCAGTGTCTTGTGTAGGGAAAGCAAAGGCCGAGGAAGGGTAAAACTAAGCATGAGGAGGCAGGGCCTTGGGGGAATTGTGTGCTCCACTCACATGCGGCCTTGGATTCAATCTGCAGCACTGCAGAGGCTTTTCTAGCAAGTAAAAAGTGAAGAGGAACACCAAACAGTAACAGCAGTGACACCAAATCAAGGAGAAAGTATGGTTGGCAGAGGCAGCAGCAACCGAGGAAAGGCCAGAGGTCCCACACTCCTCACTGCATAACTGAGAGATTGGGGATGCAGGGATGACCAGTTACCACATAACCCAGAGCCAGAGACAGCAGAGGGACATCATGTACCAGAAGTCTAGATTTTAAATTACAAGAAGCCTGGAATCCAAGTGAAGGGGCACGTGAAGGCTGGTAACGGGGACAGATCTGTGTCTCAAAGCACAAGTGCCACCAGCCAAGGTGCTGATGGATTCTATTCAACCCTCACGGGGGTGGTGGGGGTGCTGCTGCTGCTGCTCTGGGTGGGGCACCAATCCCTGGGGCAGGGGTGCTGCAGCAGGTGTCCACCTGACAGGATGCCCTGGCGCTCCCATCCCAGTGAGTAAAGCCACTTGGCTTACACTGCGGGAGGCTGCTTCTGAGCTGAGGAATAGGACAGGGATCTCATGTGGCCTGCAAAGCCAAAAATACTTTCTGTCTGGCACTTGTGGACAACACATGCTGACCCCTCTCAGAGCGGAGAGCATGGCTGAGGCCATGCCACACAAAAGGTTAACAGGTTGCTGTCAGCCCCTTAAAGCCACCTGGAGCTCCAAGGTTGTGGGCCAGGTTCACTGTGCAGATGGCAGCGACCCCTACTCGGCGCTGTCGTCAAGCAATGCCCAGGTCGACCCAGAGAAACTTGGAAATGTCAGCGCAGAAGCTGGCAGGGCACCAGCTGCTGGCCACACACACACACACACACACACGCACACGCACACACATGTGCACACACAGCTGGGGAGACAAGACTGATAAGTGAACAATGTGACATTTAGATAGATACAATCGCAGCCAGAGATCAATATGAGAATTCCTGTGAGTTACAAGAATGAAATATATTTTTCATTGATTTGTTGTTTTAAACCATTAAGAAGATGGGTAAGCGTGTTAGAGCAGGGTAAACACTCAGGGCACCCAACACACTCCCATTTTCACACTGTCGTGGAAAATCAATCTTGCTGACAGACTTTCAAAGTAAGCCCCAAAAGCAGAGAGCCCTCTGCAGGCCCCAGGGCTGCATCCCGGAAGGATGAGGACAACCCAACCCCCCAGCAGGCCTGCAGCTCCTGGCCCGCACAGTACTTCCTCTCCCATGGACTCCTGTGGCTGCTTTTAGAAAGAATCATAAAAACATCCAAATCCCCCTTTTTGTTTAAATTGACCAAGTGGCACCTATTTGCCTGAAGCACTAAAGCAGACAGTGCGGGAGATAAATCGATAGCAGGAAATGGAGAGGCCGGGGCTCGACAAAGTTAGGCTGCCGAGCCTGACATTATTGATTCTACCTCGTTCAGCTGGCCTTGTAATTAAAATGTAAATTTGAGAAAGAGATTATGTCCTGACAGAAATGGTAGGATTAAGGGGAAGATAAAAGCCCCTCCGTGAAAATTCAGAGAAAGAAATGAGAAAGAAAAAGAGCCCGATTTCCTCAGCTGTGTGGATTTAGACTAAATCTAACTACTTCAGATTCACCTACGTTTAATTGAAAACACAGCGATAGAATATAAACTAGTATTATGAACTGAGCTCACTCCGGCAGCTTCTGTGGGGCCCCAAGGCCTCCAGAGCTCCAGAGTGGAGCATTCACTCAGCCCTCCAAGTCTGGAGTCGTCCCACGGCTCCTCCTTTGAGTACTCGCCCTTTGGCCCTGGGCTGTGATGACAGCCACACCAGAGCATGTGCTCTGCGGCCTGCTGGAGACCAGGAGAGGACAGGGCTTGCCCCAGGCCACAGAGCCAGGGCTGCACAAGGTCAAAGGCAGACGTGACAGCCTTTTCCAGAGAAGCGAGTCAGCAGAACGACATGGCCAGGGTATCTGCCCCTCCCTCCACAGGGCAGGGTGGTGGGATCTAGGCCCTGTCACAGGCTCCAGAGAAAAGGATGGTCACGAGACAGGCTAGGGAGGGCAGACACCAGAGCCTAAAGGATGGGGTGGCCAACAGCCCCCTACAGACCTCGGGGTTCTAGATCAGGGCCATCTGGCACAGAGGATCTAGTCACTGTGTCCGGAGCCCAGGGCACTGGGAATCTTGCAGCCAGGACAACCCTGCAGCTCGCAGCCCCAAGCAGGAGTGCAGGGCCCTAGGGGTCAGCTTTGGAGGACTCAACTGGTTGGCTGGCAGGTGCAACCCCAAGGTACCTGGCATGGGGACGAAGGACTGGTCATGTCCCTACTGCTGCAGCTGGGGGGTCTGTTTGTGTACCATTTCCTGAACACAAAGTTGGAGAAAGTGTGAGTGCCACGAACAGGGGCTGTGGATGCTCTTTTTGGATCCCTGGCTGCCTCCTGGCCCCAGGCAGGAGGGATATTCATGCTGTAGTAGAAGGGAGCCGCTACCCTCAGAACAGCCCTCCTGTCCACCACTCACTTCCTGGGCCTGCTGTGTGCGGCTGGAGCAGGATACGGTTTGAGGAGTGCAGCTCCCACCATCCCAGCCCTGTTGGATCCCAACTTCTGCCCAAAGGGTCTGGAAGCATCTGGACAGAGGCCTCGGACCAGGAAATCCTGGTGTGACCACAGCCAAGGGCACTGCTGGCTGCCAGGCTCCCTTGGAGACCCTGGGAGGTCCAGGCTGGACCAGGGAATGGGGTGGATGTCAGGGAAGACTGGACCCCAGGTGAGGGGCACAGGTCCCTGCCAAGAGGGGAAAAGCGGGCACATCCTGGTAGGGAGGTCACCGCGCTCAGCAGTGTGCCCTGACTTCCAGGCGCCCAGGCTCAGTGGCCAGCCCTTGGTGAGGCTGTGGCCACTGGGTTCTCAGGCCAGGTGGAAAGGGAGCAAGACCCTTGGATGAGACTGGTGTTTGAGCTGGGGGAATTCGGGTCAGGGAGGCCTGAAGCCTGTGGAGCCCTGTGAGGGCACAAACTGGCCGGTGCAGGAGAGTGGGTTGAGCAGGCGGAGAGGCAGGAGGGGAAGGTAGCGCTGTGGGCCGGAGCAACCCTGTCTCCCTGGGCACTCTGGGCCAGGCAAGGTGGGGCTAGCCCATGTGGCCAGGCTCTTTCCGGGCTCGAGCGTTCGGGGAGATGGGGCTGCTAGCGGCCTGGCTGTGCTAATTTGGCATGACACCCCTAATGGATCATGTCTTTACACTCCAGCTGTCTCATCATCTAAATTTTTCTAACAAATTTACATTTCATCTCAGACTCCAGTTCCAACCAAGTTGTCTACTTTGTGACAAAAGGGGAGGCTGTTTTGTTTCTCCCAGGCAAAAGCACAAGCCACCTGTGAGTGGCCCTCCTCAGCCACTCCTCTCCCTGGGGCATAGGGTGCGGCTTTCAGGTTCACCTGCAAGAGTAGGAGCCCCTCTGGTAGCAGTGGCAGGTCAGTGCCCCACAGCTCACTCCTGCTGCCCCAGCAGCGGGCCTGGGAGAAGGCTGGGAATGGGGGCAACCCTGGGCCCAACACCCCCCCAATCGCCCTGTGGGCCCCTCACCAAGTCCCTGGCCTGGGGGGGCTGTGTCCTCAGGCAATGTAAGCATAGTCACAACACCCTGGGCAGGAGCCAGCAGGTTCTACCTCAAGGCCATCCTGTGGCAGCACCAAGTGGGCCCTCCTCCCAGGGAGCCCTATCTCTGCCCGCCTGCAGCTCACCGTACTCTGCCCGGAGGTGGTCAGGGATGTGGGGCTCGTAGTCCTCCTTCTCCGGGACTTCCACAAAGTCCTCATCGTCCTCATCCTCCCCGTGCCTCGGCGCTCCTGTCTGTGGAGACACTGCAAGTCACCCCCAAGTCCCGACACGAGGCCCCACATGTAGGACAGCCACCCTGTGCAGCCTGCCCTGTGGTTCAGGCTCCAGGCCTGCGCCAGTCTCCTGAGACCCCCAGTGGCAGTCAGCCTGGGGAGCCCACCCGGTAAGAGGCCTGGAGACCTCAGGAGAAGCTGGCCTCCCCTGAGAAAGCTCTCTGGTGCCCACTGCCCTCTTCCCCACTGCCCTCTTCCTGCCACCTCAGTGGGTGGCATTCAGGCAAAAGGCCTGGTCTGCCCAGTGCTGCTGCAGGCCGTGCCGTGGCTACACCGGAGCACATACACTCGCCGCGGCCACAGCAGACGGGGTCAGTGCCTGGCCCTCTGTCATTCTCTTCCTTCCAGAGCAGCACCCTCAAGAACCAGCTTTCCCGAGACCACAAGGGGGCCAGGTTCAGACCAGGGGCAGCCAAGGCCCACACCCCAGGGGCTGTGATGCCCACAGCCAGACCATAGCCACAGGGCCTTGGTAAAGGAGGCATCCAGAAAGTCTCTGTTGCATGAGTGCCAACAAGGGGGAACTCCAGTGGTGTCATCACAGGAAACTGGAAAAAACTTTGGCATCTGACCCCTCAAAGGCACTCCATCTTGGTGCTGCCTCCTGAAGGGTACAGGAGACTGAGGAGGGGCTGCTGCCCTCTACCCCTCAGCTACCAGAAGCCAAGCCTAAGTGACAGCTGGCTGAGAACAGGGGCCTGAAGAGGCCACTGCTCACCTGGGGAAGAGCCAGGCCCCGCAGATGCATGCACGGCCACAGAGCCCAGGCTAGGGGGCCGTGTCCAGCCGAGCCACAGGCCAGGTACTCCAGCCGGAGGCTGCCGCCTGCCCAGGAGCATAATCAGATGCAAATGCACTTTGTTTAGGTGCGGCCCACGGCTGTGCATCTGGGAAGCACAGGAGACATTAATCATCGGAAACTGTAATTTTTGTTATCAGTCTAACACTGATCAAAAGGGAAGCCTGTCTCCACCGCTGACCTGTGAAACGTCCCAATTATACTCTTTGGAAATGACAGGGGCACTTAACTCCCGAGCTGAGCAAATGACGACGATCAATCACGTTTGAATAACAATGAGCCACGGACCTGAAAATTATTTTTGTATAGAATCTACCCAGGAATTTATGAAAGGTGGAGAGCAGTCCAAGGTTTTAGGGCATTACGGCTCCCGGCTCGCACAGAGCGGCTCACACACTAAACAGAATTTATGTGTTTTAATTTTCTAAAAGGTAGATGTGGACTGGGTGCTACAATGCATAACATATAGTGCCAGGTTTTAAATATGGGGGTCATTTTCATAAAATATTATGCTTATTGCTTACACCCTTGAATTTCACTGGGGACTTTTATCAAATTTTCATTTCCTAAAAAATACTCAACTGCTGAGCTAACTATTAGGAATTATACCTTCTTCTTCCCCAACTGAAATCATTTATTTCTGGAATTAAATTTGAAGTCCTGGGTTCCTCTTTGTTCCTAAATTAGCCCTGATGAGGCTCAGGGCTGCCTGCTCTCTCAGGGGTGCGGCGCAAGCTCCCTGCCAGTGCTCCCTGCCCCCTGTCAAGCTCTCTGCTCTGAAAAGACCCTGGGGCTGTCTCTCAGGGGAAGCAAGCAGCCACCCACCCAACTGACTTTGAAACTCAGAGACCGGGCCACTGACACCACAGTAACCGGTATTTAGACTCCACTGCCAGCACTGAGGTTAAACTTGAAAGCCTCCTGCTCAGGTTTTTGTTTGTTCCCCGATGGTGCACAGGGAGGCTGCAAGTTCGCAGGGCACCAAGTTGCCTCAGACACCTGACAACAGGTGTGTTGGACATCTGACACCTGCCAAAGCTTTTTTTTTTTGTACCAGGGATTGAACTTAGGACCATGCGCTTTCAAGGCAGGTGTGGTGCCACTGAGCTAAATCCCCAGCCCTGAACGCACCCAATCTCATCTGATTTTGGAAGCTAAGCAGGGTCGGGCCTGGTTAGTACTTGGATGGAAGACGGCACTGCTTTTCTTGAGGAAGGCAGAGGAACCCCTAAGCCAGCAGCTGCAGGGACACTTGTGAAACACTGGTGTGGCGAAACAATCCCTGAAGCTAGAACAGCAGCCTGGAGAAGGAAGAGTCCTGGGAGTGGCTGGCACAGCTGCAAGGTACCAAGTAACGAGGCAGGCAGCAGAACCGCTGAGCTAAATGCCAGGGGCCCAAGGCGCCAAGTGATGAATGAGAGGTCACAGCCTCAGTGATGGTGACCTGCCCTCAAGGTCACAGAGGAGTTCAGACGGAAGCTAGCACAGAAGGGGGTACACAGGGCCACAGCACCCCAGGAGGGGTCACGCACAGTGGCGGGATGCCTGAGGTCCTGGGAAGGAGCTCACACCCACCAAGGAGGAATCAGGGCTGAGGTGGTCTTCAAGATGGAGTTAAGATTTGGGAACTCCTGCAGAGCAGTCTACTTCGAACACACCTGGCACAGAGCAAACACGGCAAAGGACACTTACAGGACCAGGCAAGGCATCTCCCAAGGGCACTTGGGCTGCGTGTGCACCAGAGCCCTGGGGACCCTCGCAGGACTCGTCCCACGCTGGTCCCCAGGAAGGATCTGCGACCCCCACCTTCTCTCCGTCACCGATGTGGGGGCGCACTGCTCGTTTCACACAAATTGATTCTCGCCCACAGTTAAAAGGATTTAGAAAAATGAGTCTCCACGATCATAATTAAACAAGCAATAAAACGGCTAAAATATACAACGCAATCAGTTTACAGAAGAGGGGCAGTGAGGTTGCTAATTATTTGCAAAGTAAAGGGAAGCGCAGCATGGTGCCCAGGAAGCGGGCGCCCACCCAGTCCACGGCCTGCAGATACAGCTGGGACCATTAAATAAATTTTGTACGATCTAATTAACTTGGTGCGCAATCTCAATTACTTTTCACCCAAGAAATCACTTTTGTTCAGTTTTATGTGTGTCTATTTCCCTTTTAAAAAAAAATGATGTAAGGCCTCGTCAGACAAGTGAGTTCCAAGCTGCATTTGTCTTTCAGCGGCTTGATGGCTATGCATTTAAAAACCCATTCTATCTTATAAACTAAAAATTAAACGTGCTCAGCTGTGATGGTCGTCATTGCATCTGCTATTTATATGCTAATGCCCTCCCTGGAAGGCCGTGCAAATTGCTGGCCAGGCCAATATCTCATGTGCATCTCTGGCTGCCAGAGACACACCTTCAAAGGATGGGGTGGCCACACTGCTGACCATGCGGGCACATGGGAGAAGACGTCTGTGCCAGGCCCCTGGTGAACCTGCAGGCCACAGGCAGGACACCTGGAGCACGCTCACCTCCCCAGCTGGTCTAAAAATCACACCAAGGCAGGCAAGCAGTGGACTTCAGGAATAGCTCTTCTCAGGAAGTCTGCTCACTGACAAGATCTCAGGGCAACACTCTGCAGTGCAGAGGACAGGCCTGGAGCTGTGTCCAGCCACTGGGGAGTCTGAGGCAAGAGGCCTGGCCGCACACGCGCAGAGAGGTCCGTGTCCAGAGCCGGCCAGGCGGAGATGGAGGACACACTGCCAACCATATGAAGGCTGAGATCCAGGTGACGCAGGCCAGGTGCCCGGGGATTCTGTGTCGGATGTGTCCCCTCAGAGTGGGGCGAGAGTGGCGCAAAGAAGCAGGTCAAGTCATCGTGGGGTCATCTGAAACTTACACAAACCGACATCACACCCAATGGAGTGTGTAATCGCCTCAGAGCTACTGCACTGCAAGCCTAATCACTCCGACCCCCGAGAGGCTTAACAAAGCGTGGGCCAGGGAGGAGGGAAGCCGGTGCCAAGCTGCTCTGGGAGCCCCACGTCTGACTGACAGGGGACAAGAAGTTCACCACAGCCTGCAGTCTCGGGAAGGAGCGGCCAGGGCCCAGCAGCAGGCCAGCTTCAGGATGCAAGACAGCACGCTCTGTTGTGCCACGACACACCAAAGGTGTGGGTGGCAGACACCAGGCGGCCTTCCTGTCACGTGTAGAGGCCAAGCTCACAGTTCTGCAGATTTTTTCATCTGTAAAATGGGGGTAAAGAAAAAGCCCACCCCACACAGCTGCTTCTGAGATTAGAAGGGTAACCCACGTGAGGGCATCTGAGACCTGGCTCATGGGCGGCTGGTAACATGCAGCCCTACAGACAGGGTGTGCCCAGGGGACAAGGGTGGCAGCAGCTGGCTTCGGGTGGGTCAGGCCTACAGTGTCCTCCCAGTCCCCACAACCCCTAGCCCTCCCCTGCGGATGCAGGGCTGTGGTGCGGGCTCGGCCTTCAGTGTGATGGAGAGGGCTGCAGCGCCCAGGAAGGTTGTTTACCGGCCCTGCTGCGGCACAAGGCTTCCTGGCAGGCTGATTTAGTTTCCCTGCCTTCCCCCGCGTGAGCCTGATGGGTTCAACATTTCATTCCCTGGGGTTTCTGCTTCTGTCCTTTTCACCTACAGGAAGAAAGTGCCCCCAACACGGCAGGGCCTGGCTGGGCGCAGCACATGCCTGGGGGTGTCCGGGAGGCCACCTGGCACCCTGACTGAGTACTGAGACGCCACGCAGCACTGCGGCCCCAGAAAGAGGAAAGGCTGCTGCCTCAGATGATGCCTTCTGGCCCATGGCCGGGGAAATTAGTATTTTGTTAATTACACAACGCGAAATAACTGGTGATCCAGGCTACGTAATTAAAAGGCAGGCAATTTAAAAGTTTTCAAAGGATTTTTATCAGTTTAACGAATGAGGCAGCCCTGGGTTATTCCCGCTCGCCTGTAACGGAGCTGGGTGGAAACTAAATCTACCCAATGACCCTCCACATTGATCCAGCTCAGATTTATCCCTGGCTGGCCTCCGACGGCGCTGACACAGAGACGCTCTATAAAACAAACACTTAAGCATATTTAAACCGGCTTAAGTATTTTTTGAAGACAGAACATCTATGTCAAGAGGAAAGCAGTATTACGCAGGGACCAACGACAGCAGAAGGGGCCATGGGGACCATGTGCTGCCTGTCCCCTAGGGCCTCTGAGGCAGAGGGAGCGCCCAGGTGCCCCTGGCCCCGCTCCTCGGGGTCTGGGCTGTCGTCATTTGAGCTTAACGGGTGACATCGTATTTGCTTCGGTCTCTTACACATTTGTTAGAAGTTCTAAAATATTTAAATCACGCACTATTGAATTAGCGCTGCCCGCTCAGCCTGTTCTACATGCAGAGTTAACGATGCCCATCCTACGCTACATGGGGAAACACCGAGGGAAATGATTGAGACCCTCCGTAAATTTTATTTGAAAATTAGCGAAGAACACCTTGTTCATAATTTCTAATTAAAACAGCTCTAATGAACACAGCCATTCATTAGCTAGCCCCACCTGGCCTGCATAGGCCACTGCGGAGCAGCAGCCCTGCAGCGCTGGGAGTGAGCGGAGCTGCAGGAGGGAGATGCGCAGATACCATGGCTATTCTGGGAAGCAGTGCTCACCCGCGCCAGGCGCTGCCACTCCCCACCAGTCACCTCATCTGCAGGCTGCTCACTCCGGCCACCGGGAGCAAAGGCCCCTGAGGATTTCAGAGCGCTGCCTCTGTTAAAGCAGTCTTTGGAGTCTAACAGGCGGCATCCCAGTGACAAGAGAGCGAGGTGCTGTCTCCTTCCGCCGATGCTGTAACAACCAGCCAGCCAGCCCTGCACACGGAGGACAGCAGCAGCCTTGCACTGTGGCCTGGCGGGAGCATGCAGGCCAGACAGTACAGCGGGAAGGGGTCAGCCCCCACCGCAGGACCCACAGCTAGGCCAAGTGCACCACTGAGGCGCACACATGGGAGAACAGTGTGTGGGTTAAGATGGGGCCAGCAAGAGCAATGAGGTTTGGGGGACGATGGCAGGTCCTGCACTCCAGGGGAGGCTGCAGTGGCTCTAGCAGGGCCAGGTCAGACACCTACAAGAGCTTGGATGTGGCCCAGCATGGTGGGAACCATGCAGCAGGTGCACCCAGCCCTGCGGACTGATTCTGGGGCATGAAGACCCCAAGCTGCTGATGCTGCAGGGGGGCAGGGAAGCTGGTGTGGCCTGGGCAGGTGGTCGAGGTAAAGCAGAGTGTGGCCCAAGGCCTCATTCAGTCTCCCTGGGTGCATGGCTATGCCAGCAGGTTGGGTGGAGCCATGGGCAGCAGCCACCACACAGGAGAGCTGCAGCCCCGGAGGTGCTGGTCTGCAGCTGATCAGGAGGATGCAGGTCTGCTCCACCGCTGGCCCACTCAGAGCCTTGGGCACAGGGTCCTACCAGCCCTAGTTCTGCTCCTGGCCCCAGATCACACACAAGCCTGGCAAGACCAGACTGTGCTACCTTGCTGCCCTCAAGGACCCATGGCCATGCCCTGGAGCACCAGCTGCCATGGCACAGCCACTAGCAACGTGACTACCGTGGTCAGAAGCCTAGCCTGGCCTGCCCCAGCCCTGACAGGAGGAACTGGGTGCACCTCAGCACGAGGCCATGCCACAGGCTGGTCCCTAGGCACCAAGAAAGGGGACCCTGGGACTCCAGTGCCAGAGCCAGCCCTGCCATCCTAAGGACCTTGCAGCATCCTGGCTGCTGACCTGCCTACTACTTCCTTCACACCAAGAAACCACTCTGCACTGTGCTCAGAATTCACAAGCTCATTTCTTGTATCAGTAACTGTAAGGCACCACAGAGCACCCACAAAATAGCCAGCACAGGCTGCCGCAGCCCAAGCTTCCCAGGGCCACCCTAGTGCTTGGACACAAGTTTAAGAAAGGAGCAAGGCCGCCCTCTGCTGGCCGGGGTGGGGATCCACGCAGTGGACGCAGGACCCTTCCTGGGCTCCAATGCTGGAGCTATACCACCTGCCCATGGGGCACTGCCCTGGCGCAGTCTGGTGGTCCTTCAGAGCTGGATGGGGTGTCACCCTCCCTGGGTCCTAGGATGGGCTTCTGGATGGCTCCAAACATGAACTTTTCCTCAGCAAAAACAGTACTCTTTCTACCTGAAAGCGACCTTCAACAGTCAGGGCAGCAGGGGCAGCACTGGGCTCCCAGGGAGCAGCTAGGGTCTGTCCTCTATCCTGAAGCAGACAAGAGATGCAGGAGAGTGATCAGCTGTGCATGAGGGCCCAGATGTGGCTCCCCCTGATCTAACAGCGCTAAGTGTAGCCCATCTCCATGCGCCATTGCAGAAATCTACTTGAGACCCCAGCACCCATCAGGCAGTGGGGACCCAGTGACAGTCCCAGAGCAGTGGCACCTTTGCCCAGCACACAATCCTGCAGCAGGCATTGCCAGGTGCCCTGCACTCAGGGGTTTGACAGTCCAGCTCTCCCCTCAGATACCTCGGTCCCTCTAGAGCCAGGGTGCCACAGGGCCCAGCAGACAGCAGCTCAAGTCTCCCCAACAGTCAGCACAGTACTGTGCTTGCCCCTCGGATCTACCCTGGCTGACTCTGGTGTCCACAGGACCCCAGCTGGCAGCTGCGCAGGAGCCCCAACTCACCGTTGGCGTGAAGTGCTGTACCACGCAGGGGATGAACACAGAGCACCAGCAGCAGGGACATCATGTCTGGCGGTGCAAGTGACTCAAGGGCAGTACCCACCAGAAGCAGCCCTACCCTGCACCCCTCTGCCCCAGGCAAGGCTGTCTGGGCTCCTGCTGCACATGTCCACACTGAGTGAGGAAGGAACAGGTCTTCTAGAGCCCCAGCCGCTCTTGCTTGTGCAGGACCACCACACTCTTGGCCCACACTTACCCCACAGTGCCCACTGTCGGGCTCAATGTCAAGTTCCTCGTACTTCTGCAGCACGAGCTCCAACTCCGTCTTCAGGTCAATGGCACGCTTCAGGTGTCCACCATGGGCCATGGCTCGGGTAAACCGCTGCAAGCCAAGGGAGTCACAAGGGCTCACGCAGCCCAGGAAGTTGGCCTCCACACCGGCTCTGTGGGCAGGGACGGAGCCCTCCCAGGCAGGGGTGGCTCATGGTCTGGGCCCAGGTCCCCTGATGATGAGTGCTGTGCCTGGCCCTTTCTGTGCATCCTCCTTTGATCCTGCACCCCCGCCATCCACACCCTTGTGCCCAGGCTCTCAGCCTGCTGGGGACACCAAGGGGGAGATGCCTGCCTTACCTGCACCCAGGAGCTCACAGCCGGCAGGAACTTGTTCTGGATCAGCTTGAGTGCGTCACGGGCAGCGTGGAGGACAGCACGGTTATCCTCATTCTCTTGCACCCTCAGGCTGTCTAGAGGAGGCAGGGAGTCAGGCAGACTGTTAAAGCCCTCAAGACACACAAGGTGCCTGCCCCCGATTCGTGCATTCCCTGGGAGGGACTCATGGGGCCTTGGATAGGAGCATCTGGCTCCTCACCAGGCACGCCCCGCCGCAGCTCATCCTCCTGCTCTGACACAGTCTCAGCTGTGGCCATCCCTTGTACAGGGCACCCGCTCCACCAGCACCAACAGAGCAGCAGCTCCAAAGAGGGTGACTCCAAGCCACTGCACCCTAAAGCTGTGACTGTGTGACTAAATCACACCTATCAACACAGAAAGCAAATGCCTGGGGTGCCACCCAAGAGGTGGGGTGGCAGGGTCAGGCAGGCCAGGGGGCCCCTTACCCGAGGACAGCTCCACAGCCAGTGTGTACTTATGAGAGCCAAGCCCATGGCTCCGCACGAACTCCTCTGGGTCACTGTCCTCATCCTCATCCTCTGAAGGACCCCCCGCTGCTGTCTGGGGCAGCCCCTCTCCACCAGCAGCAGCTCCTGGGTGGCATGCAGAGGCAGGCAGGTCTCTGCTGCAGCATGGCTGCTCCTCATCCTGGGGGTCAGGGCCAACAGGCCAGTCAGGGGCAAGCCAGCCAGGACCCGAGGCATGAGGGACAAACTCCACAGGTGAAGGGCTTACGCCCAGGTCCAAGGGCACCAGCAACTTGAAGCAGTTCTCCACCTCCATCAGACAGCAGCCAATCTCCTCAGACATTTCTGCCAAGAAATGGAGGCTGATGACTAAGACAAGCAAAAGAGAACTTGGCCCAAATTATCAGGCCTGCTCACTGCAGGGCACCGTCCAGCTGCAGGTGATCGATGGGCCTCCTTCCCAGGGAAAGCCAGGACCCCGAGCGCTGAGTTGTGGCAGTTCCTCACCACCCCAAGCCCCTGGCAGCCATGGGAGCACACACCACCGCCACTACCATGGGACAAACCCCAGCGGGGTGACCAGCCGGGACACTGTGCCCAGTATGCAGGGCAGTCACACACCAACACCGCCCTGCACCCTCTTCCTAGGGCGGCCTTCCCAGCCCTGGGTACAGCTTCCCGTCCAAGGGTTCCCCCAGGGCCTGGGCTGCTGTGGGGTGGCTGTGGAATGTCTGCAATCAGGACAGATATCTGTGGGGGGCCCACATGCAGGCAGGTCCCCAAATGTGCCAGTGGTCTCAGCCTGTCTTGGGGTGCTCTGCAGGTGAGCGACTGCAACCCTAGGCCTTCACACCTGGGTTGTGATCCACACCAGGGCTGGCTGACAGGAAGTACAGGTGGGGAACCTGGGAAGGGCACTGGTGAGGGCGAAAGTAGCCACGAGATGAGTGGGTGACAGGGTGCCCAGGGGGACCTGGCCTACACCAATCTACCCCAGCCTCACAGTGAATGACCACAGGTGAAGCCAAGCCCCTGGAGGCCAGGAAGCCAGGCAGCCTGCAGAGGCACAGCTCAACCCAAACCCTTCTGTCCAGCCCACCGGCCCCTGGAGGGTCCGAGTAGAAGGACGTGGGAGAACAGAGGCACAGGGCCAGCCTGGGAACTCGCCTTCCATCTCTCTTGCAGCCTGCTCAGCTCTCTCTCCGTAGATTCTATCCAAGTGTTTCTGCTTCTCTTCTTCCCGCTTTCTTTCTGCCAAAGTCCTGGCATTCACATCCTGAAAATCCACCTGAGAAATCAACAACAAAGGCAGGGACTGCCCAGCATGCACACACACGCAAGGACAGACTGACCCATGGAGGGCAACGTGCACCAGGCCCCCAGTCCACAGTGTTGTAAACACCTGACCTTGCTGCCTGGCTGTACATGTCTGCCACCTGAGATAAAAGCAAAAACCTAGTCAGGCATGGCTGTACAGGGCACAGGCTAGCAGGAGGCTGAGGCAGGAAGAAAGCAACTTAAGGCCCAACCTCAGCAACTTAAGACCCTGCCTTAAAACAAAACAAAACAAAATAAAGTGTAAAAAGGACTCGGGATGTAGCTCACTGTGAAGGCCCTGGGTTCAATTCTCAGTACAGGAGCTGGAGGCATGGGGTGGGTGGTTGTGAAAAGACTTCCAGCCCCCAGCCAAGCATGGTGGCACACCTGTCACCCCAGCTACTCAGAAGGAGGATGCAGGACTGCTTCACCTGAAGGCTTGTCTGGCCAACACAAGACTGTCTCAAAAAATAGGCAAAATAAAAGAAAAAATACTTTCAGCTGCCAGGGAGACACAGGCCAGCAGCAAAGGGGGCTCAAAGCCATCCAGGTATGAGCCTGAGAATGCTGCACAGTGGGCCCATGGGACGGCTAGGCCATCTGCTTGTGGCAGGGCACGGCGGGGTCTGGGCAGTGATGGGGTAGGGTGAGACAAAGGAGCAGACCCTGGAAGGTTTCATCACACCCAGGGCAGCCAGAGCCCACAGTAGGGTTCTGAGGGAACTTAAGGTGCGAGGGTGGAGCAGGAACCATTCCAGGATGGGGTGCATGTGTGAAGCTGGCACCTTGAGTGCTGTTTCTCCCAAGGCAATCCAGCAGCCCAGGTGCCCAGCCAAGCACCCCTGCACCCGACTCAACAGGGAGCTCTTCCACCCACCGCCCAGGTCTGCCCATCCAGCCCTAGGGAACCAAACGGCACCACGCAAGGCCCACTCACCTTTTTGGTGTGTCTTAGGAAGTGGTAGCCCAAGGCCAGCTTCTTATAGGCCTCACCAAACTGCTCATTCCAGCCTTCCACAGCATGCACGGCCGCCTGCTTCAGCCTCTGGGCTGCCTCCCTGGGAGGCGGCAGGGGCTGCTCATGGTCTGTGCCCAGAGTGAGCTCCAGGAACTCCTGGAAGTCAGAAATGAGCAGCAGCCTGAACTGGTGAGACCTGGCGAAGAGCACATCCACAATTCGGAAAGCGGAGAGGCGGATCTCGGCGTGGTCCTGGCTCAGCTGGGTCATCAGCAGGCGGTAGGCATGGCTGAGATGCTCCTCTGAAGACCTGGGGTCACAAGTCAGCCTGACTCAAGTGCCCAGCACTTGAAGGACAGGTCAGTCAGCCTGTGCTCCTGAAGCAGGGACACATGTTCATATGTCACGGCTCAGTCTTCACCCTCCCCTTTGGGAGCTGGGTTGGCACCACCAAGCACCAAAGGCAGCCACCAGCTGGCCTCCTCCTGTATGGCCCCACACACCAAAAATGTCCTTTACATTCCTAAAGGCGTTACAGCTCAGACACAGAGCGCTGCCCTAGCGCACGCTAGGCCGTCAGTCTACACACGCAACATAACGTGACACACATAAGAGTATTTCTCAACACATAAAGAGTATGATTCAAAGGTCAGTGGCTGTCAATATTCTCACTGGAATATGGCCCACCTCTCTGTTCACATCAACACAGGTGCTTTCAGAGTGGTTGCAACAGAGGCCTTACTGCCATGCAGCCCTGTATTACCAGCCGCCCTTTACAGAAAATCGACAGCCCTCACCCTAGCACGACAGAAATCAGGTGGGACACCCTACCCTGGCCAGAGCGCTTTCTGGGGTCCCTCTTTCCAGCTGCAGCCCCGTGTAACCAGAGTTAAAGGCTTTCTTGGATGTTGAGCAAAACTTGGTCTAAGCTGGTTTTTTTTTTACTGAAGCACACACACCTTTTCAATTAATACATGGTCACTTAATTTCCCTTGCTTTACAAACACATCTATCAGTAACCCTAGGTTCATGTTCGAGCAACTAGGAGAAAGGCATAGCAGGATTCCTACAGACGCTTCCTTGGGGGGCTTATCCTAAACACACGGTGTGGGGCAGTGTACACGAGTTTATGTGCTGGAGGTATAGGTCAGTAGTAGGGTTTGCCTATAATGCTTGTAGCCCTGGGTTCCACCCTGATCCATAGAAATAAATAAATAAATAAATAAATAAATAAATAATAAATAAATAAAATGGGGCAGTCATTGCACCACGAACTTTCTCTTTTCACGTTTACATATTTAGCTATACAGCTGTATGTGCACTGAGGGCTTATGGATCATATGCTCCGTAACACATACAAGTGGCACCAATCAGAAGTAGTCAGAAGAGAGCCTTTCTGTGCTCACCCTAACCTACACACTTGGCCCCAGAGTCCTGGCTCTGCAGGGCCCCTTGGTTTATTCCAGGTGGTGGCAGGCGGTGATGTTTCAGACAACAGAGGGGTGCTGTACCGCAGGGGCACCCACAGTCCCTACAAGTCACAGGCTCACTGCGCCAGCTATCACGAAACCCTGCCTCTACAGACATACTTGCAGATTTTCTTTAGTTCTTTCATTTTCTCGGGATTCAGTTGAGGTTCTCCTGAAGTTGTGAGCTCTTCTACCAACTTTGGAAGTTTCTGATCCATATCTAGGAATAGGGAGCAGAGACGCTTAATTACTAGCTGGTTCTGTACCTTTAGTTTTACTTGTCATCGAATGTTTACTGAGCTCGCCTCCGTGCTGGGCAGTGCAGGAGGCGCCGCGACACTGCTAAGAGGGGTGACTTCCTGCGAAACATGACCATTATCTAGGAGCCACTGGGACGAGTCGAGCAAAGCCTTCTGGTGTAACTAGTTAGTTTCAAAGACCAAACGTGAAGCGCCGCCGCTGTTCACGTCCCATATAAACCCCTGTTCCCTCCCGGTTCCCCCGGACGGGACAGCGATGGACGCTACCAGTGAGCTGGGGCCTGAGCAAGCGAATGCGCTGCGCGGCGGTACTCCACGACCACTGCTTCGCTCGATACCAAAGGCAGAAGTTCTGTGCAGTCACACCTGCTGCCCCCACTCAGCAGCCCGGCGGACACCGCCCAGGTACCCGGCCAACGCGGAACCAACAGCGCACCAACAGCCCCGCTCGCTTCTCCCCGCCCCTTCCGGTGGGGGCGGCACCGACCGGTCACAGGCCCAGAGCTCAGCGCCTATTGGCTCGCTCTTGCTGCGCGGCGCAGGCAGAAGTGGTCAGCAGCAAGGAGGCGCCCGCCGTCTCCCCGCCCATTCCGACGAAGGCCCAGCTAATCCCCTGCCCCGATAAGGGCAGCCAATGGTTCGCAGGCGCTAGGGCGAGGTGAGGCGGAGTTCCACGGGGTGACGTAAGCACGCTCCTGAAAAGGCGGGGCGGGGCGAGGGAGACGGCGAGCGAGAAAAAGGAGGCGGGAGGGCGCAGCAAATCCTTAAAGGGGCCGCAGATGCAGGCGCAGAGCATGGATTCCAGGCGGTGGGGCCTACGGGACCTTGAGGCCCAGTGGAATGTGTCAGCTGGGCCTCGTTGCCACGGCCGTCTGAAAGCTTGCACCCCACTGCACGGCCCCGAAGACAGTCCAGGTGGGAGCGAAGCCGCGGGCGGGTGTCGACCGAAGCGCCCAGCCCGCAGCCTGCTTTGTATGTCTGAGTGGTTCTGACCACTGAGCAGTGGTGTATGCAGGGAGGGAGGGGCCCCAGATCCCCTGCTCCCGGGCTGTCGGTGCGCGCTCCCCTCCCCGCCCGGTGCCTCCTTCCTGCGGCGACTTCGCGTCCCTCCGCACGCAGCGACTTCGCGGCCCCTCCTCCCTGCCGCACATTCCTGCAGCTTGGGCGTCAGCTCCCTGTGATCACCGGGTGGCCAGTGAGGATCACCTGCAGGTCAGCCCTCCCACCTCTCTGGGCAGCCAACAGCGACCGGGCGTCCGTCCTTCTGTCTGCCTGGGAAAATAAGCAATCACCCCAAGTCCAGTCCGTTTGTGAACCCCGACAGCCCCACCTTCAGAGCAGGACCAGGGCCTGAGCGCGTCCCACCACCTCAAGTCCAAGCCCAGCTCCCGCCCTGTGCTCTCCTGCCTACATGTGTCCCTAGTGCACTCCACACTGGCCAGAGACCCTCAGAGGCTGCCGTGAGATCCCATGGCTCAGGAGCAGATCAGGAGCGCTGCGTCTGCCTGTCTGAGGAGCCGGCTCGCAGGGCTGGTTCTCCCCAGGTCGGGCCTTGGGACCTGCTCTGTTTGGAAGTCTCTCCTGCACCTGCTCACGCGAGAGCGCACACCCTCCGCTCCTGGCCCCTTTGCGGTAACACGCTCGGGGCCTTCAGCCGTCTGTCCCAGACTTGGGCTCCCTGGTTTCCTTCTCTTCTCCACCCCAGGGTCTGCTCCCAGACAGCAAGGATCCTTGTTTTAGTCCATGAAGAAACAGAGCTCTGTAAATGATAAAACTGTGCATAAATATATTTCATTTCAACTTTATTTTCTAAGTCACTGACTGCAAACACGGATTCTAGGGTATGTCACATGTAGAAAAAATTCTGACCAGAGAAACCCAAAGGACAGGGTGAGAGAAATAGTAGTGTATATGTAGATCGTTGAGTTTTTACTTGAAGTGGTGGGTATGGTTTCGGTCTAAAATGTTCTGAAGTTAAGGTCTGGTAGGAAGGGGTGGTCACGGGGACGTGACCGGGAAGGGTGCATTCTCGTCCTCAGCTGCTCCTCGATCTCCCTGCTTACTTGCCACTCTGTGGTGAGCGGCTCTCTTCCACCACGCCAGTCTGCCACACCATTTCTGCCTTGGAACCAGCTGACCATGGTCTGAATCCACTGAACCTATGAGCCAAAACATAGTGAGTTAAACATAGTTGCAAAACATCCCTAGAAAAATCGTGGCAGGCCAAACCCAGCAATATATAAAAGCTGTCATACAATACGAGTATCTGGGGTTTATCTCAGCAATGCCAAGTTTAAGGACCTGAAATCAGTATCATCATCCATGTGAACAGAATAAAGGATGCTATCACACGAAGCAAAACATTTTGACAAAATTCAACATCCATTCATGGTCATAACTCTTAGGGAACGAGAATCGGAACTTCCTCAGCCCGATAGAGGACACCTGCAGAAAACTGACAGCGATGGCCATGTTTACCTGTGCAAGACTTACCTCCACTCCCACTGCACTCAGCACTGCCCCGGAGCCCAGTGATTACAGTAGAGGAAGAGAGGTGGAGTTCTGGGTGAGGGGACCCAGACCATCAAGAAGTGAATGTGCAAATCTTGGTCTGTGTATACATGGATTCCTGCTACTGCTGCTCAGCAACATACAAAGGAATTACTGTGTTTGTCAAGGGAGGCCAAGGCAGGAGGATTACAAGTTTGAGGTCAGCCCGGGCAATTTAGCAGGACCTCTTTGAAAACAAAAAGGAAGGGGGCTGGGGATTTAGCTCAATGGTTTGGTGGCCTGCCTAGCAAGAGCAAAGATCCGAGTTCAATCCCTGGTACCCCCAAAAAAAACAAAAAGGAAGGAACTAGAGAAATGTGACTCAAGAGTGTTCATATGGTAGGTGGCTGTGGTGGCACATACCTGTAAGTAATTTCAGCATTTGGGAGGCTGAGGCAGGAGGATTGCCATTGCAAGGCCAGCCTGAACTACACAGTGAGACCTTGTCGCAAAAAAAAACAAAACAAAAAACAACAAAAAAAAACAGTAGACTCAACCCAGATACAAAAACTGCAGTTTCCCTTGGACTGTGTGCATTGTTAACGTATGTCATTTTAAAATTAAAATTTTAGTCGGGCATGGTGGCACACACTTGTAATCCCAGCGCTTGGGAGGCTGAGGCAGGAGGATTGCTGTGAGTTTGAGACAGCCTGGGCTACATAGTGAGTTCCAGGTCAGTCTCAACTACATAGTGAGACCCTGTCTCAAAAAACCAAAAAAAAAAAAGAAAGAAAGGAAAATTAAATTTAAATTCAAAGAAGTTAACCAACAAGGCCTGATGCCCAGTGTTGGCAAATGCTGGAGGACAGAGCAGGAGAGCACTGTGCAGTACTGGTGCCTATGGGAAGTGGGCACATGCTTGGCAAGCTGGCAGCCCCGGCCAACCAGGCTGAGCCCTATGCCACTCCCCCCACAGTGCTGCTGAGCATGAATCCTGAAAGCCAGGCTTGTGAGAGTTCACAGCAGTCCTGAGGATGCCCCCACCATGCTCCAGTGTGCCACCCTGGCAGGTGAGCCATGGAGCCCACGAGAGCTAGCTGGGAAAGGACCATGGGCACTGGCACAGACTCCATGTGGACATCTGGGAGCCCATCCATGACTGTCCCAGGTGCCCTGGGGCAGTAATGCCACCCTGGTGCACATAGTGGGGAGCGCAGTGGCTAAGGAAGCTCCCTGGGCCATGGCACAGCAGGGCCCTGTGGGCACCACTGCCCACTCCTGGCTGGTGTAGGCAGAGTAGGTCATGGGTCCTGTTGAGGGCAGAGGTGTCAGCCAGAGCCATGTGGCCAATGCGCTGTACAGGTCTCAGGGCTCCCTGAAGCAAAGCACTGGTGCCTTGGGGAACAGAGGTCAGCAGTGGGCCCAGGGACTCCACCTCTGCCAAGGCCTGAACTGGTTTGCACCTGAAGAGGTTCGTGCATGACCTGTGGTGGGTAGGTGTTGGAGCTGGGGGCAGCAGCCACAGAGTGGGAGCACAGACAGCAGAAAAGGGTGGCAGAGCAGCTGCTGAGGGTGGCAGCTATGGCTCAGGATCCCAGACCCGACTGCTGATGTCCACAGCTGCAGCCTCTGCCCACAAGACATGGCCACACAGGGCCCTGGGAACCTGGGCTGGAGCTGACAGGAGTCACTTGCAGAACCCATCAGGCTGGACCTCTGGCCCCAGCAGGGCACTGGGTGGCACAGCAGAAGCCACAGCAGTGTTGCTGTGCCCAGGCAGCCCCTGGAGGCCCAGACAGTGGCTCCCTCTCGTGTCTGGACAGCAGTGAGAAGCCAGGCTGTGTGTGTGGCTCTCTGTGGCTGCCCAGCCCGCTGCTGGCAGGGAGAGCAGGGCAGACCCTGGGGTCAAAAACGCTCACACAGAAATGAGAAATAGAAAGCCATTTTATTAACACGTTTTACATTTACAGTTTATTAGCTAATTGACATCAACATGCAAAAATAAGCGCTAGATACAAACCTCTACAATGTGGTGTGTGAACTACAGGTTCGTGTGTCTGAAACCCCTCAGTACTTGGGAACAGCATTGAGACTCTAGGGTTACCGAGCCATCAGCAAGGCCTCTGCAGAAACGCGGTCCAGTGGATTTCCACGTGATACATTCTCGAAGCAGGAAGTAAGGCGGCGCAGAGGGTGAGACCCGAACCTGCGCACATGGGCCGGCCAGGACACTGTGCCTCGCTAGCCCTGGTGCCGCACAGCTCTGGATGAAGTCAGGAGAGGCCCCGTGCGCTGTGCCAAAGTCCCCACCCCAGTCATGGCCAGTACCCGGGAAAGGACCAGCCCATTCCTCAAGCCCCCGAGTCTCACGGTCAGCAAGTGGAGGAGACCTAGAGACACGGGAGTCATTCCTGTTTTTGAGATGTTCTAGAGTCCCTCACGGTCAGGTCAGGTCAGTCTGTGGAGAAGCTCCTCTGAGAGGCGCAAGCATCAAAGAGTTGACGCATGTTACGAAATCCTACCGATCGAAACGTTTTCAATTACAAACAGCAAATCTCACTTCCTCTCTCCCTAAGAGTATTTGTTGTTGCTCACTGATCTTTGGTCGCAAGAAACAGGCTGGGGTCAGGGACAGGAGGAGCGTGCGGCGACAGTCTACATGATGTACACCTTCTCGGCCTGTGAGAAGTGGAAGACTTCTTTGGTTCTCGGGCAAACAACTTTGTCATCTTGACGGATAGAAAGCAGAGACTGAAAAAGACAGGAAAACATTAAGACAGGAAATGCAATACGCACTAGGATTTCCAGTGAAACCCATGTGAGGAACCCTCCGGGAAGAGACCCCTCATTCTGCACACCACTTCCTGAAGGTGCACCTGTCACACAACCTTGGGGCTGCTCAGCTGTGGCTCCGCCCCTCACCCATCTCCAAAAGATGGCAAGTGCAGCCCAGCACCGCCCTGCTCTCTCACATTGTAGCCGTAGACGTAGCCATTGGGCAGCATCATGGGCGGGTTGTTCTCATTCATCACATCGCCAGAGATCTTGCAGACCAGGCGGGAGTTGGCACAGTGGGCCATGGGCAGGGGCTGGGCCAGCTTGTTCAGGGAGCGGCTGCACACTGGGCAGTCGGGGCTCTTGGAGCTGCCATCCTCCTTGTAGCACTGTCTGTGCACAGGGTTAAGGAAGGGCTGGGGGCCACTGGGGCAGCAGGGAGACAGGCATACTGTGGCTACTCACCATAGGCACCATGCAGAAAGCAAACACAGCTAATGAGAGAATGCGGCGCCCAACAACCAGACAGCCTACGCAGCCTGACCCAATAAGCAGGCACGGCGCCTCAACCTGCTTGCCTCTGGCAGGAGCTCAGCTTGGCTCCAGGTCCCTCAAAGTCCTAAAGATCTGGACTGGGTTTGGAGGTCACTCAGGGTCAGCCGCCTGGCCCCAAGAACACAGCAGCCCCTCAGATCAGGAGACAGAGCCACGTGAGCCCACAGACTGAGCTTTCAGACCCCTAGCCATCTCAGCACAACAAGCTCAACAAAGGGGAAACGTGGTCTGCACAGGGATGTGGCACCTGTCCTTTGGGCAGGACACGGTGGCACAGGAAGGGCCACTGTGCTAAGACGTGAGCATGGGCAGGAGCTTGACCACGGGCAGGGAGGATACGGTGTCTTGATCGCCGAGAGGCCAGCCTGCAGAGTGAGCGTGAACACAGAGCTGTTCCCCAGCTGGTGCAGGCGGTAGTTGTCATATCGGAACTGCTGGATCAGCATCCGCCACCGTGCCGGGTCCAGGAGGTCCTGTAAGAGACAGGCAGGGGTGCTGGGAACCTTTGGGGAGACCCACAGCTGGCAATGGAGTCGCGGTGGGTGAGACACACAGACACCCCCCAACCAGCCTGACTCAGGACCCCTGCAGGGCCTGCAGCCTAACTCTGCGGAACAGCTCCCTGTGCACACATCCACTGACATGCTCTGCAGTGAGAATCCCAAGGCCCGTGGCAAAGACAGGACTCCCAGGTAGGAAGCACAGCAGGGCAGAGGGAGCCACAGAGCACTAAAGCTGCAAGGGGGAAGTCATACTCCAGAGAATAACACTGGATGCAAAAGAGCAACTACAACAACCTCAGCCAAGGATCATGAAGAGAAAGCCAGACACTAATGTCCAAGAGACAGAGATGGAGGGAGAGAGGAAAGACAGAGGAGCTGGGGGCACTGGCCATTCATCCTGGGCAGTGGGGGCAAACCTACGGCATGTATGCGCAGTAGGCTATATCATGGAAAGCTCTGTTACTGTGTTTTTCTTTTAATGAGTTTTCTCTAAACTAAAACCTCAGCATTTAGGTTTAATTGCAGTGTTGGCACTTTGTGGCAAATACTTGGGTTTGGGGCTGCAGATTGGGCACTCTTCTCTAAAAGGTTCACTGTCACTGGTACAGGGTAATGACACAATTTCAACCTTTCTTTAAAAGTTTTGTTTTTAATCTTATTTTTTGAAGGGAAAGTCTCTCTGGGATTAGACCAAAAGCCCAGAAGGCTCTCACAGAACAGTGAGACAGCTTGGGGGCCCTTCCTGAAACCTTTCATACCAAGGCCTTATGGCCACTACCTCCCACCAACAAAACCTTGCCCTGAGTTTTTGGTGACCCAAGACTCATAGGTGGGGGACTCTGCTCTCTGGGCCTGGTGACTGCCGAGGTCTTTTTCATGTGGGATGCCTGCATTCTCAACTCTCCTTTAAGCTCACTGTACCCTAGGCTACCTGCTTCCCGTGAGCCAACTCTGTCCCATGTGACCTTGGTCTGTCTTCCAGGTCACAGAATCCCTCTGAGTTCATGGACAGGGGAAGACATAATGATGCGTTATGCCTGTCACCAAGCTCAACTCTGGGCACGCGCAGAAGGTGGCAGTGCACACAATGGGACCAAGGTTGCCTCAGCCTTCCCTGCCACGTTTGGCCACCTCAGGGAGGAGGGAGAGACCAACCACACTGCAACCCAGAAGCATTGCCCCAGAGTGGGTGAGCCTGTCCTGCATTTCCAACAGTCTTCTCCGGAGCAGGAAAAGAGACCCACGATGTTGATTTAAGACAGTTCAGATCTAGTCGAGGATCTAAGAACCAACCCTGCAAACCCCATGAGCAGGGAACTGCCCTTCCACTCTTCCCAGAAAATGAACACACACATAGGAGCACCAGGCTCCTGGGACTCAGCCATGCGTTCAGGGCCAGTGCAATGACAGGGCAGGCCCTGTGGCAGCCCTCAAGGCCAGAGCGTGGGGGGCCTCCATGGGGAGGCAGCGGACCCACCAGGGAGCCAGACAAAGGAGACCAGCACCCACTGAAGAAAGGAGAACCCCACAGGAGGCCAGTGATCTGGAGACCAGCACCCTGACACCCACAGCAAGCACCAGACCCGGAAGAGAAATGCGAGAGACACCAGGGCTGCAGAGCTCCTGAGCCTGGACCCGGGTCCCTCCGCAGGGCATGTGGTAGCCCTGCCCTCACATGGCACAGGGGCTACCTTGTACGGGGAAATGTGCGTGTCTGGTGGGAAGGCCAGCATGCCCATGACCTGGCGGACCTCGTCGAGTTGGCTGCCCTCCGCCTGGCTGAAGTGCTTCCTCGCATGTCTGAAAAGCAAATGTTGGCACACTTCAGTCTGCATGTCAGCGCTGAGGACCTGTGCTGATGGGCTGCACGTATGAATCAGGCACAGGAAGCCCTCAGCCCCGAGAGCTCTGGTGGGCAGGGCTGTGGCACCTCTACCCTGAGTCCCCTGTGGCAGCCCCACTCAGGTCTGATCCAGGCCTTGCAGCTGCCCACCCACCAACACCTCTGCCCCATGTGCAGGCAAACACATGTATGCATACAGCCGGTCCCATGGACTCCCTGGCATTGGTCTCTGAGGTCCACTGGCTGGCCAGGAACTGGCTCACATACCCCTGGTCCTCCCCGACTTCTGCACTGAGCCCCTCAGAGTAAGCTCCTGTACCCATGGCCAGTGACGTGGTGACTGTGGCCCTGCATGCCCAGAATAAGACGTGCCCTAGAGAAACAAACCCGACACCCGAAGGGATATGGACCTGGACAGGGGCTGGAGGCGAGAACAGGGGGCAACGAGAGGGCCACAGGGAGGTCACAGGGCTCAAGGGAGCAGGAAGGGAGCCCCACAGTGGTCTACCCGCTGGACAAGCAAGGAGAGAGAAAAAGAATGACATGAACGTTTTCTCTTCTGTAGCTCTGAGCACTGAACCCAGGGCCTCACTCTAACAGAGCAATATCCCCAACCCTTTTTAAAGTTGTATTTTGAGACACAGCCTTACTAGGTTGTCCGGCCTGGCCGAGCCTGAGTTCACGGTGTGTGCTGCATCACCCAATGAGGTTCTCTTAGTGTGCGAACTTGCACGTAACACCCGGGGGCTGCATACTGCAGTTCACCAGGCCATGTTGGACGGCAGGTGTCAGCCAACCCCACAGCCCCGCCTCACACCGATGCCTAGCACTGGGGTCAGGCACCTGGCCTACTCATTTACTAAAATTGAAAGCTGCAGGGTACAATGACCAGTGCCTATACTCCCAGCTACCTGGGACTGGGACAGGAAGCTCACTTGAGTCCAGGAGTCAGAGGCCAACCTGGGCAGAGATATCATCTCCAAATAAATTCAGTTTTAAAATAAGAAAAAAATTTTTTTCCTCACTGAGTTTATTGGTACATTTAAGGTAGACAGTACAGTTGCATTCATTATTGGGATCTTGTACCTTTACATGACAGGTCTTGGTTCTTTTTCCCCTTGTAAAATAATTTTAAGTGTTCCAAACTAATCCCAGCAACTCATGCATCTATGTAAACTAAAACAAGCCCTTTGCTGACTGGGCCAAGGCTGCTTCCCAGGGCCCAGTAGCGGGGAGACACCTTCCCTCAGCTCCCATACAGAAACCCACCTGCACTCTGCCCAGGCCCAGCCCCTGCCCCTGGCAACCCCACGCCTGCTCCTAGAAAAGCTGGCCTGGGCAGAGCTCTGCTCTGGCCCCCCCAAGCCCAGCCCTCCCACCTGCACCTCCCAAGTTCCTACAGCCAGTTTTGGCCTCCACCCCGGGGGCTCTGCAGAGCATTCTGTCTAGGTTATCCTTGTGACACAATATAGAAATAGCTTTGCTATTTTTCTTTATGTTTTTTTTTTGGTGGGGGGGTACTGGGGATCATACTCAGGCCCTTGCATTTGTGAGGCAGGCGGCAGCACCATTGAGCTAAATCCCTGGCCCATTTATTTATGTTTTTTGTTGTTGTTGTTTTGCTTTGCTATTTTTCTTATACTCACTTATAGCAAGAAAATCCAGGAAATAAAAGTAAAGTCCCTCAGCATGTCTGCCTACCCCGCCATGCTGTTTTAGAGTGAAATGGAAAGTTTTTATCCCTGTTGGCATGCTTTTCTCACCCTGATGTCCCAGGTGTCCACAAAGAAGTCCTAGGCCACCACTATCTGACCACTGGGAGCACAGAGCAGGTGCCCAGACACCTGGACGCCCGCCTGCCCCTCCTCAGCCCTACAGCAGGGCCAGACACTCCAGGGACACCCAGGCTGCTTGCCTGCAAGGCAAGCGCTAGGGCGGAGAAGCAACAGGCACTGTGAGGCAGCCCTGTCCAGGCAGGGGCTAAGGTTCGCCAACTCCCTGGCACCAAGGAGAAGCACTTCGGACAGGAAGGGTGATGGTGTGTATCCTTCCTCCACAGCCGCACCAGTGCCTCACTGCCTGGCCAGGCCCTGTGACTGTGGCTGCACAACTGAGCTACTAGCTGGGATCACTGACCCAGCACAGCCCAGGGTACAGGGCAGGACACCAATGTGTGGCCTCTGGGCGTACCCTTGCACCCCACTTGCACTCAGCACTGCCTGCACCTGCTGGGGCACCTTGTGGGAGGCCTTACTTGCACCCACTCTAGCTGGACACAGGTCTCAGGTGGGCCCTGTAGACCTACACTTCTGCTAGGCTCTGCCTGGAGCCCCACCCTGGGTTATCTCTATCTTTGGTGCTGGCCTCTCTGCTCCGAGCCCTGGGTTTAACTGCACAGGAGCCTCAGCAAAGCTGCAGTGAGAAGATGCCATGACCCAGGCCAGGCACCAGGCATGGCTCCCATCTGAGGGCATCTGCTCATGAGGAGGAGGGATGTTGGGGCATACCCTCCTCCTCTGGACACCATGCATCCAAAGGAGGCTGAACAGGTTGGGTGGGACTCCCCAGAATGAGGACTACAGCCACTGAGTACTCCTGATGCTGGAGTGATGGCACTGCCCTAAGTGGGAAGCCAGACCCAGAGCTTAGGCCACCAGCTCACTGGATGGGGAGCCCCACCCCATCTCAGACGCAGCGAAATGCAGCTACCATAGCAGCAGGGCATGATGGGGAGGGAAGAGAGCCGCCCCAGGGTGTCCCATCTTCCATCACAAACCCATGTGTGTGAACACCTACCTCACAGCATCCAGGCGCTTATTCTGCCTCACAAGCTCGATGAACTCCTGGATCCTGAGGCTGAATTCCAGGCAGCTCTGGAGACAGATAACAGGGGTCTCAGATGGCAGTGCAGGCTCCCAAATACAGCACTCACATGTCCCAGGCAGGCCTTGCAAAGGACGCCAGAGCCCTCAATGGGCACCAGCCTATAGCAAATGCCTCTGGGGACCATCATGACTCTGGCTTGTGGGCCAGACATGTGGTGTGGAAGCTGCGTGTCACCCTGGGGGTGGAGTGGATACCGCCCAGGCTCCCTGACAGGCATGTGTTGAAAGGTGTCACCAGGCATGGGCGGCAGCCAGAGACCCAGGGGAGAAGTGTAGCATGGTGCCTGGGTCACCCCAATCACCCCACAGTCATGTGAGCACCCTCACCCCCATTCCCAACGCCTGCCAGGCCTTACGCTTAGTGCATTTCCCACCTGCCCGCCTGTGCATGCTGCTGCCCATGCCATGGGCCATTCTGGGTAGGCCAGACCAAGGTGGCAGGCAGGAAAAACTAAAGACGTGCAGGTGAAGGAGTCAGGTAGATGCCAGGGGAACACTGAGGCAGTGGCAGGAGGCTCCTGCCTGACCTGAAGGCTGGGTTGGCCAGGACCAGGAAAGGTGGGGAAAGTGGCTGTCATAAAGACAGGAGCCCAGGACCTGCAGAGGTCGAGAGCTCTAGACTGGCCTGTGGAAAGCTCCATGCCAGAAGTAGGGAGGACTGGGAAGCTGCGGGGCCTAGTGGTGTCTTTCTAGGGGCTGCAGTGACTGACGGATACTATGGAGCACAAGACGAGGCAGCCTGCAGGGAATCCGCCATGAGGATCTAATCTGGGCAGGAAGCGTGGCTGCAGTCGAGCAGGATGACCTCTAGCAGCCTCAGAGAAAGCAGGCCCCACACTCTGCACTTCCACTAGAGGTAGCAGTGAGGCACAAGCAGGACCTGCAACCCCATGGCATCTACACGGCAAGTGGATCAACCAGTGCAACCTCTAGACTGACACCCCAAGACTCCCAATAACTCATCCATGCCCACAGCACCTCTTCACCACGCTCACTCATTCCAGAGACCTCCCCACCTCTCACATAGGCAGCTCTACCCAGGCCACCACCTGGTGTCCCCATGCCGCTCCACACTCATGGAACAACCATACAGGACACCTGTCATCTGGACAGGAGGTGACAGGGTGGGGTTTCCTGTCCCCCCTGAACCTAGGCAGAGGAGCAAAGGGCCTGCTCCAAGCTGGGCAGGAGTGGTCTGACTGCCAAGGTGGGGCAGCGCTGCATGTCAAGGGTGAGTTTATGGGATCAGGGAGAGGACAGAGCACCACAGGGCTCTGGGAGGGGCCCAAGGCTGGGTGGTCAGCAGCACCCACTGCAAAGCCAGCCCCACCAGTTTCCTAGGACACTCATTGGCTGCTGCAGCTGCAGACTCTGCCTAAAGTAGGAAGGAGCACAAAGCCGTACAAAGCTCTGAGAGGAGCAGCACTGTGTATACCCTGTCCTGGCTGCAGGGCACCAGCAGACACTGCCAACAGGGAGGTGTGTCTGCATGGGATTGGCCTCAGCCCTGATCTACCAACCACACAGACCTGAGGCCTCTGTGCTCTCCGTCATGTGTGACACGGAGACCTGCGGGACCCACATCCCTGCTTCAGTGTCCCTCAGGATCTAGGCACCCGAGTCATTCAACACACAATCACTTGCCACCCTGTTACTTTAAACTCACTTCCAACTCAGTGGAAGTCGGTGTCAAAGGTTCTTTTGCTGCCTAGATGTTCCCTGCTGTGCTCTGAGTGACCTCTGACACGGGGCTGAGCCTGGCTTGCCTGTCATGCGCAGTTAGCACCTTGTACCGTTCACACCTGCAGGCCTGAGTCTCCCCGTGCCCACACGTGCACCCACCAGTGGCCTCAAGAGACACAATGAGTGCCAGGCTGTGGAAATAGATGATGCTCATGCCACACAGAAATGGTCCTGAGCAGTCCCTGGGAGGAAGGGTGGGGCTGTGGCATGGCCGAGGATTACAAACCGGTTCTCCTTTCCTTTCAGGGTTTCCACACCAAGATTCTCAACCTTTTTAGGGGAGCTGCCAGCAGCTCTACTCTTTCGCAGCACCTGTGCCTCGCGCTTGCCCTGGTGGCCCTGAGTGGCACAGTGTGTCATCCTGATAGGCTCACTTAGGAAATAAAACCATCCCTCCTGTGGATGAAGGCCAGCCCTTCTGGCAGCACTGGTACGACACCATCCTTCAGTGCACAGTTAAATCTAGCTCAGGCCACTGTATTGGAAAGCTGCTGTGGTCTCTAGGAAGTGTGTATCAGTGGACCCACAGCCCAGAGTGCTGCAGCCCACAGGATGACGACCTCCAGTCTGTTCTCTGAGTGAGTGTGGATGCCCAGGGCCACTGGATGCAGGCACAGTTCCCACTAATGTGCTGCACACGTAGTGGGGCTCCGTGCCAGCCCAGCTCCTCCAGGGCCTCATGCAAACCCAATGGAGGAGACAGTTCCTACCCTTGGTAGAACACTATCCGAAACACCCCAACCAATATCACCACCTTCACACCAACACCGAGCACCACAAACCAGCAGTGAGGGTGTGCTGCGCCCTCTACCTCCTCCTGCAGGAGAGCCCCCAGCCCCACCCCAGGGAGTCCCCGGCACCTTCATCTTCCGGAGCCGGGACTTGTTGTCGTGGCACCAGGCCAGGCAAGTGGCCGTCTCACGCCTCTCCAGGGACTCTTCCACTTCTTTGGCTGTCAGG
Organism: Fukomys damarensis; assembly: GCF_012274545.1. Lineage (NCBI taxonomy): Eukaryota > Metazoa > Chordata > Mammalia > Rodentia > Bathyergidae > Fukomys > Fukomys damarensis. Next base: position 740,903 of record NW_022900947.1, on the reverse strand, counting down.
AACATTTCAATATTTACCAGGTCCTAGAGAAGGGGCAGCAGCTGGGTCAGAGCATGCCAAGCATTGGTCCTGTCCTCCCTTCCCAGCCCCAATACCTCAGCAGCCAGTCCAGGGGCAGTGCTTACAGCAGGTGCCTGTGAACCCACACGGGGCAGATACTGCTGCTCCAGGAGCTAGACCACGCCAGGGTACAACCCTCCTGGGAGCCCAGCATGGGCTACAGTCCCACAGGCCTCTAGCACAGGTAAGGCCCTTAAAGGAGGATTTTGCTTTCTGTAGCAGAAGCTCCCAGCAGAGAAGGGCACAGTGCCCTCACTGTGAAAGCCAGACAACAGCAGCAGGAGGCAGAGCCCACTGGGACACAGCCAGCTCTGCAATCCTGGGGTTTATAGGCATGTGCCACCACGCTGGCTACTTCTATTTTATTTTAAAAAGGTGGTATTTTGGGTACTGGGAGTGACTGGGGGCTCCCAACTCCTCAGAGCCTGTGCTGCATGGGAGGGGCCAAATAGCAGCCATGCCTGCTGTACTCGGGGGACCCTCATGGGGCCAGGCCCCCATGACCAAGGACCCAGTGCTACAAGCAAGGACCATGACAGAGCCACTTGTCATGAGGCAGGTGGGGATACAACCTGAGGAAAACAGAAACCTCAGATGCTGCTTCTGTGTCTGAATGATTCAAGCAAAGCCTCACAAACAGAAATCAGTTCCTGGCCAGACAGAATGCTCAGCAGCACAAAGTGCCTCTTGGCTCCTAGTTGGACTGAGAGCACGGGGCCTGGCCAGCGCCTGTGAGATGCTGGGACCCAGCTTTGGTCTGGTCCTCATCAGCACCACAGCCTGAGCCCCAGGCACCACACCCACAGGGCAGGTGGGCCCTCATCCACACAGCCACAGCTGAGTGCCGGCTGGAACCCCTCTGCTAACACAGTAAAGACAAGCCATGACAGTCAGTCAGTGTCCCACCCATACTGTTCCTGTGTCTGGCAAGCAATGCGTATGTAATACCAGCTAAAAAGCACATTTCCGCCAATAGTACAACAGTCACAGACAATGAGTTACAAGAAAATTAAAATTAAAAGGAAAGCAATCAGCCCACCCACAGGCACAGCACAGGATGCTGCAGTGTCCAGTGCAGTAGTTGTATCCAGCTGGGCCTCCCTGGACTGAGTGGGTGCCACCGCTTCAGGGCCACTCTGTAAAGGGCAAGCCGTGCCCCCACCGAGAGCACGGCATAGTACCGACAGTGCCTCAGGGAATAAAGGCTGAGAGCACTGGCTGCTCAGTGTTAGACTAGATGGCTTTGTTTAGCTTGGCCACATACCCTTCTTCGGAAGCCAAGCCTTGCCGAGATGATGCTTTCAAGGGGAGACACTTTCCTTTGCTCTGTGTGCAATTCCAAACATTTTGTCTGACACAGGACAGACAGGGTTTGCCACAGGGGTTCCCACCTGGACCACGGCACTGCCTCACCAGGACTCCTAGCACCAGGTGAGCCTTTCAGAGCTGCCCTAGGTGTGAGGCTCCTGGGCCCATCGTAGCAGAGGGAGCCCCGGTCTGCAAATGTCCTATCTACAGCACATGGCAGCTTCAGCCTCCTGGGCCCTTCCACTTCTCTTCCATGCCTCCTGTGCAGCTTAATGCCCATGCCCACCCTGTGCTCTTTCATGCCAGGCCTTGGCCACCCACCTCAGGTTGCAGGGAGAGCATAACCAGATGTTCAGGACAGTGATGTGGTGAGCACCAAGCAGCTGCCCACCCAGGATAGGCCAGGCAAGAGAGGCAGCAGGGCCCAGTGGCCTGGTGGATGAGGGTGCATCAGCACAAGACAGTGGACAGCCAGGGACAGAGAGGAAGTCTGTGCGTGCGGCCCAGTGCCACCAGAGGGGACCTCGAGCGTCCCACACCAGCTCAGTGTGGACATACCATCTCGCGGCTCCACACCCCACAGTGTGCAGCGGAGCCAACGCAGAACACATCTGGCCTAGCAGAGGAGGGCTCAGCTTCACCCAGCGCAGAGGAGGCCTCCTGCACTGCCAGGTACCCTTCCCCTAGATGCCCACAGGCAGGGACCCTCAACACTGGCACAGGCAGAGCCAGACAGAGAGACCTCGCTGGTCATGAGAAGCCAAAGCCCTGACAGGGAGCAGACAGGAACGCGCCCATGCACACCCCTGGGAAGGAGGCAGGGGCCTTCCCGTGGCCCAAGGTGGGGATGCCCGAGCTGCAGGCAGGAAGGGGCTGCCCACCTCAATGCCACTCTGGCGTGCCAGCTTCACAGCCGTGTTGTAGTAGCCGCAGCGCAGCAGGTGCTCCACCATCATGCGGTCCATGCGCTTCCGTTTCCACAGGCTGGCCGCTGCCGGCTGGTCGCTGCTGTGCTCCTTGAGGTGCTCGATCCTGCGCTTGCACAGCTTGGCGCTCTCATCCTCTGCCTGGATGGACTCCACCGCCTGCCACAGCAGAGCCACATCAGGGTGGGGACACTCACAGCCCCATGGCAAGGTGGGGACAAAGGTGCCACTCCTGAGGGCTCAAAAGAAGGCAAGCAAGGACAGCAGAAGCAGAGCGGGGGCATTTGGATCACACAACAGAAATTAGAAGGACAGGGCTGGACGTTTGTGCCCAGGCAAGGGTACATCTGGCCAGAGATGGCTGGCAGGCATGGGGCGCTCCACCACCTGGTGCTGGCATCTCTCTCAGGTACACTGGTTTGTGCTGTCTGCTCTGTGCTCCCAGGGGTGTGAGATTTGAAATGTGTTATCCTGCCCGAGTTAATGTTTTTTTTTGGTACCAGGGATCAAACTTGGGTCCTTGTGCAGGCGGCAGCACCAGTGAGCTAAATTTCTGGCTCTGCCCTGATTAATGTTTCTCATTATGAAGTGACTTGCTGAAGGCAGTGGAGGCACTGAGAGGGTCCTCGACCTCGCTGGCCTGTGCACACCTCTCAGTGGGCCCACTATGAGAAGCCCGCTGTGGGGCTGCTGTTCCCTCAGGAGTGGTCTCGGCCTGGGCTTTAGTGTCACAGGTGAAAACCCTGCACTGCCTCCTTCCACTGATGCTGTTCAGCGGGTGTGAAACACCAGTCACTGCTCTGCTCCCTCTGCCACACCTGCCACCCTCTCCTTCCTCCCATGCATTTCCACTGTCTCTGTGCCGTGTCAGACATCTCCTCAGACCCACGTCTAGCTCTCCAGCTCCTCCTCAAGCTCTGTCTCATTGCTAACTTGTAAACTTAGAAGCAAAGCCTGTGCTTTTCATCTCGGTTGTTTGATACACACACACACACACACACACACACACACACTCTCACATGGCAGAGCTGGGATCCAGCCCAAGGCCACACGCAATACCATCATTGAGGTGTAGCGTGAGGGAGGGCCCTGTGGGTCTCCAACAGGTCCTCACTTTCCATACCTCAGGGTCACTGTCCCATACCCCACCCCCTGACCAAAGCTCCTGGGCAGCAGCAGTCCTTGGTCTTTCCACCTCCCTTATTCCTGCCTCCTGTTTGGACTAGTGCTTCTTTTATGCCACATGAGCTTGCTGACACTTCCAGAAAGACATTTCAAAGGATACTGCTTTGGGGTTATTTGTAGTGCGCAATTAGTCCAAATACCCCAGACTATCAGTCCCAGCAACCTCATGTGCACTTTTGAGGTAAAATCTGAAAATAAGTCAAGCTGTCACACACCCAGCTTCCCCGCTGCCAGCCTGGGGACAGCAGCACCCACCTTCCGCTTGAGGACACTGAGCTTTTCCACCACGCCATCCAGAAGGCTGACCACGGAGTCAACGGCTGGGCAGCTGCTCAAGGTCTTCTCCAGCTCGGCCACCACCATGGTGACGTGGCTCGTCTCTCGGTCAATATTCTTCTGGGCAGCTCGGAAGCGTTTATTCAGCGTCTCGTAGGGCACCTGGACATGGAAGGGCAGTCACACATGGCCACGGCACACGGATTCCTCACAGCACCTGCAGAGGTGATGCCGCCAGCCCTCAGCCACCACCTAGAATGTCTGACACAGAACCTGACTGGGCCTGCGGAGCCCTGGGGAGAAGAGGACGTGCCAGGCCTTGCCTGTCCAGAGGCCAGCAACCCAACTTCCTCCAGTGCATGCTGACACAACTACCCCAAAGTTCACTATAAATGCACCGATGAGGAAAATGACCGACAGGAGACAGTGATGGATGGACTTTCCTCCCCCAGGCACAGCAGCGCATCCACTGAGAGGTTAAAGCAAAGCTATCAATGCCATGCATGCACTCCTCCTCCTCCTGAGAGACATCTGCCCTACTTGAAAATTCCCTTCCAGCTGGGCATGGTGGTGCACCCCTGTAGTCCCAGCATTCCAGAGGCTGAGGCAGGAAGATCACTGTGATTTTGAGGCCAGCCTGGACTGTATAGTGAGTTCACAACCAGCCTGAACTACATACTGAGACCCTCAAAAAAGCACCCCCCCAAAAAAAAACACAAAAAAGAGAGAAAACTCCCATTCTTTCAGAAAACACGGGAAATGAGGAAAAGTAAAGATTAACACTGACTGATTGCTCCTCTGGAGACAGCACCTGTAACCTCCCTGTCCACCAAGCAGACTGTGCCAACACCAGCTCCATCCTCTTGAGCCCCTAGCAGCAGGATGAACCTGTTAGAGCCTTCACAGATACAAACTGTCTGCTGGGGCACGTGTGCCATGGGCTTGCCACCACTGCTCTGCTGAGGAAGGAGCTGCGCAGTGGGGTGATGGCGGACGTGGGAAGAGGTCTGCCTCAGTCTCTTCTCCCAAACCCACTGTTCTTCCCTGAGAGACGGGATGTGGGATGGCGGTAAGGCCAGCACTGTGCTCCAGCCACCACTCAGCAAACCTTGCCCACTAGAGTCTGCTGGGGACTGCGAGGGCTGCTGGGGTTGGCTGCACTCAGCACAGACACTTCCTACGCACGCCTGTCTCATGGCAGGAAGATGAGCCACATCGGCCAGGTAGGGAGGGCTGAGCAAACAGCGGGCATCACGGCCGTAGCCAGGCAGGGCCCCGTGTGTGCTGGTGACCAGATGGACCTGGTGAAGCTGGGAGGGGACAGTGCACTTAGCTCACAGGTGTGTGGTGCACACAGGGCCAGCAGGGCACAGCACCACTCAGGCTCTCCTGGGGCAGAGTCAGCACTGTGTGTATGGCAGGTCCTGCGTCTGGGCTGTGATGTGGAAGCAGGTGTCCCCACAGCTGGCCAGGGGGTCTGTCATCCCACACTGCCTGCCTTCAAGGCTGCATTCTCCTGAGGATTCAGTGCTACCTGCAAAGGGGCACAGTCCTCTTTTTCCTGTCCACTTCTAAGGGACCAGGAGGCCCAGGGGACAGCAGCACAGCTGGTCCAGCACACAGCAGGACAAAGTGAGCAGCCCACAAGGAACCTGGAGAGGCAGAGTCCAGCCTTGCTGGGTTGGGGCTCCAGACTCCCCAGGCACCCAGCACCCTGCCCGGGCCACAATGTCCTGCTAGGGAACAGAACATGGGCGGATGGTCCCAGACTAGATGCACAGTATCCCCCAGGAGGACATCTGGATGCAGCCGCCCAAGGCCTCCCAGGTATGATGGGCGCTATGCAGAGATGACCACGGGGCAGGCTGGAGAGGAGAACGCAGGGGCAGCCCAGACCTCACAGCTCTTCTGTGAGGGCCTGAAGTTACTTCAAAGTAAAGTCCAAAGAAAGTGGGGAGCACAGGCTGAAAGGTGAGACTCTGAACAGTAGGTACTCGATCTCCAGGACAGGGACCAGTGCAGAAGGGAGGAGGACAGCTCTGAAGAGAGAGATGCCGGGTCCTGCTGTCACGTTCTGCATGAGCAGACTACCCGGCAGGCGGAAAGATGGGAGACGCACCCCTAGCCCATGCCCTCCTACCTGTCCCACACACAGAGCCGCCTTTCTGGGCCATATGGGTGCCTTGAAGGCCCTCTGTGGGAGAACCATGGCCGTGCACTCTGACACTGGTGCATTGTTTCGGTAAACACAGTTACACAGAATTACTAAAAACACAAGTTGAATAAACAAAAGCCCTACAATTTCACCACCAGATTCACACATTAAAACTGTATCCCAATAAACACAATCAAGATACATATAACCTGGAAGCTCACACCTTACTCAGGGGCCAAGCAGCTAGGAGAGCCCCTCATATGCCCATGGCAGACACCATGAGGCACTGGCTCAGGACACAGTGGCTGCCCCAGACCTGAGGCTGTTCCTCCTGCACGTTCCTGAACCACATGACTCTAGGACTGTGTCTGACCACGTCTGACCCACAGCCAACGGCCAAGCAAGCCCCCGAGTCTGGGTCATTCATGTCTAACTCTGTCCACGAAGGGGGTGCTGTCCAGTCCTAGCAGCTCCTGCCCTGAGCGCAGTCCAGCACAACAACCTCACGATGACGGACACCAGTTCTGGACCTGGTGCGCCTTCAGTGAGGTGAGAGGAAAGCAACAGAAAGCACTGACAAATCACAGCATGGCCTGCAACCCACAGGGCCCACAGCCCACACAACACGGGCATCACATTCTGAGTCCGCCTCAGCCTACACAGAGCCCTGGGCCCTCGTGCCCTGGTCAGCCCAAGCTCCACTCCCGAACCCTGACCTCAAATGGCCCAGGCTCAGCGTCCTGCAGCTGCTGCTAAGCTGCTCCAGGCAGGACTTGACCTCCCCGCCCCTGGCTCCTGGGGCCGGGCCTGGACACACTTGCCTCATCTCCACAGAGGTCCTCAGCTGTGTCCCAGCCCCTCATGTGCCTGCCCTGGCACCTGGGGCCCATGGTGTCTGTCTGCCATCACAACAAGGGTACAGCAGTTCTTGGGGGGCTCCCAGGATCTACATCGCATGTGCAGATACCTCCTGCTCTGTGCTCACCTCCCAAGAAACAGGGCAACCTGGGAAGCAGCCCTCTCCCCTCTCCTCCCCAGAGGACCCAGCATAGGACACTGTCCTAGTTTAAATGCTCTCCCCTGGACTGTTTCAGGTGGACAGCTCCTTCCTGAAGGGCGTATGATAATGAACAAGAAGGATTTCAGAAATACTGAAGACTCTAATTTGAGCCAAATCACCATTCAAGAACACGGACAAAATGAAGACACTTTGAGAACACAGGATGGAGAGTTTTACAAGTAAAGCCCTTTCCGCAAGGAGAGATGCGGAGAGACCAGGATCCAGGAGGAACAACAGCAAGTAGAAGGAGAAGTGGTACTGAAGAAGAAACCAACACAACATGGCATTCCCCTATGTGAAAAGGGGTAACACAGCTGCACATTTAGCAGACCTATGGAAGAACCAGGGAAAATGGAACAAAATGTATGTGTTTTCCTAACAACAACAGACATGGGATTACCTCAAACATACAAACGGCTGTGTACCAGGAAACAACCAGCAGAGTAAAACGCAACCTCAGAGAGCCAAGGCGCAAATCACATATCTGACAAGACTGTACAGAAAGTACCCACAAGTGGGGCCAGGGATTTAGTTCAGTGGCAGTGCACCTGCCTCCCAAGCACAAGGTCTTAGAGTTTGATCCCTGGTACCAAAAAACACCCCCCAAACCCAAACCCAAAATAAAATGAAACAGAAACAAAGAGTACCCACAACTCAACAGCAAAGGGCCATCGGATAAAAAGCAGGCAAAGGCTTTGAATAGACTTCTCTTTAAAGATATGCATGTGGGGCATGGTGGCACACACCTACTATCCCAGAACTGGAAGGCTGAGGCAGGAGGATCACTGAAAGTCCAATGCCAGCCTGGGCTAAATAGTGAGTTCAAGGCCAGCCTAGGCTATATAAACAAACTCTGTCTAAACGCATCCCCCCCAGATATATAGAACATGGAAAGATGCAAATCATTATTACTGGTTACCATGGAAATGCAAGGAGAGACCACAGCAGTATCACCTAGTAGTATCAGGATGGCTGTTATCAAGAAAACCAGAAGGCAGGCATTCTGCTAGTGGGCACACAAACAGTGCCACCAGGAACTCAGCTCGGCCACTCAGAAGACAACCTCAGAAGCCCTCCTGCTGGGAGTGCACCAGAATCGTGAGCAAGGCCGAGAGCCACCTGCAGACTACAGTCACTGCAGCAGCACTCAGCAGCCTCTTCAACACCCAGGAGAGAGGGCAATACCCAGGAATATCACTCAGTCTTGAAGAGGAAATCCAGCCACATGCTACAGCATGGATGGATCAGGGCCGTGGTGCTAAGCACTGCAGTCACAAAAGCACGAAGAATGCTTCCTCTCCTAAAAGACACCTGAAGCAGCCAAGCTGTGGGAGACTAGAAGTGAACAGCAGGCACCCAGGCCAGGAGCAAGGAAGGAGTCACCCTCAAAGTTTCATTGTGGCAAGATAGAAAGACCCTTGGGCACAGCAAGATGCACAAAGTCATCCCTCTCAGGCTGTGTAGTCAAGATAACTAAGATGCTCCATACCACGTTGTGCTTTTACCACAAAAATCCTAATAACTCCAATAAAGTATGGGCAATGGTACCTCATTTCAAGACTTCTATAATGCTGTCAAGCCCATTCAGCATTGTGCAGACTGGGGAAGGACACAGGGATTTAAGGGGGTGGGGCCAGGAATGGATTCCTACCACAGCCACATCTGTCCAGCCAAGGCCAGGGCAAGGGGACTGGAAGTTCAGAGGACAGTGACCCTCAACCCACACCTTACACAATCTGCAAGATTAACCCCAAAATGGATCACAGACCCCAAAACAAATGGTGATGCTGGAAAACTGCTCAGAAAGAAATGCTGTCATGACCCTCAGATGGCAGAGGTCTCCTAGAAGGTACAAAATACACTCATCGTACAAGGAAACTGAGCAACTAACCCTTACCAAACCCAAACTCCTGCTCTTCAAGGCACACATCTAAGCAATGAAATGAAAACATGAGCAACAGACTGTGGAAGCACTCAACACAGCACAGCACAGCACAGCTCCCTCCCTCCTACGAGGTAGGAGGACAGTAACCCATTCTCAAAACAAGCAGGATTCTGACACTCCAGGTGCAGCACATTTGCGTATGTAATCCCAGCTACTCAGAAGGCAAAGTTTCAGACAAGCCCCGGCAACTTAAGAGACTGTGTCAAAATAAAAAGGGCTGGGGCCATAGCTCAGTGGTAGAGCACTTGCCTTGTATGCATGAGGCCTTAGCCCTCCTCCCTGGCAACAAAAAAAAGATGACATCAAACCAGACACAGGAAGGGCCAGCAGCACTCAGGAAGCTGGGCGACACCAAGTGTCTCCAGGGAAACATGAGCAGGATGGGCAGCTTCATGGGCCACAGGGCCCAGACACTTAACCCAATGCTCTCTGGGGACGGGATGGACGTTTGAACCAGTACTGAGGAAGGGGGGCTGCCCTCTAGGATGGGCCTGGTCCAGGACGCTGAAGACTGGATGGACTGAGCAGGCTGGGCAGGGCCACCCTGGCCGGGGGTGGGGGTGGGGTCCAGCCAGGTCACTGGTCTCTTGGGCTTTGGAACTAGATGGAAACATGGGCTCTTTTTGGTTCTCAAGCCTGCTGCCATGGTTGCTTCTCAGAACTAATCATGCTCAGTTCTCTTCTCCTGGTCTCCAGCTGATGGACCACTGACCCTGGGGCTGTCTAGCTCACAGTCGTGTGCACCAACTCCTGATTTTGCATCTATACACACATGCACCTACTGGTCTTGCTCTCTGCAAAACCCTGGTTAGAAGCAGGACAGTGCAGAAGTAGGCTGGCAAAGCTGGGCACACATCCTCTGCTGCTGGGGATCATCTGAATAGCCCCCAGCCACAGACGTGGCATCTTCTTGTGGAGATGAACAGAGAGACTGTCCATGAGAGATCCCCACAGCTCATATGGGTGTCTACAGGGAGGGCAAATGAGCAGCAGTGCTCACATCAATGGACCAGCCCCAGGTACAAGGGGCCAGGACTCGTGGAAGGGGTGAGAGAGCTGACCTGGGATGCAATGTCCAGTGGCAAAACCCTGGGGTGTATCTGGCAGAGTGATGCTCATTTGGTACAACTGGTCACGAGCTGACCAAACCACAAGAGAAAATCAAATAGAACAAAGAAAACTTTTCAATCCACCAAAAGGAAATAAATGAAAAACTAAGATACAAAGGCTGATTAAAAATATGGGATATGGCCGGGCATTTAGCTCAGTGGTACTGCCGCCTGCCTTGCAAGTGCAAGGACCCAAGTTCGATCCCCGGTACAAAAAAAAAAAAAAA
>NW_022900947.1:717624-730561 GCF_012274545.1 Fukomys damarensis | reverse complement strand
AAAAAAAAAAAAAAAAAAAAGCAAAAAAAAACAACACAACAACAACACCCCCCCAAAAAAACGGGATGTGTTTGAATTAGAAAAAAATATCAACAGTAAAACACATGTTGCCATGAATCCCTCTCAAAAACCTCCCACTCCTTACTGAGTGCCATCCAGCAGAAGGCTGGCTCTCAAAAACATGACATGTGTCCTCATCCACCTCACTCACCAGAACCGGCACCCTGCAACTTCTGGCTCTTCCCCAAAGTCAAAGTTACCCTGAGGGAAATGTTTCAGGACACTGAGGCAGCCATGGCAGCACAACTAAAGACACTCATGAAGGAGGACTTCCAGACTGCTTCAGAAAGCGGCAAGAATGGTGCGGTAAGTGTGTTCTAAGAAGAGGGTCTATTTTGAGGGAGACTGGTGGCCATGTGTCAGGATGATTGCCACCAGTCTCCCTCAAAATAGACCCTCTGACTTCAAGGCCAGCCCGAGCAATTTAGTAAGACTGCTTATAAATAAACAGTAATACATTTTAACTCAAAACATCCCAAATATTTTCATCTGTGTATTCAATCAATTAAATAATTATTGGATGCTTTACTTTTTTCCCCTTTGTACTAAGTACTTGAAAATCAGGTTGTTTTAACACAGGCACACAGCACTTTGCATCAGCAACATTTCAAGTGCTCCACTGGGCCATGTGACCCCAACACAGGCTTGGAGTGGGAGGTACCAGGCCTCAGGCACTCCTGATGAGGGGTGTGCATGCAGCATGGGACAGGAGCTAAAGAGCTGGGCCTTACTCTGGATGCCACCGCTCCCTATACCCACACTGCTGTCCGTGGGTGCACAACTGCACACTCTGCCCGTGTACTGTCAATAACCGGGCAGGCTGAGTCATACGAACACAAGCCAATCTTCAATCCACATAAAACTCACAAGCCAAGAAATTCACCCTCTCACAAAGTCACTTTAGTGGTTTTTAGTGTAATTTCAAGGTTGTACAACGGTCTCCATCTTCTGCTTCCAGAATATTTCATCTCTCAAAAAGAAACCTCGGGCCGGGGATTTAGCTCAGTGGCTCCATGCCTGCCTTGCAAGCATAGGACCCTGAGTTTGACCCAGCACTGGGGGAGAAAACAAAAAAAAAAAAGAAACCCCACACCACTGCAGACCATCCCTCCCAGACCTATGCCATCAGCAATCAACCTGCTCTCTGTGGACTGGTCCACTTGGGACTTTTCTAGATGGCTTTTCTGTGTAACATGTTTTCAAGGCTCACCCATGGAGTAGCAGGCACCAGCACTCTTTTCCTTGATGGTTTGCGCATTCTGCATATGCAGATAGGCATTCTGGTAGCTTCTGCTTCTGGGCTACATGAATAATGAAGCGATGGACCTTTTCCCCTGGGACATAATTTCCCCTTCTCTAGAGTTACACCCAGCAGTGGGCAGACAGATACTCTGTTTGACTTTGTGACAAACTCTTTCCCACCGTGGCTGTACTGCTTTGTGGTCCCAACAGAGCACCGGAGGACCTCAATTTCTCCACGCCCAACCTGGGTCACCCACCACTCTCCCCACTGAAGCATCCAAGCAGGGGTGAAGGGAGTTTTGCTGCAGCTTCAGCGAGCACCTCCCTGGTGCCTGTGAGGCAGGCATCCTGTCATGAGCTTGTCAGCCACTGTGATCTCCTCTGAAGAAGACTTCCCAAAGGTGCACTCACCGAGGACTGTAGGTTGTAGACTTTCATATATTCTGAACCCCAGACTTGTATCAGACAGATGACCTGCAAATATTTTCTGTTCTGCGAGCAGTACCTTAGTCAGCTCCGGCTGCTGGCACACAAAGCACAGGCCATGGCTTACACAGCAAGTTCTTATACTTACCGCTCACTGTTCTGGAGACTGAAGCCTTGGAGCAGGTGCCGTGTGTGCAGATTCTTGGTCCCACCCTCACATGGCCTTCCTGGCCTATATGCACAGTGTGCTCTGCTGTCCATTCTTTTCTTTACCGGGTACCCAACCCAGGACCTTGGCTTGCCAGGCAGGAGTGGCACCACCGAGCTGCATCCCTGGCCTGTTCTCCTCACTATGGCCGAACTCAACTGCCCCAGGCCTCAGCTCTGGAGCATACACCTCTCAGTTTAACAACATCCAAGTGACAATTTCACATTGGTTCCTGTGCTTCAGGTATTCTCACTAAAAACCACTTGCCTAACCCTAACCCAAGGTCGTCAGAATGTATACTTTTGTTTTCTCCTAAGAGCTTCATAACTTTAGCTCCTTCAATTAGGGCTGATCCTTTTTAGTTAATTTTTTTGTACGTGGTGTAAGCTAGGGGTCAACTTCATCTTTTTGTATGTGAAAATCCTGTCTCAGAATTCATTGAAAATACTACTCTTGTACAGGATCCCAACAATGAATGTAACTGTGCTGTATCCCTAAAATGTACCAATAAACTCAATTAAAGCTAAAAAAAAAAAAAAAAAAAAAAAGAAAAGAAAAGAAAATACTACTCTTTGCCTTGGCACCCTTCCAAAAATTAAGTGTTATAAATGAATGAGTTTATTTCTGAATTCTCAATTGGGCTGCATTATACTATCTCCATTCTTTGACCAACACCACACAGCCTTGATTATTATAGCTTTAGCAAAGTTTTGAGGGCTGGGGATTTAGCTCAGTGATTCTGGCGCCTGCCTCGCAAGCACAAGGACCTGAGTTTGATCCCCGGTACGAAAAAAAAAAAAAAAAAAAAAAAGGTTTGCAATCAAGGAATGTGAATCCTAATACTTTGTTCTTTTTCAAAATTGTTTTGGCTATCCTGAGTTTCCTGTACTTCCATATGAATTTATGGAAAAGCTTATCAATTTCTGTAAAAACAGCACTTGGGATTTTAATAGATTGTGTTGCATCTACACATTAACTTGGAGAGTAGCACTACCTTACCAGTAGCTAAGAGTTAAGTCTTATTCCTTAATATTTTTTTGCTTTTGATGCTACTACAAATCAAATTTTCTTAATTTTTCTTTTTTAATTATTTTTGATGGTAGTAGTGATTAAACCTGGGGCCTTTATACTGAGCTACATCCTAGGCTCCTTTTTTAATATTTATGTATTTTGGGACAGGGTATTGCCCAGGTAGAGCTCAAACTTTCAATCCTCCTGCCTCAAACTCCCAGAGTGCAAGGATTCCAGGCACGGACCGTAATACCCAGCAACACAATCATTTTTATATATCAATTTTTTACTCTGCAACCCTGCTGAACTAGTTTATTATTTCTAATTGCTTGTGTGTGCATGTGTGTACATGTGTACATTCCTTAGGAGATCCACATACAAGATCATGTCATCTCCAAATAAGAGTTTTACTTCTTCCTCTCCAATCTAAGTGGCTTTTTTTTTTCTGGCCTCTCTGATACAGTTTAGATCTAGAATATTCCCCAAAAATCTCACGCAGTCAGAGGCAAGGCTTTCGGAAGGTGACTAGATCATGGGGGCCTTGTGCTCATCAGCAGCTGAGCATGCTGTTAGGAGGAGGGGTCTGGTTGGAGGTGGGTCACTGGGGATGTGAAAAGAAAACAGCTATCTTCCCTCCCAACCCCCCCTTTCTCTCTGCTTCCTGGCCACAATGACATCAGCTTTCTTCAGTGCCAGGTCCACCAGTCCACTACCCATGGACTGAGACTTTTGAAACCATAAGCCAAACAAACTGCTCCTTTAAGTTGCAGGTGATGGGTGCTCTGTCTCAGTGAGGAAAGACTGACACTGCCCCAGAAGGGCTTCCAGGAGGAGGTAAAATATAAGTGGTAAGGATGACACCCCATATGCTTGCTGGCCTTGAGGGAAGGCTTTGGTTTCCATCACTAGCTGTGTGTGATGCTTTTCTCAGAAGACCTTGCCCAGAGTGAAGAAGTCCCTTCTCGCCTACCATAGTGCTGCGTGTTTCACCATGAAAAGGTGCTGGACTTTGGTAGGTGCTTGTCCTGCATCTACTGAGCAGATCTATGGTTTTGCTGATTTCTGCATGTTGAACCAACCTTGCATTGATGGGCAAATACCACATAGTTACCCTCTGTCATTCTCCCTACCTGTGGCCAGATTCAATTTGCTATCATCTGTCAAGGATCTTGGGATCCACAGTCATTCACAAGGAATATTGTTCTGGTTTCCTTGTCTGGTTTTGCTGCCAGCATATTACTGGCCTCACAGAACGAGACAGGAAGTATTCCCTCCTTTGTTTTTTGGAAGAGTTTGGTATACATGTTTAATACACTGTGCCACAAAGCCATCTGGCCTTGGGCCTTTTTTGTGTGTGAAGTTTTAAAACACCCTCTTTATATCTTACACAGCTGTTCAGTCTTCATTTTGTAACCTACAAAAATAATTTTATAAGTTTAACCTAGCTCACTTTCCCTTCCATGTTTCCCATTTATGTCCTGGCCTGGCACTCCATGGAAGGAGAGGTTTTGGATTTTTCTTACAGATTTGAATCTGCCCTCTGGTTCGTATTTGGTGGATTTTGCAGTCTGTTATTTGCTTTTAAATTCTGATTATGCTAAATATTTAAATTTTATTTATCAGACCTCAATATTTCCTTGTTTACCTGCTGCCAGATACCTTTCAGGATCACAGGATCTCTCTACTTGGTTAGCTGATATTCATTCAATTGTTTCCCTCGGTACAGCTTTCCTTCAGTGACTCAAGAAAGTAATCCTGTTGTCTTCACTGAAGCCAAGTCAGTAAGCAAGGAGGCTGAGGCTGGTAGGAAACACCTGCACTTGCATCCCACCCTAAAGCCACCTCCTGCACTGTGTTGTCTGCGTTAGGACAAGTTCCCTCAAACCTTCTCCAGTGTTTGCTCTATGTTTTCTGACATTGTCTGCTGACAAGAAAGATGGATTTAGTTTGTCATCATAATGTTTTCAGCCACTTTTACCAATACAGAACATATTTCACAGTTAAGAAGGCTGGGAGCGGGCTGGGAATGTAGCTCAGTACCTAAGCACTTGTCTAGCAAGCATGAAGGCCTGAGTTCAATCCCAGTACAGAAACAAAACAAAACCCCAACCTCAGAGGAAGTTTCTAAGTATTTACCAGCAAGTAACCAGGACTTCTTTAGCGTAACTTCACTATGGGCAGCAACACATGTCCTGCTTCCTAAGGGGCACACAACACTCTCCAGCCACAGAGCCTGTGGGCCCCAGCACACCCTCTGGGGGGGGGGGAACGCCCGGGGCAACGATGGCATAGGTCCCCTATTTTAAATGGGTGCCTTGAAAAACAAAGCATTTCCAGACAGGGGCTGGGGTGGGTTGGGGGGGGGGAATCACCCAGGGCACAGATGGCATAGGTCCCCTATTTTAAATGGGTGCCTTGAAAAACAAAGCATTTCCAGACAGGGGCTGGGGGCTGTGTGAGATGCTGACAAAGACGGGGTGGGAGGGGGCCTGCAGGCACCCCATACTCCTCTTGTGAATGAGGTCACAACACCCACTAGTGACCTGAAGAACTCTGTCAAGCTGCTGAACCCCTCCAGAGAGGGAGAAGCACCAGACACTTCAGGTCCCCAGTCAGCAGGGTGCATGGGATATGGCACCCCCACCACCTGTGATGGGACAGACACCAGTTCCATCCCTGAGGTCAGCAGCGCCCGCTCTTCCTGGTGCTACCCTACTAGAAGAAACACCAAGACGAGCACATGAGGTACCAGGACACTATCGCCATTCCTACCCCAAGACATGCTGTTCTTGCCATCAGACCTTTTCTCAGGGCTCCCCAGCATCATCACTGCTGCCCAGGACTCCCCGATGTCTGTTCCCACCAGGAGAACATGTTCCCACAGAAGCATGGGCTTCTGTCCACAACACATCCCCGCTGGCCATCGTAGTGCAGAGGGCAGTAACCAGCTGACCATTGTATGCTGTGACCCTGCTAAGCTTTCTCTAGAGGTGTGTTGACTTCTACTTCAATTTTGGGGGGGTACTGGAGATGAAATTCAGGACCTTGCACTTGCAAGGCAGGCGCAGTGCCACTGAGCTAAATTCCCATCCCGCTACTTCAATTCTTACTGTTGTGGCAGCAGCACTGAAATAATTGTCAACACTTCATTTGTTGACTGCAGACTCATCTCTGTCCTCCAACACAGCGTCCATCCCCAGCAGTCAGAAACAAGACCACAACACAGTGCAACAGTTGGCAATACCACTGAAGGGAGACAGGGTGCAGAGGGGGTGGGGCTGCACACTTCAGCAGGGCCACCCAGCAGCTCACCGAGCAAGGGAGTGAGAAAGTGGGGAGCCGTGGGGCCATCAGAGGAAGAACACATCGCAGGTGTCCTGGCAGCAAGAGGCCACTGCAGCAAAGTGCTCAACTGATGTGGGGGAGGGGCAGTCATGAAGGCCTGGGTCACACTAATGACCTTGACCTTTACCCGAGACAGATGGGAAGTCACACACACAAGGACCACATGGCCTTCTGACCTTGTGGCTGGTGGGATCCATGGGCAGGAGATTGTCCAGAAGGCCATTCTACCTGTGGAGAGGGGTTGCATCCCTATCCACGGTGACAGTAGAAGGGCAGGAGGCTGCATCCTGCAGGCATTCTGAAGAGGCACCATCCTGAGGATGCCGTGCGACCTGCTAGGCAGGGTTCGGGGGCGAGGAGCTCCCCAATGGGGTCAGCAGTGCAGCCCACATGATCCAGACAACCAAGGTAGGGACCACCAGGGCCAGGCCCTGCGCCCCAGGAACTCCAGTACCACAGGGAAGGGGCATCTGAGCCCAGGGAAGCCAGATAGGTGTGTGCTTCAAGGGCAGAGCATGGTCAGTGGCTCTTCAAATAAGTACCCAAACACCATGGCCGTTACTGCTGCTCAGACACAGCCCTGGGCAATGAGGGAACAGGCAGAGGCATGGCAACTGCAGAGCCCACAGGCAGGACCAGTGAGAGTCGGGTGATTTGTGGGGTTGATCCCCTGGGTGACAGAAGGCAACAGTGCACATCTTCAATGCCAGCAGGGCAAAGGGGAATGACAGCAGAGCAGCCAGCCTGGGGAAGGTGAGCTGACTTCTTCCTGGCCTTGGAAGCATGGGAAGCACAGCACGAAGATAGAAACCAAGCCATGGGCAGAGCCTGTGGACAGGGGTAGGAGTAAGTTTCCTGAAACAGTCCCTGAGGTGGAGGGGCCTCCCTGAGCAATTGGGACCTTGACCAATGGGCTCCCTCTTTGGGGGCATGGCAGCTACTGTGGGGAAAGCTGACCTAGGCAGGACTCTGCTAGGTAGAATGCTGGGCAGGCCGGGCATGGTGGCGCATGCCTGTAGTCCCGGAACTCAGAAGGTGAGGCAGGAGGATCACCATGAATTCAAGACCAGCCTGAACTACATAGTGAGATTCTTTCTCAAAAAGGAGCATGCTGGGCAGACGAGTAGGGGCTGAAGCTGCAGAACAAGGGCAAGAGGCGAGAGCAGGGGTGAAGAAAGAGGTGCAAAAGGTCAACCTCACCCAGATGACCATGTATGCCAGCAGAAGGTCTCTGGAATGAAGCACATGGACAAAAGTGAAGTTTTAAGGAATTTTCTAAACAGACTGTGGAGAAATTCATTTAGCCAATAGCTATTTATTGTGACTCTGTGCCAGAACCTGTTGGATGTGCCCAAAGTGAAGTCCTGGCCCAAAGGCACAGAAGCAAAAGGAGGTGTCTGTCAGGAAGAAGAGACAAACAGGTGCAGGCTATTCTGTCAGGCCGCTCTAGTGCTATAAAGAAACCAGACAAGGTAAGGGACAGAGAGCAAAGGGAGCACAAAATTCCAGTTTCACTTAGGGCTGCACTAAGCTTTCAAGCAGGCGTCTCTCTCCTTCCCTCCCTTTCTCTCTCTCTTTTTTTTGGGGGGGTACTGGATATTGAACTGTGGACCTTGTGCTTTTAAGGCAGGTGGTGGACCACTGAGCTAAACCCTCAGCCCTAGGCTATATTTTAATGTTCAGAAGGATTCTGAGAAAGCACTGTCTGTACAAGGAGCTGACCCAATGGACAGTTTGTATCCCACCCTTTCCTGATAGATGCAAGAACTGCGGCCCCAGCAACACTGTGGACTAAGGGCATCCTAAGGATGACCATGAAAAACAGCAAACAAAAACATCCCTCAAAGCGGGAGGCGGGTAATTAGGAGTATAGCTCAGTGGTAG
Organism: Fukomys damarensis; assembly: GCF_012274545.1. Taxonomy (NCBI): domain Eukaryota; kingdom Metazoa; phylum Chordata; class Mammalia; order Rodentia; family Bathyergidae; genus Fukomys; species Fukomys damarensis. The sequence continues at coordinate 722,385 of NW_022900947.1, read as the reverse complement.
AGCACTAGACTGAGTCAGAGGGAGAGAGGGAATGAGCACACCAAGATCTTGTTCCATCAGAACAAGTGCAGGAGGATGCCATTTTCACCTGGGATAGGAGAGGGTATAAGTAAGGATCAGGCCTGGGGCGCTGGGGCCAGGATGCAGTGCATTCTGCACAAGGTTACTTCAAGCAGCTCCCAGACGCCCACAGAGAACACCCACAGGGTGACTCTCTGCTTGAGGTCTGAGGTAGCAGGCATGAACAGAGGAGAGATGACCCAGCTACCCATGCCTACCACAGGACCAATGATCTGGTGACATGAGTAGAGAAACCAAGACTGGAGAGGGCAGTGAAGGCCCTGCAGGTTGTGCAGAGGGAGTAAAGAGACCCTGAGAGGGTGCTGTGTGGTGTTACACGCCACAAGGACTGAGTGATTAGCTGGGTCTGACCACTGGGCACACCCTGCAGCAGAGGGCAGATGTGAGCAAAGCAAGAAGGGCAGAGAGGTGGCAGCTGGCCACTGGCACTCCAATGAGCCAGGCAGCAAAAAGGGGACCTGTAGACCAGGGTGGGGAAGGCACATGGCAAAGGTAACCATAACAAGACATGGGGAGCGTGCAGGGCAGAGGGGCCTGAGAGGCACAGGTGAGCCACCATGGAGGACAGGAGCGTCCCAGCAGGAGGGCAGAATCGGCCCCAGCACATTTTCTTCACTCAGCAGTCATGAGTCACTCACATGGTAAGAATGCTTCTCAGGCCCTAAGTGACCAGCAGCTATTGTGGCAGAGACCAAGCTCTTCAAGGGGAGGTCAGTACCAAGTGCCCCCTCCCCAGAGCCCCAAGAGAACAGTGGTGATGGTGTGGCCTGCCTTTCCTCCAGTGTCACCTTGCCAGCCAGGCTTGCCTCCGTCCCTGGACTCTGCACCACAGACCACACCGTCGGCCCAGGTGCTCGCGCCTACATCACTGTGGAACTGGGTGCCCCCTGGGGCAGAGTATGCCAAGGCCTCAGCATGACCTACACAGCTTCACTGGCCCCCAAACAACTCCCGTGACCATCAGCTCGGATGGAGCATTTTCAAGGGAATCCCAGCCCTCCCACTGCCCAACAACCCGGGTTTCCTCAGGGTCTTTAAGGATCTCAAGATTCATGTGCACCTGCTCTGCCTGTCTTGTCACATCCTCCCAGGGTCTGCCCATGAGGCTCCCAACAGTTGCTGCAGGTGAACACACAAGCTAGGATATAGGCACTGGTGAAAGGCAGCACTGAGCCATGCCCAGCTCTGCTGCCCACTGACCACTCTGGGCCTCATCTTAGTTGTGCCTTAACGTGACCCACCCATCCTAGTGAATCAGGTATTAGAACAGGTATTTTTCTCCTAACTTGAATTTGCTTAAAATAATATTTAAACCAAAACCAACCCAGGAGCCAGCAGGAATCCACATCTGCATCCCATCTCAGTCAGCGCCTGCCCGGCCAGTAGACACAAGCAGCCCACAAAGCCAGACAGGAACTGATAGGGATGTACCAACATCGGCTCTGATCTGCCAAATGTTCCTCGAATGGTGGTGAGACAAGGATGAGAATAAGGTGGAGGCCTGGGCAGCAGGGCAGGAAGGCAGTGTCACATTGCTTCAGATCAGAGCACACGGTGCTCTGAAGGTTGGCCAGGTTCCAGCCTGGAAAATGGGGATTAGGATTTTTGCTCAGTGCCCAGTAAGAGGGCTCAAGAGAGGTTCAGGTGTCACTGGTATAACACAGCCTCCAAGGGAGGAGGTGGCTCTACTTTGCACACAAGAAGTTAAGACCTGGTCTAAGGCCACTGCTTAGGGTACAACACAGCTACAACCAAGTTCAACATGTCTCTGAAGTCTCACACTTTGTGGTTACCAGGATTTCTCATACTTGAGAACACATGATCCTCCCAAATCCAGCCAAGACCCAGTCTGGAAAACTGCAGTATCAGTTCTAGCTCAAGCACATGCTTGGCACTCAGATGTTCTGTATTAAGCACAAACCCAGGCTGTGCAACTGCAGGGCAGTATGTTGCCAGCCAGACTGTCAGAAAATGGAAGGCAGAAAACCTGAATACTCAAGAATATAACAATCACACCCTCAGCTTGTCTTCAGTGAGGAGAGGCCAGCATCTCCAAACGGCGTTTCAAAGGATAGGATCCACAGCCATGGTTTCCAGAGGCAAGCACCAGGCCCTGCCCTGGGTCAGCAGACACCCACGTGATCTGGGTAGCAATGGAGAAGATCAACAGAATACTATTTTAGTTCAGCTATCTGAAGGAGAAAAAAAGAAAGAGAAAATGAAAGAAATAAATAATGGAACTATCCCTATGCTGAAGAATAATTTAGAGAAAAAAATGAAATTACTTTCATAACCAGAAAAAAAACCTTCTAAAAAGTAATTCAAACAAGGGCTTCCAGAGGGCCATCACCTACAACCTGACACCAGACAGCCTTTGACAGCAAAACAAGTCCCCTGCAACTCCAGCCCAGAGGTTCTCAGAGAAATACCTCTGCCCAGAGGTAAACCTGGCCATGTCGGCAGGTATTTGGGGATGCTCCTGGCATCACTGGGCAGAGGCTGCTGAACATCCTATACGCATGGCCACCACAACAGGAGCCACACATCCAAAAGCTCCCAGGACCATAGAGAGGTTGATGCTCCTCCACCCACTGTGGAGGCAGTGGAAGTCAGAGCATGCTGGCATTCACATCCCAAGCTGCTCCATTCCCTTTCCGTTTCACCAGAAATATGAAGAGGAAGAGATGGGCATGTGAGTATCCAGGAGCCACTGACAGCAGGAGTATGAAGAAGCAGCTTGAACCCACATAAGCGCTCCTGCCCCTGGGAGTCTGAGAAGGAAAAGCAGTTTAATTCTTACCAGGTGAAGATTCAGTCCAGAGCCCACCAGGTGCCATCAGTCTGCAGGGCACACGCCCTTCACTACAGGGGCCCAGCCCCCAGCCCCCAGCCTTCACATGCTTCTGGCCACACTGTGTGTCTCTGTCCCACCCCAAACCCACCTGCACCTAACTCTCCTCACACCTGTCAACAGTACAGCTCTGGAGACATCAGCACTGTCCACATTGTTTCATTTTGTTAACAAACACTTCTAACTCCTGGTGCTCCAGTCAAAACCTCCCTATCATCTACCAGAAGTCACTCCTGAAAACAGCAAAAACACATGAACTCAGCACTGATACACTGTCAAAAGAACAGAGAAATCATTACAAGGATGATATCCAAAGGACCTAGAAGAGAAATGCTACTACTGTACTTCCTGGGGTAAATAGCATTTCTACTTAGAACAATTCTTCTTTAATATCAGTCTTTATTTATTTTGCAGTACTAGGGATTAAATCCATGGCCTTCACACTGAGCTACAGCCCCAGCCCCTTTTTTACTGAAACAGGATCTCACTAAGTCACTAAGTTGCCCAGGCTAAGTCCAAACTTTTGATCCTCCTGCCTCACCCTCCCAGAGTGTAGAATTACAGGCATATACCACCATGCCTAGCTTTTTAATATCATTCTAAAAAAGACAGAAAAAAAAGATTTTCAAAAATAAGACAAGCATGTCTGAAACTACAGCACTGCCCTTCTGTACCTAAGTATCTGTGCACCCATTTTAATCAGAGGGTGCACAACAGCTCTGGAATGCAAAGTACAGTCATGGTCATCAGAAAAGAGAGGACTTCAGGAACCCTTTCCTTAGCGTACATTTCCTTTTTCAGTGCATTCGATGGGCAATGGAAGAATTTCTGGAAAACTTTCCTGTCCGGTGGTTCCCACAGCCACCAGCAAAACCAAAAACAACAGCAATGCACCAACAGAGTTCTGGTCTCTGTACATCTATTCAAACAGGACTGAAGGTGCTGGTAATCTACCGCTGCCTTTCAGTTGAGTATAAAACCAACAACCTACATCCTGAAGGGATCTGTGAAGGGATCTGTGAAGAGATCTGGTGACGCCAGCAACAGTCCCCATCCTCTTAATCAAGCAGAGTGTAGGATATAAAACTACCATAAAACACTGCTGCTCCCCACTAAGAAGGAAGAACAGCGCCCTCACCTCTGTATCCCTGTGAAGAACAACCTCACAAAATCAGATGTCAGCAGTGACCACATCAACAGGTACCTTCCAGGGATCTCCAGTACCTCCTGGAGCAGTACATGGTCACTCATTTTGCCCCAGGAGGTACGGGTGCTACAAGAGCTTCCATCTGACAAGAGACAGCATCAAAGTTAAACTTGGGTGGGGCCCAGAGGGCTCAGGGGCCATGCTCTATGGCAGCTGGCTAAATTGCTTTGGGGCCAAGGACACACACTGGCCTGCATCTGCCACCATCTGTCATCACGGAGATGGACGGTGTCATCAGGTGTTCTTGCCGGAAAGAGGCTACCTGGCCCTCAGGGAAGTGACTGTAGAATCCCAAAGCTCAACCAGCTCTACAGGGAACGTCCGACCTTGATCTCTGAAGGGATTTCCTCACTGGAGCCTATCGAGCACCACCAAATCCTCTAGTCATTACAAAGACCGAACAGGTCGGTGTGATTATTCGCCCAAAGGAAGCGGCCACCCAAGGTCACGCCTCCGGCGCCCTGGCAGGCACTGCCCTAGGGGTATGGCGAGCCCAGCAGATGGGTTGCTCGGGGGTGGGGGTGGGGCTCCACTGATCCCCTAATTAAAGACCAGAGGCCAGCTAGCCACGCCCATCTGGAGCTTCCGGAAGGAGACCCGACGCATCCGAGATCCACAGCCG
>NW_022900947.1:680109-717237 GCF_012274545.1 Fukomys damarensis | reverse complement strand
CTCCGCCCCCAGGGACCACTCTGCCTCTGGCAGGAGGCGCGGCGGCGACCGGGGCCTTGCCGCAGCGCGCACCTTGAGGGTCGGGTACTCCTGCACCTTCAGGGTCATGGACAGCTGGGCCGCCGACTCCTGCACCGCCATCTTGGGCCGCCCCAGCGGAGGAGGATAACGCGCGGCACGCCGGGTAGTGACGTTGAGGAGGGCGGGGCTAGAGGGGTGTGTCGCGCATCTATACCAATCTTGTCGCCCGGTCGCCCGGCTGCGGAAGAAGGTTCGGACCAATCAGTGCTGGTCTTTCCGGACTCGGCCAATCGGCGGCAGTCTTGGAAGGCTGGAGTCTACAGCGGGGCGGTAGGCTGTGAGCTAGGCGCACTGGACGAGCCCAGGGTGCACTGACTAGCCCTGTGGTCCGCCTGGCAGGTCACTATCTGTGGCCGTCACCCTTTTGGAACCACCTATTGTGGCAGTCACATCGAGGTCACAGTCGTGGCCATCACCTCTTGTGGCGGTCGCCCCAGCTGGTGGCCAATTCCTTGGTGATTACCCCTTGTGGCTTTCGCCTCTGCTTGCGGCCGCCTCTCCTGGCACTGGCTTCTCGAAGTTGTGCTCCCTGCTTGCGACGCTGTTAAAACGTCCCTGACCACACCTGCATCGAGGAACTACTTTGCGTTTCCAGATTACTGCTTGCTGGAGTCCTGGCATGGAACCCTCGCTTCTCTGTTGGAAGAGCTGAGCCCCGGAGTCCGAGCCGACAAGCACAGAGTTCCAGAGCGGGAAGGCCTGTGCTCCTTGGCCCTGCCTCCAGTGGTACTGTTTTGTTTCCTCTCTTCCATATTCTCATACTTTCAGGTTTCACCAGTCTTTCCTGCCCCCCTTTTTAAAATTAAAAATGAAATTAAGCTTCCCTGATTAGGAAATGACTTCCGCATTAAGCCTTCTCTGGTGTTTCATAGAACTCATTTCTAAGCGATGTGTTGTATTAGGTGGTGTTAGAGGAAACCCGGGAGCTTTCTTCACCAAGCTGGAAGAACAACGCCAGCCCTTCCTTTACAGCCATGCATAGCAAGTGGTGGGGTTGAGACATGCGGGAGTCCACCCCCGTGTGGCTGTAGCCTCCTCACCCAGGAGTTTCTGTACATATGCACACATCTTGACAATGCAGCTTAGTGAATTTTTGCCCAGGGATGTCTCTGTGGAGCAGCGCACTGGTCAGGGTCACCTGGTCACCTCATTGCTTAAACTAGGGTGTGGTGGGGAGGGTCGCACAGAGATGCCAGAGCCACTCTTAGCACTCCACAAACCCCCCGGGCCTCAAGAACTTGTGCCTGAGCCCAGGACAAAGACCCACACTTCAGGTTCCCCATCTCTGGTTAAAACTTCTGATGAACCCTTAGAATCCAAAGTCTGAGTGGCCCAGTCTGAGCAGCGAGTGCCAGAGAGGAGGGCCAAGCAGCACCATGAGCGTCTCCTGTGAGCCTAACCTTCTGGAGGGCCTTCCTGGCTCCCTTGTCTCAGCCAGGGAGATATGCTGTCTTAGCCATCTTACTGACACTGCAGGGACTCTACACCAATGGCCCTACTTCCATCTCTCAGAGCACCTGGTACTTAGAGGCCCCTGTCCATGCCACTGAGCAAGGTACAGGCACAGAAGCCACTGCTGTGGGCCTGGGTGAAGAGAAGCAGCTTTGCTGCACCCACTGGCAAGTAGGCCCGGAGCTCTGGGCTCCAACCTGCCTCGCAGTCAGTTAAGGTCAGGGAACCTGTGGAAAGGGGCGGAGACTGCAGACTAGATGCAAGGGGGCATCAGGGCTTCATGTAGGTCGGAGGGTCAGCATGCTACCTGCAGGCCCATGCTTGCCTTCTTTGGGAACACTGCCCTGCTCTGGAGATCCAGAGCCTGTGATGTCGAAAGGTCAGGGACCGGGCAAACTGACCCTGCGCATAGTCTTTCTGGAAAAGCCGGTTTCAAACCATCAGCAAGTGGATTCTGGGAAAGCAATTTAAGCTCTTTGTTATTTGAGGAATTATGTCTGCATGAGCCCAGGCTGTGGTGAACACAACTGTCAGAAGGAACCACTCTGATTCCTTCACAGAATCACACTGCCACGGGACATGCTCTGTCATCTTCCCAGCTGAGGGTTCTGTGAGCTGGAAATGCCCTAGGGTTCACATCTCTTGGGAGGAGGCTGGCACCTGCCAGTTCTGTTTAAAAGTGTAATGCTTGAATAAAGTCTGTCTCTTACATCAAAAAAAGACCACATGTAGGAGTGGTTTATTGGCAAAAACAAAACAAAACATGATTTTATTTTCCCTTAAAATTATTTAGTAATACAACCTATAATTAGTTTCTATGATTAGCTAGGGATTGAATACACCCAGACCACATAATTGTTATTTTCTCAACATCTGCTTATAAATGTTTCCTAGGAAATGGCCTCTGGGCTGGCTTGTGGCTGGAGGCCAGAGGCCCTGCCTGGACAGCCAGGCGCCCAGGGCAGCCTCAGGGACCCCGAGGGGCTCTGCCAGGGTGGACCCTGGGGTCTGAGCTCCTTCCTGTGCTCAGAGATCACAGACGTTACTTCTGGAAGGCGGCGTGGGCCCTGAGTGAAAGGCTGGGCTCCGGACAAGGAGAAGGTCCTGAATCCTGAAACGCTCCTCTTGGAGATCCCGTGTGGAACCTTCGCTTCCCTGTTGGAAGAGCGGGGCTCTGGCGTCCAAAGCCGGCTTGCACATGGGAGGTGCCACCTGTCCGGGCTGTGGGGCACATGAGCCCACCCATGGAGATTAAAGACATGAGGAGATGCATGAGGGGGTGCTCCCGCAGCAGGCAGAGGTCACTCACCCTATGGTTCCTTGGCTATAAGTTTTGGGGAGAAGGATGTGACCAGGTGATAGCCTGAGTTCATTTAAGTTTTCTTCTTACCTGGGGACCAAATGGGTGGAATTTGCCTGCTGTTTTCCTACCTCTCAGCACTGAGCCCAGAGATAACTAGAGAGGATGCCCATAAAATAGCTACTAAAACTGCCAACACAAGGTCGTGAAAACCTTGCAAAGGGCAGATGAATGCAAGTGACACCCTTGACAGCAGTGCCTCACCTGGAGGATAACAAGGCGCCCGCTAGAAGCAGTAACTTCCTTTCTCCAGCATCAAAGAGCAGGCAGACCTCGCTGCAGTCTCCAAGAACAGCGACCCAATGTGTGGAGAAAATACAGGCTGACGTGCTCCGCTCAAAAGATGAGGGCATGGACCAGGGATTTAGTTCAGTGGTTCTGCTGCCTGCCTCACAAGCACAAGGTCCCGAGTTCAATCCCTGGTTCAAAAGAAAAAAATGGGGGCAGGCTGGAGTGTGGTTGGGGCAAGACATGTCACTGGGGTTCAGGCCCCAGCAACATAGACGAAGGAAAGAAGGAAAAAGAGAAAGAGAAGAAAGGAGAAGGAAAAGACCACCACAGCAAAAAAGCAAGCAGAAATAAAAAAAAAAGACATAGCCAGAAATTACAAGGTTAGAGAATTTTAAAAGTTGCACCAAGTCTACACACACACACACACACACACACACACACACACACACACACACACATGTAAAGTGATTGTTTAGAATGTAGAATAGACAATTCCACCCGCTGACCTTTTAAGATGCCAGATGTCATACCTAGGCAAGGCGAAGCATGACGAAGGGGAAACTGTCTCAGCCTTGCAAGAATTACAGCTCTCTGTTCTGAGTCACCTTGTGAGGTGTGCAGTAATTCCAGGAGGCCCTGTGCACCTGCCAGCGGGCCCCTGGCAGAGGGAAGCCAGCCCTTGGGTTCTGTGTGGCTGCTCTTCATGTCCACACCTTTCCGAGACGTGGGCCAAGGGCAGAGGTGGTCACATCTGGTTGATTTGCAGCTAACCGAGTGACAGTATCACCTGTTTATGTTCTGTGTTAAGGTGTTGCTGTAGGCTGGGCATCATGGGATCTGTAGTCCCAGCTACTTGAGGGGTTCAGGCAGGAGGATCACTCGAGTCCAGGAGTTTATACCAACTTGGGTGATAGTGAGATCCTGTTTATAAACACATACATACATACATGTTTATTATGTTGTTTTTCCATGGGAGTATCATTTATCCACGACAGAGTGCTAGAACTTAAGTGCCAGTGTCACCATCCCCACCATCTGCTTCTGCTTTCTCACTCCCACAAGCAGCTGAGAGTTGTTTTGCTAGACTCAGATAGAAATCATGAATCGGCAAAGTGCAGCTTTGTGAGGCACCGCTGTTTTACCTCTGCTGGCTGCTGGTCTCTGCTACTGATCTTGTTGTCTGCTGCTCTCTGAGCTCTTCAGAGTGTATTGCTCTTTTCTTTAAAACAATGGCTGTGTCCATACTACTCAGAATAAGAATTCCGAATAGATTTACAGGACTTTCTGATTGCACACTACCTGAGAAATAAATCACAAGCAGACTCAAAGGCCCACGCAGCTAGGCTATATTTAAACAGAACCTGCGCTGCACCACTGGGAAAGTCAGGACAGCAGAGGGAGCCCTTTGAGTCCAACCCGGAAGTGTGAGGGAGCACTGCTTATACAGCAGCTGCAGGCCTGCTATTGACCCAAGTGCAGGCCTGTGATTGGTCCAAATCCAATTGTACTTCTTAAATTTGAGCCTACTGGATCAGGGATGACATTCTGGGTGGGGGATTCAGGTCAGTTGTTTGATTGACAGCAGTGTCTCCATATAGTGGCAAGGCTGTAACCAACCTACTCTTCTGGGAGCCAGCTGTGTTCATCCCAGCTCAGTGGGTTTGGGAGTTTGGGGAATGTTAATAACAGGCCCAGATCCCTCCCTGATCTCTGCCACTTTAGGGGTGGTGTGCCCTCCCCCACTTATTTAGTGTCTGGAATGTCAGGGGCAGGCACAGGGCACTACAACCACCAGCCAAGCTGAGCCTCCTGTCGGTGACTGCTAAGTCACCTGGGAGGATGGTGAGCAGATCCATGGCTATGTGGGAAAAAGGCCCCTGGGCTGCGAGGCGTGACTGTCCCTTCCCCCACAAGCTTCTCACATGTCTGAGGTTCCCACTGACCTTCTTTCTGTCCCTAATTGGTAAGCATACGATGTCCAATGTCCATCCCAGGCTCTGCAGGGCCAGGCTGGAAAGACAGTGGGCAACTGCAGTGTGCTGAGGGCCAGGCCAGGCAGATAAGAGGAAGTGAAACCAAGTCCTGGGCAGCCCAAGCCTACACTGCAAGGTGCAGAGGAGGCCAGCAGCCAACAATGCACATTTAGTCTGGGCCACGCCAGGATGCATGTTATGGGGGGTCGCATTGCACCCCAGAGCAGGCCAGCTCAGGATTGAAGACGGGAAAGGACAGTTGTCCAAGAAGCTCCGCCATGGTGCAGGGTGAGCCATGGTCACATTTAGAGGGGGCCACAATGGAGGTGCAGGGAGGCACCTTTCCAAGAAAAGAACAGGACCTCTTCAGGAGCACAGACCCTGTGTGCGGGGTAGGCGGGCCAAGGATGGTGCTTTGGGTGGTTGCATGTCTGGGCCAAGGATGGTGTTGGCCAGTGCAGACACAGTGGGGCCCAGCTGCCTGAGCTCCTCCAGAGGCCAGGAGGATGGCAAGGGAGAGATGCCGGAGGATGCTGTGCCTGGGAATAAGCCCACTGTCCCGAGCCAGGGACAAATTTGATTTCTAGCCTTAAACACACCACCTCCCTGGCCCAGTGGGCACCCTCTTGCAGTCTTGTCTTCCTGATGGCCCAGCACCATGTCTTGGCCGCACAGGAGGACCGGTTGTCACATCAGGGATCCTGTGCTATTTCCCCCACAGGTTCCCACGCCCCTCCCACTGGACTCAGAGACTCCCAGCTTGATCCTGGAGGCCAGACAGTGGTGAGAAGGTTGGGGAAAGACACTCCGGCCTCTTCCCCAGGTGGCAGAATTGAGGGGCTGGGAGGAGGGAGGGCTGGTACCCCCATCAGGGCCACAAGAGGCAGCAAAGGTGGCAGCCATGGATGTCCTGGGCCATTGCTCCATGACCCAGTCACAGGCTGAGCTGGATCCTGTCTGTGCTGCAAAGCCGAAGGTACAAAGGGACTTAAACCAGCCTGAGCTGCATAATGAATTCAGGGCCAACCTAAACTATGAAGTGAGACCCTGTCTCAAAAACAACAACAACAACAACAAAATAGAGCGAGATGTGCATAATGAATTCAGGGCCAACCTAAACTATGAAGTGAGACCCTGTCTCAAAAACAACAACAACAACAACAAAAAAAAACCCAAAACAAACCAAAACCACACACACACACACACACACACACACACACACGCACACACGCACACACGCACACAGAGTCCTCAAAGCCTAGAGTAGACTCCCTGTGCGCCACCAGCCAGCAGTCCACAGGCCCAAGCCAGAAATGGAGGCTTTGAGTCTGCCTTTTCCTGGTGGTTTCTGTGCAGTCCTCCCAAACATCTTCAAAGTCACTGCTATTACCTAGCAGCTAATGGCCACCCCTCAGGCCTCTCCACAGACTGTACCCCAGGCAGCAGGCCTGTGTCACAGTGTCACAGCGTCACAGTGCAGGGCCTCTCTCCCTGCAAGGCCCTGTGGGATGGACTGCTCAGAGGGAGGAGGACCCAGCAGGAGGCCACAGTCAGTGGCTCTGTGGGAGGGAGAAGGAAGAAGCAGGCGGAGGAAGTCACTGACCTCTCCGTCCTACCTCCCTGCCCAGCTCAGAGCAGATCCGGGAGGTGGGGACCAACAGCCCCGAACACATTCCTCAGAATTCTTGGGAAGACAGTGTATTCCTATCTTGCTGCAGTTAAAAAAATGAAAAAAACTATCACACGTAAGTGCACAAATGCTGACACCTACATTAAAACAGGTCTAATTCTGTGAGTACTGCAAAAGAAGACAACTAAACTTACTCATATATCTTCTACAAGTCAAAATAGGGATTTAATTTGTTGAGCAATAATTCCCTGTGATAGGAATAATAGAATAATGAGACTTTTATCACAAACAGCAGAGATGTTGGTGAGAATCACTCCTTGCACAGGAGAAAACTCAGACCCAGTCATTCCTTCCAGGCATCGTGCAGACACACCATAAAGCGTGTTTATCGATGCTGTCACCCCGACCTTCCCAGCGCTGGAGAAAGTCTCGTTTTGTAGTTTATCACGAAATGCCAGGTTTGCTCAGCATGTAATTTAATCTTATGCTTGGAGGCGTCCATGTTATTTGGTTATCAAGGAATTATTCTTTAATAAAATGTATGCTTTCTGATCTCTGTTTTATTAATTTGGCTCATCATTCCATCCATCACTGCTGGCACCAGGCGTGTGGTTTGTCACAGTTACGGCCACTCGGTGTCACAGCTCTGCTCCCCAGGCGGTGTAGGTGTAGAAGCAGACGGTGTGATCTACAAAGGGAGCACACAGGACAGCCCACTGTTAGTAACAACAGCCTGTGAATCAACGCAATTAAACAAACACCTTTCAGCCTCCTGGAAAGAGGCTGAAGGACCTCAAGACTCCGAGCTGAGGTCAGGGCCGAGCGCATCACTCTTCACGTGCCAGGACTGCATCCAGCCTGAGGGACAGCAAGGTGCAGCTCCCAGCAGAGCCTAAGGCTGCCTGCCGGATGTCAAGGTCACAAGCACCTCTGGGAGGGGCCGGGTTCTGAGCAGCACCAAGCCCTTCCAGAGAGCAGCTCCCTGTGGCTCTGCTCAAAAGACAGGTGATTTGATAGTGAAATTCTGTCATTTTTCGCCTTACTTACTTACATACATAAGTGAGCAACCCTAGATTGACTATATCGCTAGTGGTTCCTCACTGGCCCTCCCCACTGGGCTGCGTATTTCTCCCCAGGAGAAGGCCTCTCCTCCCAGGACAGTGGATTCACACTCCTGTCCCCATCCTGGGGGAGCTGCAGCTGGGTTCTCTGTGGGCACCGGGTTGCCCAGGAGAGGGGATCCTGGAGGTCACAAAGCCGGGCTGGGCCCCTGATCTCTGTGCCACCCAGATGGAGATGGAAACTCCAGACCCAGCGGACCCCCAGGGGTGATGCTGGTAAGGAGGACCTCAGCTTCCAGCCCAGCCGCACCCAGACAGAACCCTAGGACTGGGGCCCGGCCGGGAATGGCGGCCTTGGGCTGACCTTGACATCTGTCTTGCAGGGCACCAGGGACCGGTGAAGGAGGCCCTTTGCCTGCATCAGTAAGAACGATGTTGGGGCCTCAGACACACCGACCGCATGGTCTGGGCATCCACGGCAGCTGCTGGAGATGAAAACCTAAAAAGCCACGCACAGTGGCACAGAGAGATGAAGGCTGAAGTGCACCCCGATGGAGAACAGCAAGGCTCAGAGCTGCAAGCTGCAGAAGGCTGAGGAGAGCAACGGAGCGAGCCGCAGGAAGATGGAGTGGGCTCGGATCAGGCGTGTGGACCGACTGGGTCTGTCTTCTGTCCTGTCTCTGCGGGGGCTCCAGCTGGACCCTCTGTGCTGCTCTAAGTGTCCTCAAGATCCTCCACAGATGATGTCACACTGTACCACAGAACGAGAACATGGGCCGGGGATGTGGCTCAGTGGTGCCGCCGCCTGCCTCTCAAGGACAGGGTCCTGAGTTCTATGCCCGACACCCCCCCACCGAAAGAGAGAATGAGAACACAGGGCGGAATTTCATTTCACACCCGTGCCTTGTTCTTATTTGCAGCTCCTACAGCTAACCCTCACTTAATGACCTACCCATTTAACCACTGCTCAGACTTTGTTTTGGTACAGTTCTTATTTCGTGTTGATAGAGCCTTGGTGTACTTTTCCGCACAGTTCACCTTGTTTATACGGCGCTATAATTTTTGTTGATTGTATTGTACAGCACTGTAGTTGCAGGTTCTGTTACCCATCCCGCCCTGTACGCGGGAGTCACGGAAATCAAAGCAAAGCCGCCAAGGTGGAGTTTCTGTGGACCATTTCTTTGATCTGAGAATGGTAATGTACACTCTGCAGACTCTTTTGGCGACCAATTCAGTTAATGACCCAGTCTCAGGGATGGGACTTGGTCATTAGGGGAGGAACATGTGTATTACACTACAAACCCAGCTGAGTGATTTTTTTTTTCTGCCAACAGCCTATAGTGTTAGAGAAAGAAGCTCTTTCCTGGTAGACAGATTCCCTCTCACTGCATAAGGGGATAAGTGGATCAGAACACTCACTCTCCAGCTCCCGCTGGCTCCCCATTCCTGCTGCAAACCCGGCCTCAAGGCACCTTCCTCCTCACCAGAACTGCAGGCATCTACTCACTGGGCCTTCTCTGGACGTGAGGTTGGGCTGCACGTCACTGGCTCAGCGCGGTTTCCGCACTTCTGAAGTCCCCACTGCTCTCAGGATGTCCCTGGATCTGTGCCATCCAGCAGCTCGGTGGGGCCGGTGGGTTTTCTCCACCTGCCGGCTCAGGATCCGTGAGCCTCTGTCTTTCTTCACCATCAGAAAGCCCTTGACCATTCAACGCCACCCTTTCCTCCGTGTATGATTGTATCACCTTGATCCTTCTCTCTTGCTGGGGGTTGAGTTACACACACCCTGGACCACACAGACCTTGGCTTTTTTTTTTCAGTACTGGGGGTTGAATCAAGAATCTTCACACTGAACTACATCTACAGCCCATTTTATTTTATCTTTTTATTTTCATACAGGGTCTTGGTAAGTTGCCCAGGCTGGGCTCAAACTTGTGATCCTCCTGTCTCAGCCTCCCAGAGTGCTGAATGTTGACATGCACACCACACCTGGCATCTCAGATGTCTTTATTAAAACTCATTTTCCTCCTTGTGCTTCCGTTTGGATACTTTTGCATTCCTGTCTTCCAGTTTGCTGATTTTTTCCCCCTCTGATGCAAAGCTCATTTAATTCTTTATTCCTGGTGTCATTTTTTTAAAATTGAGTTTATTGGTATATTTAGGGATACAGTACAGTTACATTCATTGTTGGGATCATGTACCTTTACATGGCAAGTCTTGATTCTCATTTTTTTCCCCTTACCTCTGCCCTCCCTTCAACCCCTCCCCCCCATCTTCAAACACTTTATTTTCATCTTTTCATTCTCTCACATGTTTTTCTTTTCCCTTTTTGTTCTTCCCCTACATATCACACCTTCCCTACACCTTTAGCTCCTTTCCTCCCATTTCTAAATGTCAGTAATCTTATTAGAATCTTATGCATTGTTGCAGAATATTCACACCAGGGAAACTATTTGGTATTTACACATGTGGGACTTATTTATTTCACTTAGGAGTATATCTTCAATATGTATCCATTTTCCTATGAATGAATCTATTCTCTCGCTCTTTATGGCTGAGTAATATTCCATTTTATAGAAAAACCACAACTTCTTTATCCAGTTTCCAACGGATGGGCAAATAGGTTGTTTCCAAGATTTAGCTATTACAAACTATGCCGCTATAAACATGGGTGCACATACTTCTCTGTGATATGATTCTTTTAGTTCTCTTGGAAAGATACCCAACAGAGGGATGGCTGGGTCAAATGGAACCTCCAGTCCAAGCTCTTTGAGGTATCTCCATATTGATTTCCATAGTGGTTGCACTAGTCTGCACTCCCACCAACAATGGAGGAGGGTTCCTTTCTCCCCACAACCCCGCCAACATTTGTTATTGTGTGATTTCTTGATAGCAGCCATTCTTTGTGGGGTGAGGTGGAATCTCAGTGTTGTTTTCATCTGCATCGCTCGAATGACCAGTGATGTGGAACATTTTTTCATATATTTTCTTGCTGCTTTTACTTCTTTGTATGAGAAATGTCTGTTCATTTCCGATGCCCATTTTTGGATCGGGTCTTTATATTTGGGGGGACTGATTGTTTTGAGTTCTTTATATATCCTTGATAATAGTCCTTTGTCTGAGGTACAGCTGGTAAAAATTTTTTCCCACATTGTAGATTGTCTCTTAGTTCTGCTAATGGTTTCTTTTGAAGTACAGAAGCTTTTTAGTAAGATGAGATCCCAGTTGCTGATTCTTTCTGCTAGTTCCCGTGCTACTGAGGATTTGTTCATAAAGTCTTTTCCTATACCAATGTCTTCCAGAGTTCTGCCTAACTTACCTTCCAGCAAGTTTAATGTTTCTGTTTTAATATTTAGATATTTAATCCATTTGGATTTTAATTTAGTGCATGGCGAAAGATAAGGGTCTAATTTTAATCTGTGGCAGGTTGATATCCAGTTTTTCCAACACCATTTATTAAAGAGGCTATCTTTCCTCCACTGAGGATGGTGAGCTCCTTTGTCAAAGATGAGGTAGCTGAGTACATCTGCATTTGTTTTTGTGTCTTCCAGTCTGTTCCATTGATCCTCAGGCCTATTTCTTTGCCAGTCTGGTGTCATATTTTTATTTTACTATAACTTCCATTTGGCACCTTTTTTTTTAAGGGTTTCCACTGACAGCTGAAGTCTCCCATGTGTTGCTGCACGGTGTCTCCTGCCGCAGTCTCCTTCTGACAACTGTGCCCTCATGCTGAGACTTGGAGCTTTGCTTCCCTCACCTTGACCGGGTTCACGTTTTCTTGCTTCTTTGCGTGTCTTGTAACATTTTGTTTTATGCTGCTCATCATGAGGATTTGTTGAGACAGAGGTAAGGGATACTTACCTCCCCCAAAGGACAGGCTTCTTCTTTGAATAGGACTCTCACATACAGGGATGAGTCCATCGATCTGCAGATGTGCTGGGTCTGCGCTCTGTGGCGGCTTCAGATTCTGCTTGCACCAGCTGAGCCGCAAATACTGAGGAGCTGAGATAGGAGCACCCCTTCTGCAGGACCTGGGGGCTGGCTGCTGTGGTGCGCTCCAACCCAGCCTGGCACCAGCCTCCCCTCACCCCACCACACAGGGCACCTGTTGCTCTCTGTCCTAGGCTTCCTGTGGTTCTGGACAGCTCTATCTGCCTGTCCTGTCCCCGACTTCAGAAAGCCATCCATGCCTTGTCCCCAGCCAAATGTTCAAACCGAGGGATGAGCTGCGACAGACTCCAGGAGAGGCTGGAAGGAGGAGGCAGACCCCAAAGCTGGGCCGTGGATTCCAAGTCCACAGGTTCCTCCTGGTCGTCCCTCTTCCTATCTGCGGGAGTGAAAGCTTCTGTGGGTCCCTTCCCTCCCACGAAGGCCTAGGTACCTTCTGGAATCTCACTCATCCGGGTTCTTTGACAAAGTGGGAGCAGGCCCCATGCCCAGCTGGTTCTTGATGCCACCGCAGGGGACCTTTGGCCACGAGCATCTGCACCCACAGGGCGAAGGCCCGTCTGCAGGAGGACAAGGGAGGACAGGGCCAGAGCTCAAGTCTGAGCTGCCACCCACGGCTGCTGTGGTGCCACCCTACCTCCAGGGCTCTGTTTGACTCTTGCAGATCATTTGGTTGTAATGAATTTTTTGCTACAATAACAATATATTTACTGCTATCTGCAGCTGAATGTCCCCTTTGTTTTCTAAGGATACTCATTCATTCTAGGTTGTCCACACTGCATGCCTCCCTCCTTGAATTATTTTTGCATTCTTTTGCTCCCTGGTTGAGGTGCTCTGGCAGGATTGTAAAATTTATGGTATTTGCTTAAATCCACAGACAGAGTTTCAATTAGAAAATTATTGTAGGATGCTAAAACAATTAAAAATTCCTTTATCAAGGATAAAATTCCTAAGCCAGGGGTGTAGCTCAGTGGTGCCGTGCCTGCCTGGCAAGCGTAAGGTCCTGAGTTTGATCCTGGGTACCAAAAATAAATAAACAAACAAACAAATAAACAATTCCTTTATAGGAAATGCTCTTATAGGACTTCAAAAGCAGCTCAGTGATAAAATACTAGGCCCAAGTCCAATCCCTGGGACTGCAAAAGAAAAAAGAAAGTATAAACAAGCAGCAAAGGCAAGACTTGTAATGACAAGGGAGGCTCCCGAGTGCTCTCTTCTGTGGAGTTCAAGCATCCACTGCCAGGGTTCAGCATTTTAATATGTGAAGCTCATGCCAGGCTGGTTATGGTCCCTGTGGGAGAACCAAGGGTGTGGCCTTCGCTCAAGCTGAACAGGTCTGTGTGGCATCGACACAGCTACAGCTGGCCATAGGCTCCGTGCAGCAAGGAGCCTCGGGGCCAGGGGTCACACTCCCCTGCTGACCACACTGCTGATGCCCACAGCCTGAGCCCATTCTCCTGACCCTGGGCCCTGGCAGGGTGGACTTGCCCATACCTCGAGAGGCAGCCTGCGGCTGGCTGCTGTCAGGAACTGGACAGAGCCTGGGCACGATGTGGACACCATGCATGAGAGGCTCTCAAATCCGAGGGTGGAGAGATGTGAGAGATGTGCAGTTCGGGCAGGGGCAGGCATTGTGCTGGCATGAGCTGTGAGCCCTGGTGCTGGGAGGGGGTGGCCGGCAGGCACCTGTCTTCCCCTGATGGATTTTGGCAAAGCAAGGATGGTGGCCCCTCCATCCCCAAGCCCCTGAGGATGAAGCGGGGCAGTTCTCACAGTGGGAAAACAACAAAAGCTAGGGTAATATTGCCAGAGCAGCTGGCCAGGCTCCTGGGCACGAGGCAGAGCTCTGTGCAGGACACAGGTGTGCAGGATGCACTGAAGAAGAGGGGATCGACTTGGGGATGAGGTGGTCACAGCACTGGAGGCACAGGGGCAGGTTTGAGGATCGAGACAGTGCTGGACTGCTAGGCCCTACCTGCCTACTGTGGTCCTGGTATCTGGCTCTGATCCACAACTCCACTGCTCTGTGGACCTCTTGACACACATGCAGCCCGAGGCTGGGCCAGCAGTGGGAGCCCCATGTTTCTCCACAGGAGACCCCTGGGGGGCGCCCGGAGCTGCCTCTGCAGAGCTGTCCCGCTGGGATGGGAGCACGGACTAGTGCCAGGCACTGAGTGTGGCCCCAGCTCTGTAGTGCGCTGTGTGTGGGGCCTTGGAGAGCCCACACGACCTTCTGTGACTCAGTTTCCTCCTCCAGAATAGAATAAAACTGTCCAGCTCTGTAAATGCACAGCATTTCTTCAGTGAAAAGCTGCAGGGGCCCAACAGTTCCCCTGCCCAGGGACCTGGAGAAGCCCGACAGTGGGGCTAAGCCCCTTCCCCAGCCTCCATCTCTGCTCACAGCAGAAAGGAGGAAGCCAGCACCCACCAATGATGAACGTGAGAAGCAAAACATGAACCACAGTTAAGCCACTAAAAGAAGCAAAGCTCTGACAATGCTTGGAGCATAGCCTCAGAACCACTCATAAAGGGAGGCCAGCCAGGCCTTTTTTTTTGTTTTTATGAAACATCCAGGAGAGGCGAGAACTCAGGGACGGAGGACGCAGAGCCCTGGTCTTGTGGTGCTAGGCACCATGCGTCTCATCTGCAGGAATGTGCATGCCAGGCCTTCGCCCATGTTTGAAGTGGGTTGTTTTTCTTTTTGGTGTTGAGTTGTAGGAATTCTTTATATAATCTGAATATTAACCTCTTGTCAAATTGATAATTTGCAAGTATTTTGTCCCTTTCTGTAATCAGTCCTATCACTTTCTTGATAGCACCCTATCCTGCAAAAAGTTCTTAGTTTGATGAAGATCAATTTAACTTTGGGGGGGACTGGTATTATTTTTTGTGCTACTGAAAGTCATATTTATGAGGTGTGATCAAAATATACAATGAATATTTAAATTAAAAAGTTTTACTACAGTGAGAGAAACTTTGCCATGAATCTCCTTCACTTTAACATGTTTATCCTATCATTGTTGCCACTTTCTGAAGCAATTGTGGAAGTTCTCGTACATGAGTGTCTCTACAAGGACTAATTAAAAGCAAAATCCTGAGACTGCTGCCGCCCAGTGCCATCCAACAGAAAGCCAGGCTTGTAAAGACGTGATGCTGTGTCCTCATCCATCTTACTCACTGGACCTGGCACTGTGCAACTTCTGGCTCTTTCCCAAAGTCAAAATGACCACGAAAGGCAAATGTTTTGAATTGATTCAGGACACTGAGGTAGCCACAGCAGCACAGCTAAAGACACCAGTGGAAGAGGACTTCCAGAACTGCGGGAGAAAGTAGCAAGAACGGTGTGGAGCAAGTGTGCTTGAAGAGAGGGGAGGATTTTGAGGGGGATTCTGTTCAGCATAGTTCTTTTCTTTTGAACACTTATTCTTTTTTTTCTTTTATTGAGTTTACTGGTACATTTTAGGTATACAGTACAGTTACATTCATTATTGGGATCCTGTACCTTCACATGACAGGTGGTCTTGGCTCTCATTTTTTCCCCTTGTCCCTGCCCTCCCTTCACCCCCTCCTCCCCTCCCCATTTACAAACACTTTATTTCCATTTTTCATATTTTTTTCTTTCCCCTTATTACCTTTCCCCTCCCCTTTCCACTTTCCCTACACCTTTAGCCCTTTTCTTCCCATTTCACAATGTCAGTAATCTCATTAGGATCTTCTGTACTGTTACAGTTTATTCACAACAGAGAAACTATTCGGTATTTATTTCACTTAGGAGTATATCCTCAATATGTATCCATTTTCCTATGAATGAGTCTAATTTCTCATGCTTTATGGCTGAGTAGTATTCCATTTTATAGAAAAACCACATCTTCTTTATCCAATCTCCAACTGATGGGCAAGTGGGCTGTTTCCAAGTTTTAGCTATTACAAACCGTGCCGCTATAAACATAGGTGTGCACTTATCGCTCTGCTAGGATTCTTTTAATTCTTTTGGAAAGATACCCAGCAGAGGGATGGCTGGGTCAAATGGAACCTCTAGTCCCAGCTCTTGAGGAATCTCCACATTGATTTCCATAGTGGTTGCACCAGTCTGCACTCCCACCAACAATGGAGAAGGGTTTCTTTCTCCCCACAACCCGGCCAACATTTGTTATTGGTTGATTTCTTGATAGCAGCCATTCTTTGTGGGGTGAGGTGCAATCTCAGTGTTGTTTTCATCTGCATCTCTCAAATGACCAGTGATGTGGAACATTTTTTCATATATTTACTTGCTGCTTCTACTTCTTTGTCTGAGAAATGTCTGTCATTTCAGATGCTCATTTTTGAATTGGGTCTTCATAGTTTTTACCACACCCCACTTATACTTGTTGCCAATTCCAACATGATGAAGATTTCACCCAATGTGTTCAATCTAGGGGCTTTATAGTTTGGCTTTTTTTTCCATTTTTGTTTTGGTACTAGGGGATTGAACCCAGTGGTGCTCTACCTCTGAGCTACAACCTCAGTCCTTTTTTTCGTATTTTTTACTTTGAGACAGGTTCTCCTTAAGTTGCCCAGGTCAGACTCGAACTTGTGATCCTGCTGCCTCTTCCTCCTTGAGTGCTGGGATTACAGGTGTGTGCCACCACACCAGTATAGTTTAGCTCCAAGTTAGGTCTTCTATCCATTTGGAATTAATTTTTATATATGGTACAAGAGAAGGGTCCACCTTCAGTCTTCCATGCGGAGACACAGTTTCCCCACATCATTTGTTGAAAAGACTGTCTGCAGTGGTTTATTTCTGAGATCTTTATTCTTTTCTCCTGGTCTATATGCTTGCCTTAATGTCAGTACCATGCTGTCCTTACCATTTTTAATAACCCTGGAAGAAGTTGTAAAGTTGGGAAGTGTGAGGGTTCCACCGTCACTCTTTTTTTGTGTGTGTGGTAATGGGGATCGAGCTCAGGACCTTGCACTTGCCAGGCAGGCTTGGTGCCACTGAGCTACATCCCCGGCCCAATCGCTACTCTTTTTCAACAATGCTGAATGGAGTCCTTCAGGCTGAGATGACAGCAGCTAGACAGTAATTCAAAGCCACGTGAAAGCATAAAGACCACAGTGAACATAAATACATGGATAGTATTTTATGGTCTGTAACTATACTTTTTATTTTTAGCACGATTAAAAGAAAAGGCATAAAACAATTATTTATCTTGGTTATTGGGCAAAAAATGTAGACAGATGTAATTTATGACATCAACCACAGAAGGGGGGTTAGGCTGAGTAGAGCAGAATTTTATGCTATTCTAGTGAAGCTGGTATAAATTCAAATTAGAATGTTATGACCCCGGGATGTTATATATAATGCAATCCCCATGGTAACCACAAAATATAAAGATATGCACTAGGAAATGAGGAGGAAATAAAACATTTCATTACAAAAGACGACTGAACACCAAGGAGCAGCAACGAAGGAAATGAGGGACAAGACGGCCACCAGCACAGTGGAGACAAACAGCAAGGAAGACAGCAGCCACTCCTACGGACAGCCCTCCGCTGCAGAGGATGCCAGAGTAGTTAAACACAAGATCCCACCGTGTGCTGTTTCCAAGGATACAGAGATGGATGGTGCCGAGACAGAAAGAGATGTCCCAAGCTCAGAGGAACCAAGGCAGAGCAGGGGAGCCATGCTGGTGTCAGGCAAACAGACTTTAAACCAAAATCCCTGCAAGAGACAAAGGCCATTATGTATGCATGAAAGCTTACAAGTAGGAAAGACATTTATGTGCCTAGTAGCGGATCCTCAGGTATGATGTCATATCTGACTGAATCGGAAGAACCGACAGTTCTACAAAATAGTTGGAGATTTCTCAATAATGGATAGAACACCCAAACAGAACACAGGTAAGGAAATGGAGGACTTAAGTCCACTAAACCCACGGGACCTGACAGATATGTGTAGAACACTCTCACACCACCAACAAAATACGCACGAGCTATCGGGACAGATGAGGCATAAGGCCACAGAGAAAGCTCCAATAGATTTAAAAAGATAGCACACAGGGCATCTTCTCTGGCCATAGCAGGATAAAGTTAGAAATCAACAAAGAAGGAAAAGTGAAAATTTCACAAAATCGTGGAAACTAAACATTCTTGGCTGGTGTGGTGGCACATGACTATAATCCCAGCACTCTGGGAGAATGAGGCAAGAGGATCACACGTTTAAGCCCAGCCCAGGACATTTATCAATTTAGTGTGACCCTGTTTAAAAATAAAAAATACAGAATAACGACTGGGGATGTAGCTCAGTGTCAAGGCCCTGGATTCAATCCCCAGAGCCAACTAACTCCCTCTCTTTCACCCCCCTACCCTGTCTCTCTCTCTCTCTCCTTTCTTAAACATCTGATAAATCAGTGAAGAAATCATAAGGGAAACTGGAAATACTTAGGAATGACAATGAAAACACAACATGTGCAAACTTATGGGACACAGCAGCAGCAGTGCTAAAGGGGGAACTTACTGCTGCCAATGTTGGGTTAGAAGAAGATCTGAAGTTAATAACCTGTTACCTTTTATTTAATTCATTTATTTTTGCTACCGGGGATTGAACTACAGTCCTTGCACTTGCAAGGTGGGCAGCAGCACCACTGAGCTAAATCCCCGGCCACCTGCTACCTTTTAGAGACAAAGATTAGCAAACTAAGCTCACAACTACAAGAATACAGGGAACAATAAACATTAAGCAGAGATATAGAAAATAGAGAAAAGTAAAAGTTGGCTTTTAAAAAAATTTTTTTAATTGACAAAAAATTGGCTAGACTGGCAAGGAATGAAATAAGGAGGATACAAATAACTAGAACCAGAAATGGAAATGAAGATGTTACTATCAATCCTACTGAGACAGGAAGTGCTACAGAGAATACAATAAACAACCACACTCCAGCAAACAAGGTAACAAGCAAGGATAAAGGACGAATCCCCTAAAACACACATGTACCTAAACTGAGAGAAAAATAAAAAATCCTGCACAACAAGTAAAGCGATTGAGTCAGTAGCTAAAACCTCCCAGCAAAAGTGGTTTCACTGGTTGGTTCAAACAAATATCTGAGGAAGAATTGACACCAAACTTATCCAAAAAATCGAAGAACTTCCTAACTCATGCTATGCAGCCAGCATTACACTAGTGCCAAAACCCCATGATGACATCACAAGAAAAGAAAATGACAGACCAATATCTCTTATAAATATAGATGTGAAAGTCCTCAGCAAAATATTAGCAAACTGAACCGCATAGCGCACTAGCAGGTTATTCATCATGACCAGGCAGGAATGATCCAGCCAGGCAGGGCAGGTCAACACAAGAGACTCAACTCTGGTAAAACACATAGCTAGGCCGATGAACAGAATGCTGCACAATCATCTCAACGTGTGGTAGGATAAAGGAAACATAAGTGGAAAGCAGATAGAGAAACTGTTTTTGTCTCCCTGTTACCTTTTTAAAAATGAGTCAGATCCCTACTCAGTTCTGTGCATAGGAATCATTTAAGAAATCATTTAGGAAAAGTTCGTTAAACAAAGTCATTAGCCCCAAGTTTACCTGACCTGGCTCAAACACCTTCAGGACTGCAGGCCCCAAGATAAGAGAAACCAAAGTAATTTTAGGAAAAGTTAAAAGAAAAAAAAAGTAATTTTAGGGTTTTCAGGGGCACTCAGTGGCCATCCAGTTCCAGACCCTTTGGAGTGATGCCTAGAAGTTTCCAAACCTGTAATCACCTCAGATTGCAGGAAAAGCAGAGCCTCAATACCACCCCATGAGGGGCTCACATCTTCCAAGTACAGATAAGCATCCTAGAGGGACCACACTGTCCCCGCAGCCATAGGGTTCCTGCAGAGCTGAGACACCAACACCAAGGCTGAGAATGCTTGACCAAGCCCTGGCCCGTCTTGGCAGATCCTTAAAAACTGATGTGCTGCTTTCATAAGCAGCCCACCTAAGCCCCGGCACCAGAGTGAGCCCCTCCCATTGTGCAGGCTATTGTCTCTTCCCCATTTTCCCTAACTTTTTAACTGCCTGTGCCTCATTCTCTGCATCCTGAAAGTCTTTTTCCATGACATGCGTCATGGGCAGACTGAGTTGAGGTCCCCCTCCCCTCTTTGGGAGTTTCCTTGGACCACAGCCAGTGACAGATGGCAAAGAAAAGGCATTTGACAAAAGCTAATATTGTTTCATGATAAAACAAAGCACTCAAAGAACTAAGGGGAAAGTTCCCCTGAAAACAAAGGGTGACATGAGGGGCTGGGGATTTAGTTGGGGCTGGGGATTTAGCTCAGTGGTTCTGCCACCTGCCTTGCAAGTGCAAGGACCCGAGTTCAATCCCAGGTACCAAAAAAAAAACCCAAAAAAAAGGGTGACATGAACCCCAAACTGTGCTCAGTGGCAAAACTCAAGGTTGAGGACCACACAAGGGTGCCCACGTTCACCCGTGCTACTCAACACTTCACTGGCACCCTGTCCAGGGCCATAGATGAGAAGGGAAAACACCCAAGTAGAAAGGAGGGGGTAAGTAAAACTGTCTCTATTTGCAAATGATGTGATCCCGTATATAGAAAATCCAAGAACTTCCACAAGAAATTTACTAGAGCTAAAAACTGAATTCAAGATAAACATTCAAAAACCAATTTTCCGTACACCTGCATCAAATAAATTTGATCAGAAAATTGAAGATGATTTCAATTACAATTGATACCGGGTTTCTGGGGTGCTGTAGATCCTTTCCGGAGATTCTTTTAAAGGTTTTTGTTGTCCTGAATAAAGAACTGGACAAGTGAAAAATGTAGCAAAACTTTACATTTATTAAAGTTCACTGTACAAAATGACAGCAGACCACTGAGAAAGAGGAGGCACAGTGGCCATGATATTAATGGCTGATGTCTTTTGTGCCCCCTCCCATTCCAGGCTGACCTCAGATCTGGACCAGCCTACCAAAAACCTGCTTGATTTCATGCCAGAAGAATTGAAGATAGCACTTTCTGATTGGTTCCAAGTTCAGGGTTAAGCACAGATGTGATGGATCTCTGTGACTGGCAAGTCAACCCAGCTTGCTGGCCACATGTTAATCTCCTGCCTCGCAATGGCGTATAACAAAATAAATAATTAAGAATAAATTTAATCAAGATGATGAAAGACTTGTAGGCTGAAGCTGTAAAAGATTGCAAAAAGAAACTAAAGAATATCTAAATGAATGGGAAGGCATCCCATGCTCATGGACAAGAAGGGGTAATTTTCCTGAAATGTCAGTGCCACCCAAAGTGGTCTATAGACCCAACACAGTGCCTATCAAAATCCCAACAGTATGTTTCAAAGAAAGAGAAGCAGATTTTCAAATTTGTATGGGGTCGCAAGTGTCCTGAAATCTGAGCTCAGGTCCTATACTTTGGCCTCAGATCTGCGCCTGTTCTCTGGGACCAACCTGTCTCTATTCATCCTCAGTGTAGGATGCAGGCTTTGTCCCATTTTCTCTCGTTCCTTTTCACAAGGAGAGCAGGTGTTATGTCTCTCATGAGCACCCAGAACGGCTGGGTCTCCCTGGGTAACACCATCATCACTGCTGCACATGGGCCAGCCAACATCCTGCATGCCCAGCACCCTGCAGTGTTGATCTCCTTCCCATGATAGCTCCCGGCTCAGCACTTGACATGAACAGCATCTGCTCATTTCCAGGTGCAGAGATCTTTGTGGAAGGAAGCACCCCAACCTTGAGACCACAGCTCAGGCCTTCACCTGCACTCAAGGAACCTGTGTAGAACAGGGCTCTGGGTATTTGTTGGCAAAAGAAATTGTTAAGGATGTATTTTCACAATCTCCAAGCAAGTGGGGTGCCGAAGTGGGGGTCAGTGCCCATCAGCAACATAGGGAGGGCTTCTGCTGTAGACAGACTCAGGCTGAAACGCTGATCTGGGTTTAGGTGTGGTGGGGGAGGCAAGGAGATACTGCACAACCAGATGGCAGGATGAGTCACTTTATTCCCTGAGCAAAGGGCCCAGCAGCAGGCACGTGGAGCTGAAGCCTGGTGGGACTGAGGTGGCCAGGCCAGGGCACCCGCTTAGAAGAAGAGCCCCTGTGACAGCCCGTACAACAGTGCCAGGGGTCGAGGACCGCAGTTCTGCTCCTGGCTGACACAGGGAGGGGGCCAGGTTTAGGGAACACAGCGGAGGTCACTCCCGAGCAGGAAATCGGGGTAAACATGCAGGGAGGGGACTGCCCAGGGTTGGCACTCACCCCGCGCCCTGGGATGAGTCAAGGGGTACAGGACAGTGTGCAGGACCCATGCGCTTGCAGACAAAGCCTCAGTTTTATCGCAAGCCTGATGTCCCTGCTGTCCATGCCACTCCTATCTGCACCCTTCGCACTCCCTAGGCTTCTCTCAGTATGAGTCCCAGCCCTAGGTCTGGTCTCCATGGAGCCCTGACCTCCTCAGGAAGCAACAGAAGGCTGGTGATGGTGACCCGCTGTGGCCAGCTGAGGGGCGATCTGGGCATCAGTCTCAACAGGCCGGAGCTCAGGGCCAGCCCAGTTCCACTCCACTACTTCAGCTTGGGGAATAGGCCTGGGGCTGTGCTCATGAGCTACTTCATAGACTCACTGCCTGTGAACACGAGACTTACGAGGACTCATAACATTGCACTGAAAATAACAAGGATATAACTGAAAAACGCGCATCATACCAAGAAGCAGGCAAACGTTATCTTGAACAAGACAGAAAACAAAAAGACCCCAAGACCAAGGTGACACAGATGTTGGAATTATTTGATGTGCACTTTTAAAACAGACATCATAAAAACGCTTCAGTCGACAGGCAATCACAAACAAGGCTGAAACAGCGGAAGAGTGGAACACTTCAGGGAGGCAACCGAAGTTAGAAAGGAGTAAGTGGAGGAAAAACAGTAACAGAACCTTTTTAAGCTCAGTGGGCTCAGGTGGAGAATGGAAGGCGGAAGGAAGAAAGTATGAAGATGGAGCGTCTGAGGAGACAGGATTCTCAGAAAAGAACCCCAGGAACGGACGGAGCCACGGCACTGTGTGCCGCTGGAATCCCAGAGGGAGGCAGGAAGGAGTGGGCTGGGGAGATATCTGACCGAGTCATGGCCAGCTGTTTCAATTTGGCAGCCCCTCCCCACTTACAGATTTAAGAATCAAGCAAAACTCAGACAGGTTGAACTCCAAGAAATCCACACCAAGCAAGACACGGGAATAAACAGCAATCTGATGCCTGTCCCTAACTGTGTGCTGAGCCAATGACCCATGTGTGACGGCCTGGGAGCTGCTCCGTGCGTCCCGCGGTGACCCCACAGCAGTAGCAGCAGCGTCTCCAGGAAGAGACCCTTCCCACCCTGCCCCGCAAGTCGAGAAGAGCCCTCGCGCCCCCGTCACCCCACCCCGAACTCAAGCCTCCCAGGCTCCGGCTCAGCACCCACGAGGAACTGAGTATCGTTCCAGCCTCCTGGTCAGGGTAAGTCTGTGCAAGGGCTGAGTGGCGCAGGAGAGCACATCAGTACCAAAGCATGAAAAACTAAAGGCAAAGGAGACCACGAGAGCGAGCAGAGGAGGTGACAACAGGCGAGGAGGCAGACCCAGCACCCACGACAGGCTCCCTTAGGGCTGGGAAGCCCGAGCAAGAGCCATAGGGTTTTTAAGTGCTAAGAAAAGAGCACTGTCAAGCTAGAATTCTACGTTCAGTAAAATATCTTTAGGGCATGGAGTGGAAATCAAGACTATCAGATGAAGAAAAATCAAGAATTTTTTTTTTCCAAAACCTTCATCAACAGAACCTCCAGAGAATAACTAAAGAAATTCTTGATAGGAAAGAAAAAATTGCTAAACCCTGGAATATCTCAAAGAAAGAAGGAACAAAAATAAAAATATGGGTAGATACAATACACAGTCCTCTTAATTTTCCTAAATTATGTTTGATGGTTCAAGCAAATGACATTTTTAAGATTATCTTATTATAAACAAGAGAGGTGAGTGGACCCTAGGGGTAGTTTCCACACTCAAACTGGTAAAAAGTGATTTTTAAAATGTGGAGGACTTACTATAATAAATCATGTACACGTAAGGTAATTCTTAAACATTTAAACTATACAATAAGATATACTGGAAAACACTTGATATACCAAAGTGGAATTCTAAAAACTGTTTAGGTTGACCTAAGAAGATAGAAAAAAATCAGGGAAACAGAAAACAGAAAAAATAAACAGAAAACCAAAAATGTTACAACAGATTTAAACTCTAAAACGTTCATGATTGCACTATATATAAACGCTTTAAATAAACTAATCCAGGCATAGTTGTTTCAATACCTAACCCAGCTATATTCTAGCTGCAAAAATTCACTTCTAATATATCAAGAGGAAGGTTTCAAGTAAGAGGTTCATGAAAGACATGTTGTTCCAGCATTAATCAAAAGAAAGCAGGCGTGGCTATGTTAATGTCAGGTAAATTGGACTCTGGAGCAAAGGAGATTACCAGAGACAGAGGGACATTATGTAATGACAAAGGGATAACTCAACCAAGAAAACAGACCAACCTAACCGCTAAAAAACATATGGATTAAAGGTGATAGGTTTGAAAACAGAGATATGGTTGCACACTCCAACACAGCTCTCAACAAATCATACAACAGCCATTCAAGAAATAAGCAAGGCAGAGCCAGGTGCAGTGGCCCACACCACTTGGGCCAGTACTTGGGAGGCTAAGGCAGGGGGGTTGCAGGTTAGAGTCCCACTTGGGCAACTTCATGAGATCCTGTCTCACAATTTAAAAAATTATTTTAAATGGCTGGAGAGTCCCACTCTGTGTGAAGGTTCTGGGTTTAATCTCCAATACTGGGGGGAAAATCAGCTAGAAGATAGAGGAAACTCAATACCACCAACCAACAGCATCTGACATTTAGTGAACACGTCCCCCAGCTACAGCTGAAATACACACACCTACACATCCACAGAACAACTTCCAAGGTGGGCTGTGTCTGGGTTTTAAAATCCTGAGCAAACTTAGAAGAAGGGAAGCCATACAGGCTTCCAGCTACAGTGGATTCAAACTTAAAAAATGACAAAGATTACAAGAAAATCGCCAACACATGGAAACTAAAAAAGAGCAGAGCTGTCAAGCCAATGGTGGAAAATTCCATCTTAAGAACTAGACACAGAGGAAAGTAAACCCCAGGCATGCAGAAGGGAAGACATAAAAAAGGGGGCACAAATCAATAACGCTGAACAAACTGAGAAACCCACGAAACGGCAACCAATAAACTGATGAACACCTAGCAAAATGGGCAAGGAAAAGAAGACACCAATCATCAGGTTCAGGAAAGAGATGGAGATAACAGCCAGACTCAGTGCGGATCAGAAAATAACAAGCAAATCTGACACACAGGTTCAGAGCTCCAGCAAAAGGGACCAAGCACTCTGTTCATGAAGTAGATCATTTGAATCATTTGTAACCATTAGAGGGATTGAATTTATAATTTTAAAGCTCCCAAGAAGGAAATCTTCAGTCCTAGATTGTTTCACTGCATAATTCCGTAAACATTTAGGGAAGAATTAATACCAAGTCTACACGATCTTTTCTAGGAAATAGAAAAGAAGGTCCCTCTTCTTAACTGTTTTTTTTTTTTTTCCTTGAAATAGGGTCTCACTGTGTAGCCCAGGCTGGCCTCAAAGTCATAGCCATCCTCCTGCCTCAGCCTCCCCAGCACTGGGATCACAGGTGTGTGCCACCACACTCAGCCCTCAGCAACGTGTTTTATGAACCAAGAATCACACTTAACCTGAGAAAGATAATATAGGAAACAAAAAACTATAGGCTATCATCCCTGCCTAACAGAGATGGGAAAATCTGCAACAAAACATTGGCTGGAGGCATTTGGCAAATCATAAAAAGAATCACAAACCATGACCAAGTATGGCTTGTTCCAGGGATGAAAGATTGGTTCAATACCTGAAAATTAATCATATGATACACCGTGTCAGCATGCTGAGGAAGGAAAGGTAGAGGAGCACATCAACTGACACAGAATAAATAGCATTTGAAAAGTCAACCCCTAGGCGCGACGAAACACTCAAAAAAGAATGAACTTGATAGACAACATCTACATAAACCTGGAGCTAACATTTACATCATGGAGAAAGACTGAGTGCTTTTCTCCAAAAACCAGAAACAAGGCCAGGAGGCCCCTCGCATCACTGCATTCCAGATAACACAGGACACTCCAGTAGTGCACCAGGCCACAAGGTGTGGGGCAGGTAGGCAGACAGGAGGGGAAAGTAAAACTCTCTTACCTGTGGGTAGCATGGTTGTCCATG
The DNA here is from genome assembly GCF_012274545.1 of Fukomys damarensis. Lineage (NCBI taxonomy): Eukaryota > Metazoa > Chordata > Mammalia > Rodentia > Bathyergidae > Fukomys > Fukomys damarensis. The sequence goes on along the minus strand of NW_022900947.1, from coordinate 691,158 downwards.
TAGAAAATTCCAAGACATCTACAAAAAGAAAACAAAACAAATAAAACCCTGGAACTAATAATTGAGTTCAGCAGGTTGCAGAATATTGATTTTTTTTACATATTCAAAAATCAGTTATACTTTTATATACTAACAATGAACACATCAAAAAGGAAATAAAAATAAATCCCATTTATAAAAGCATTAAAAAGTTAGGCACGGGCTGGGGATTTAGCTCAGTGGTTTCGCCACCCACCTCTCAAGCACAAGGACCTGAGTTCGATCCTCGGTACCAAAAAAAAAAAAAAGTTAGGAGTTAAACCTAGGATGAAATCCACACAGCCCTGATAAAGGAAACCAAAGCTCTGACTGGATAGACACACACATGCATGGACTGCAAGACAACACAGGGGGCTGGACAGGCTCCCCAGACTGATACGTGTCTTGCACAACTCCTATCAAAAGTGCAGCATGTTCTGTTTCATGGACATGGGCAGGGTTATTCTAAAATTTGTGTGGAAATGCAAAGGAACCAGCACAGCTAAAACAGCTTTGAAAAGTAAAATGAGTGGATTCAACGTAGTCTATTTCATGACTTCTAACATAGCTGCAGTGAACGAAACTGGCAAAACTGCGGTAGAAGAAAACAAACATTAACGCGCATCACAGAATGGGGTTCCCAGAGTCAGACCTACACCAGACATTGACTGACTTTTGGCAAAAAAATGGAAAAATCAATCTAATGCAAAGAGAAAGTATTTTCAAAAATGGTGCTGGAGCAACTGGACAACTATGGGGAGAAAAACCAGACACAAAACAGCAATAAGAAAACACCTCCTCCCCGCAAAATGCAAACAGGCATGGTGATGCACGTCTGGAACCCTAGCACTCTGGGAGTCTGAGGAACGGGACTGCAAGTCTGAGCCCGACCTGGGCAATTTAGAGATGTAGTGAGACCTGTCTCAAGACAAAAACAAACCCACACATACATAAATCTTTTAAAAGAGCAAAAATACATTGATGAAAACATCACTCCTTAAAAATTAATTCAAATTGAGCATGGCGTTTATTTAAATGTAAAGCTACAGGAAGCATGGGAGACAATCTTCAGGACCTAAGGCGTGTTCAAAAGTTTTTGGACACAACACACAATCCACAAAACAAATGTTAGATACTTTAGACTTTGTCAAAGATAAAGTCAAAGAGCTGGGTGTCGTGGTGCTCACCTGTAATCCCAGGAAGCTGAGGCCGGAGATTGCTGGTGTACAAGACCAGCCTGAACTATATAGTGAGACCCTATTTCCAAAAACCAAATAATAAATAAATAAGTAAAAAGAAAAATACAATAAAATCATTTGTTCTGTTAAGGATCCTGCTAAGAGGATGAAAGACGAGCTACAAGACAGAACAAATTGCACTTGCAAGCCACACATCTGTAGGGACTTGCATGGGGAATAGAGAAAGACTCTGAAAACTCAACAGTTCAACAACAACAAATGTCCAAATAGTAAAGGGCCAAAAGACAGAGACGGCAGACCAGGGCCTGGATAGACGGCCATGGTCGCCTGAGGGGCTCTCGGCACCCCCGCGGGTCTCATGGGTGCTGGCGGGATGCCAAAGGGGGCCACCACTGTGGCACAGCAGCGGCGCCCTTCTTACAAAGCAGTGCCCTCACCACACTGCCCAGCAGACATCGGCTGGCCGCTTCTGGAGAATCGGAAAGTTCATTCACAAGAAAACCTGGGATCAAACGTTCACAGATGAGGAGGGGGCTGGAGACAAATCATGTGGCCTGGGAACAAATGGGCCCTGAGCCCCACGGACCACAGCAGGGTCTGGCTGTGAGCGGTGAGGACCTGACAAGCATGTCCGCCCAAGCACGACCCTCGGGCTCACAGCGTGGCTCGGGGACTCCACCCCACATGAAGCTCAGACTGGTGGCCCCAGGCTGGGTCCTGCAGGCCACGTCCCTCCCAGCCCAGAGCATCATTCCCACGTTGTAGATCCTCGTGGCTTCTTCTCTGGTGCTGCACACACTGCACTGCACCCAGGGCTGTTTGTTCCAGGGGCACCAGGGTTTCTGCTCTGGTCTTCCCACATTCACTGTTCAGGAGTCCCACTGAGCAGAGCCCAAGCCGCCAGGCCACAGGACGGGCTGGGCAGGGCTCTGTCCACCCCTGAGCCGGCAGCCCAGGACCACGGAGTCTCTGGAAAGGAGGGGCACACAGCACCAACTCTGTCTGCTTCTGCTTTTGTCCAGCAGTGGTCCCTTGCTGGAACTCACACCAGCCACGTGGACAGCACTCAGGACCATGGCCGGTGCAGAGGGATGAGGCAGTGTCACTGACACGTTTCCACAGACGGGCAACATGCTCAGAGTGGGCCACTAGACATGCTCCGGTGCTTTGGAGACCCTGACCCACCATGCACCCTCAGGAGACACCCAGACAGCTGACCTGTCTAGCCCCTTAGGTCCAAGAGTGAGACCCAGGCTGCTCAGTCCACATGGCTGTGGACACAACCTGACCACTGCCCCTCCCACATCAGAGTCACGAGGGGACCTTGCTTCACTCCAAAAGAAGCAGGGTTTTTCTGTTTTGTTTTGGGCAGGGCCTGTGCCCATTTTATTTTTTGAGACAAGATCTTGCTAAGTCACTATGTTGTCCAGGCTGTGATCAAACTTGGATCATCCTGTCAGCCTCCCAGAGTACTTCAGTGATTATTTAACTGTCACACATTTAGCATGAAGCTGAAAGACTCCCCTGTCCCAGAAGGGACTCATCATGTGTCCACTCTGTCCACCCGGGGATAAGCAATGCTGACCAGCAGGCGCACAACTCCACCTCTCCCCCGTGTGTCCTGGACAGATGTTCTCGGAGCTCCCGCCAGGCCTGCACACCTTCCCTGAGTAGCCACGGCCTCCCCCGGGCCCTGTCCACTGCCTCTGTAATTCCCATGTGTCCAGGGACACCAGGCTCTCGCACACGTGCTTCCAGCCTGTCCTTTCTGAGGATGTCTGGCACTGGGCAGACCTTCAAGCTTCAGTTTCCTCCTTCAGACACGCTGAGCAGCCCCTTCAGCCCAGACACCTCCACTGAGATTTCCTGGTTGTGTTACGAGCTGTCTTTATCAGCTTCAGGTTCCTAACAAATCCAGCACATCTTCCCCTGCTGTCATTCACAGGGACCCTCCTCCTTCCCTAGGCTCGTGTCTTCATCACTGCAAGCTGTGCTTTCTACCTCAGAACCAGGGCTCCCACACTATGGCCACTGAGACAGCAGGCTGGTGCTGTGCAGGACAGAGGTGTTCAGGAAGAGCAGTGCCAAGGGTGGCGGTGCCGGCCAGGCCTTGTGTGCCCCATACCACTGATGCTCTTGAGCTGCCTGCCAGGCCGGGCCTCTTCCTGCACAGGAGCCCTGGCCTGGCCCCTCCATCCCAAGATGGCGTCAGCCTGTGCTGCTGGTCTGGGGCTTTGCTCCTGGGTATGACTGCTCTGTCCACTTTAGCTTTCTGCTGTAGTCCAGTCTTGTTTGTGTCTGCAGTAAGGGAGGACAAAGCCAGGTGGGTTCCAGGATCCCACCAAAGCTGTGCCAGGGGCTGGGTGAACGGTGGGTGGAAAGGAGCCTGGAGCTTTGGCAATGGGCCAGGTGACGGGAAGGCCAGGTGCAGCCACACCACTTTTATAACCCCATAATGGTGACATCACTGCAGTGCTACTGCCAGCCAATTACCAGGAGGCTTGCCCATGCTTGGCCCCACCCCAAGCCCTGGGTCACATGGCATGGGCTCTTGCTTGGACCCTGCCCACCTGAGGTCCTGCCCCCCATTTTCTTGGTGACCCTGACTCACACCCTGAGGCTGTAGGGCCTCTCCTGCTGGTTTTGAGCATGGGAGACCTCAGGAAGGAGATAGTGAAGGTCCGCCTCTCAGAGGACAGCGACTGCACTTCAAAGGTTTGGACTACAGGGTCATAGGCTGCCCATCTGGAATATGGAGGTGCTACATCCCTAAACTCACCCACCCTGAGGCCCGGGGGTATCTGCTCCTTTCCAATGCTTGGAACCAGAAGAGACCTCAGCCCTGCTGTCGTTTTCAAGACTTCTGCAGGTTTGTACTTCAGACTGGTCTTGAACTCACTGTGTAGCCCCAGCTGGCCTTGAATTCACAGTGATCCTCCCGGCTCAGCCTCCTAAGTGCTGGGATAATAGGTGTGCACCACAATGCCCAGCTGACCCAGTCAGTGTCAACCTTCATACCTTTCTGAGGGGTCAGTGCTTTCATCATCTCTGTGTTAGCCAGATTCTCATGGCTGAGACAAAATACCTGACACAGCAAGTTGAAGTTTTCGTTCTGGCTTATGGTTTTAGAGGTTCAGTCCATGGCTGCTGGCTGCAGTGCTGCTGGGTTGTGGTGAAGCCAATCATCATGGTGGAGGATGTGCTGGGGCACAGCTGTTCATGCTGTGCTGGCCCAGGGAGCAGCGAGGTCACTGTTATAACAAAGTCACTTCCCTAAGGCCATCAAGCGATGATGCTGCCAATGGTCAAATGTGAGGTCAGCCCCACGGTCCAGCCAGCCATACCCTCCTCTGAAGGCTGCACTGGGACCTGGCCTCCAGCCCTCAGCCATGGGGACTCAGCCCCAAGCTGTTGAGAGTCCATCCTTCAAATCAGCTGTCAGCTGCAACAGCCTAAGGCGCACTCTCCCAGCACCCAGAACGAAGCTCCGTGACCTCAGCTTTTGTTGCCCAGTCAGGTCCCTGTCACAGTGAGAGCTCCTGTGACATCTCCGCTCTGAACTGGCCCATCATTACCCCATTGCCCTCCCACTCCCATGAAGAAGATGCACCCTGACCTAACCCATCCCTTCAGAGGAGGACTGGCACACCACCGTCCACACCCTTGCACCCTCCCAGCCTCATGGGAGGGCGGATCTCAGCTTCCACTTCCTGCACTCCTGAGGAAGTGTGTGCAATCCGGACCTCTGTTTCCAAGACAGGAAACGTAGCAGAATGACCTCTCTGCCAGTCACCAGCCGGCAGTGGGGCTTAGAGTCAATGCCAACCCTGCCCGATGCCTGTGCCCCCTCCCTTGAACAGCCAAGAAAGTAGATGTGAACGTGCTGCAGAAATGCCCATGAAGCGCCTGGTACAAAAAGGAGAATTTCTGAGCAAGTCCAGGAGATTGGAGGGGGCAGAGGTGGGAGGAGCAGGGGCTTAGGCACAAGGAGGGGTGAATTCCAGGCTTCTGTTGGGGAAGGCACCTCGTAGAGGGACCTCCCAGGAGCCTGTACCATCTAGCTGCCCAGACTCGCTGGTACCATCAGTGCCTCTAGTGTGTTAGTGTCCTTTTAGGTCAGAGTGCCACGTCGCTCACTTAGCTGCCCGGTGAGACAGAAGAAGTAAGGATGAGGGGTCTGGGACACTTTGTCAGCACTCCCATGGGCTGAGGGGCCCTTCTCCCGGCCTGGGTCTGCTCTGCCTACAGTGCAACTGCACTAAGTACAAGGCCTCTCCCCACCCGGGCCATGGTGGCCGTCATAGACCATCCTGGCTCCCGTGGCTATTTCCTCCTTTCACCTCAACACTGTGTCTTCTTTGGTCCCACCACACAACTTTTGTTTTTGTTTGTTTTTTGAGACAGGGTCTCACTATGTAGTTGAAACTGGCCTGGAACTCACTTTGTAGCTCAGGCTGGTCTCGAATTCACAGCGATCCTCCTGTCTCAGCCTCCTGAGTGCTGGGATTACAAGCATGCGCCATCACACCCGGCTCCATCCACCATGCAACTTTTGTAGTTAGTATGTGTTATCTATCTATGCAAAGCAAATTAAATCAGAGCTCACTGCTTAAACCCCCAGCATTTGCCATCCCGGTCTGTACTTTGGAGTCAGGTGTAGTTTGGCTTTGTGAGTTCCAAGCTTCTTCTCTGGGGGCAGAGCTGGCAAGACCTAGGTGCGGGTCCTCTCACCCGGGAAGTTGGTTCCTCCCCACCAGCCTCTGTGGCAGCTCACGAGAGTGCTGGCTTTCACACCTGCACCCTTCAGACCTGCCTGTCCCTCTCCCTCCACGCTATCCTCTTCTTCTGTCCCTTTATTTCCTGAGCATGTGAAACATGCTTAATTCGTGGCTTCCTGTTTGACGGGTCCACCTTCCCGAGGTTTCCATGGAGGCTTCTCTGTGTTCACTGCACTCCGGGGCAGTGAAGGCCTCTTCTGGGGGCTTCAGTGAAGGAACGGGGTTGGTCGCACCGAGAGCTCCCATCGCACTTTGTGCTGCTTCTGTCCTGGGTTCTGAGGCCACCACTGTCCTGTGCCTGGGTTTATGGTAACTCATCTGTCACAGGAGCGGTGGGGCCTGTGAAAGTCCCACTACTGAGCCCAGCACGGTGGCACACACCTGTGACCCCAGCACTTGGCTGAAGCAGGAGGATCACCACGAGTTCCAGGCCAGTCTGGGATAAATAGTGAGACCCTGTCTCAAAAAGAGAGAAAAAAAAAAAGGGAATCCCACAGTCCTGTCCAGTGGCTATGAACTCCGCAAGCACCGAGTCACACACACCCCCTCTTCCATGGCCCCAGTGGGTGCCCTCCACTTACACCTGGATGGGAGCCCTGTCCCAGTTTGGTCTCCACACCTGGACACTGCTGCCACAGGCTCCCGCTTTGCCTGGCTCTGCACTGACAGGCTCAGTCCCTCCGCGTGCATCCCACAGTCCTGTCCAGTGGCTATGAACTCCGCAAGCACCGAGTCACACACACCCCCTCTTCCATGGCCCCAGTGGGTGCCCTCCACTTACACCTGGATGGGAGCCCTGTCCCAGTTTGGTCTCCACACCTGGACACTGCTGCCACAGGCTCCCGCTTTGCCTGGCTCTGCACTGACAGGCTCAGTCCCTCCGCGTGCTCCCACAACTTGTCATGCAAGGCTGTGCGCAGTTCAATCCCTGGGAAAAAAAAAAAAAAAAAAAAAAAAAAAAAAAGAAGGGGAAGCAGCTTCACTTTCCCTTTGCCGAACCCCACTATGGTTTGAACATATGTGCCCTGCATGACCCAGGGTGAAACTTAATTGCTTTTGCAACCATTCTCAGGAGGACCAGGCTTCAAGGGCTCAGCCTCCCCAGTGGATCAATGCCACGCACGAAAGTGGTTTTTATTATAAAATGGCATATCACCAGGCAAGGCGGCACATGCCTGTGGTCCTGGCAATCCGAGAGGCTGAGGCAGAACTGTAAATTCAAATCCAGCCTGGTAATTTAGTGACTTAGTGAGACCCTGTCTCAGAAGAAAAACAAGTTCTGGAGATGGAGCTCTAACCTCAGTGCTAGAAAAAAAAAGAGCTTCCCCTACAAGAGGACTCAGTCTGAAGGCTCTCGCCAGACGCCAGCACCTGGATCATTGCCCCCAGCACTGCGAGGCAGTGTATTTCTGTTTTACATAAACCACCCACCCACCGCATCGGATCCCAGTGAGCACGGACCTCAGCACCCTCTGCATCATCCTGCCATCCGCTGTCATTGAGGAAACTGGGCTCGTTGGAGGAGTGAAGCCCCCTGCAGGCCAGTGTGTCCAAGTGCTTTCTGGGCACCACAGTCCTCAGCTCCCTGAGGCTAAGTCCGCAGTCGCTGTGTGCGGTGAGGCTGGGTGTGGCGAGGCACCGTCTCTCCCTGTCACGCAGATGGGAACCCTGGGCCTCATGGGGCTGTGGAGGTGTGTGGCTCCTCTCAGCTTCTGCACATACTTTAGGTGGAAATGCGGTCCAGGAACACGAGGGATTCTGCTCAATTGTAACCAGAAGGGAACCCTGCCCTTGGCCACAGTGCGGCTGATACGGCAGTGTGCCATGTGCCTCCCCCTGCTGCTGGTCCCCAGTGCGTGGTGAAGAAGGCACCATGCTGAGGCCCAGGTCTGTCCAGGTCGAGGTTCTGGTCCACATCTTCCAAAGGCCTTGGTGCTGCACAGTGCATTGCAGGGAGGGGTGCACACGTATGCCCGTGCATATGTGTGTATGTGTGCACTTGTGTGTGCATCTCCTCTGGTCTCTCCCTCTTTGTTCAAGGCCACCAGGTCTCCACCCTGGTCTCACTAAATTCTAACCACCTTCTCATGGCCCCACCGCTCAACCCCATAGCGGGAACACCTAACACCTTGAAGTGGAAACCACCCAACCAGGCTCACACTGGGAGAAAACCAGCCCTGTCTTTTCTGTCAAAATATGAATAAGAGTGTCTCCATCTTGAACTCTTGTTCACTCTAGGTTTAACCCCTTCCTCTTTCTGAGCACACTGAGTTTCAGAAAATGTTGAGTTTAGATTCCAGGAATACAGCTGACAGGCAAAGATAATTTATCAACAGCCAGGTACTCTCCATCCTCCCCCCCACCCACTCTTCCTTGCCCTTACTGACCCTGCCCTTCCCACCACTTAAACTAGCCAATCAGGACACTGTGAACCTTCAACCCAGACAGTAGGGGAAAAAGTCAGCTGCTTCTCACGCTAGGGATAAAAAGAGTCTGCTGTGCCGCCCTGAGCACCTGCTACCTCATGCTAGAATGTGCTCCCACCCTTCTGCACCTTGCTGTATTGCGATTTCTCAGTTTGAGCACTTTATTATCTGCACCAACAAATAAAGTCTGGGGTGTATCCCCAACAACACCATAGCACTGTGACAACAGGCTGGGCTTGGGAAGCTCTCCCTGATGCCGATGAGCAAGATCCAGAAATGAGGCTCTCAGAGGAGAGTGCTGAGTGGTGATCAGGAGTTAGATGCAAGCATCTGGCATACACTGGTCACAGCATACAAAGTTCCAGCTGGACAAGAGGAGCAAGTACAAGGGATTGCTGAGGGCTCTCTGGACTCAGTTTCCCCTAATGCCAGGTATCCCATGTGATGGGAGACAAGGCTGAGTGGGAACCAGCTCCAGGTCCTCAGGGCCCCTCTTCTCCCTCAGATGACATCTCAGCAGCTGCTGTGATGGTCCCACACTTGGCTGGGTGATGGACACTGTGTACCTGCTGTGATGATACCCAGCAGACCCAGGCAGGGCACAGCGTACAGCCCACTCGGCGAGGGGATGGCAGCGCCCCCTCTCCACCCTGGGTGCACAGTTGGGGGCCCTTCTTCCGGGGTGTGGCCTGTGGCTCCAGGCCCCACAGTATGAGTAGATAGGACTGGCTGGCTTAGGAAGCAATGCAGGAACAAGGCAGAGGTAGTGTGGGGGATGAGGGTGGGGAGCCGCCAGGAGCCAACACAAAGTGCTGACAAGGCCCAGTTGGAGGTGGTGGGATTGGCACTAGACCGGGCCGCTGTCCCCTGAAGCTCTGCCCAGGCCATTTTTCTATTGAAGTGTGGCTCCAACCACTTTATGAAGTGGGATAATCTAAGAGAAACCATTTTAAGATTGTATGACCTTGCCTGTTGGGCCTGGAACCTCAGGTGAGGCCTGTTACATGGGTAGTCCTCAGCACATCCTGAGTCAAGACTCAAAATTTCTCTCAGCAGGCTGCTCCCATGGCAGAGGACAGTGCCCCAGGATCCCATGCCCCTGCTGCCTGTGGTGCCACTCCTGGACCACCTTTCTACACAGAAGATAGCATGGCCAGGTGGGGGCCATGTTTCTGCACCCCAAGGACCATGCCATCCCCCTCCCCTCAAGCCCAGAGTCACAGGCCTCCAGCAGCAGCCTCTTATCCCCCGCATCATGCCTGGCATTGGTGTTCCCTGCTCACTTTTCTAGAGTCTCAGGTCTATGCAGGGTTGCTGTCCTCCATCTCCATGGACACGTCCATAGGGTGCTAGCAGACTAAAGGTATGGACATGAAGTGGGCCCTGGCTTGCCAGGGGTGTAGGAACCTCCACTTCTGGCCCCCAGGCATGCAACAAAGCTCTCCTCTGCACCCAGACTTCCTCGGAGCCACTGAGCACACCTCAGTGGAATCAGCATTTCTAAGCATCATTCAATCTTCATGCCATGGTTTGGTTTTTGTTTTTGGTACAAGGGATCAAACTTGGGACCTTGTACTTGCTAGGCAGGTGGCAGAACCACTGAGCTAAATCCCCAGCCCGATGCCATTGTTTGGTAAATTACACAATTATCTGAAATCTCTGACTACTCAGAATAAAAGACAAGGGTTCATCCACATGGAAGATTCTGTTGTCCCCAGGTATGGAAGGTTCTGCAGCTCCTCTGCAGAATGAACTGGGAGGGGACACATTCTGTCCTTGGCACAAACCAGTGCTTGCTCCTCCCAGGGGTGAGTGTCCCAAGAAGAGGCAGCCCTTCCTGTGGCCTGGTGAGGACAGCAGGTCAGGGATGTCCTGCCTCTCTCACTGGCTGGCCTATCCTGTGCTGGTGACTCAGGTCTTCAGGTGGTTAGCTGAGGCTGGGTGGAGGGATGCACAGGGTGCGTGTGTCCCCAGATGCAAGAGGGAGCGCTTGTGTGTTCAGAAGGGGACATCCCTCCCGCACTCCACTGGGAGCTTCCCACCTCAAATACTGTACACAGGGCAGGGAGCCCGTCCCTGCTGGGGCTGGAGAAAGGCAGCAACACACCATGCACAAAGGCCCAGGCGCAGGTGGGGAGAAGGTAGAGGAGGGCAGTGGCACAGACCAGGAGTTAACCTCAACTAAGATCTATGCTGTTCTGGAGTGGAGGGGGCAGGGAGGGAGTGACTTGGTGACCCAGGATACTTGGGAAGCGAAAGACCAGATGGGTCTGAGTGTGCTGTGAGGGGATGAGGGCGCCAGGGGTCTCTGCACTGAAGATGTCACACAGGGAAGGGACGACCAAGGAGGCCCTGGGGACTTGAGAAGGGGCTGGGCTATCAGGGGAGTCCAGCTAGGAGCTGTCTCTCCACAGGACTCGTGCACTGCGGTCCCCTCGATGTCACCAAGTCCAATCCCGACGCTGTATGGTTTTTAAAAACGCACAGGCGACAGGACGGGCTCCGGAGCTCTCCCGCTGGGGCTCAGGGTCACTGCTCGGCCTTTGCCCGCGCTTGGGGCCCTTGAGGTAGGGTAGGCCCGGGTAAGGCCAGCGAGAGCGCGGCCTGAGCCGCCCGCGTGGCCCTACA
>NW_022900947.1:671410-679394 GCF_012274545.1 Fukomys damarensis | reverse complement strand
GTGGCCCCGCTGGACCTCAGGCTGCCAGCCTCAGTGCGGGCCTTTCCTGCTCCAGTCCCGGTGTAGTGCCGGCTCCCGCAGGGGCGACGGCGCCCAGCCCGGGCTGTCCCTGTGCGGGGGACAGCTGGGACTCGTTTAGGTCGCAGGCCTTTTGGTCCGTTTGTGCAAACCGTTTAGTGTCAGGGCCCGGCCTTCCCCGCTCAGCGGCGGTCCGGACCGGCCCGATCCCGCGCCCCAAGGGCACCTTTCCCCGCCCGTCTATCTGGTAGGCGGCAGGGGCCCGCCAGGCCTCGGCCCCGCGTCGCCCGTGCCATCCTGGGAGAGGGGAATTTCCGGGCGTGGTCCCAGAGCTTCAGCCAGACGGGCCTGCTGGGACTGGGCACACTCTGGGCAGCCCCGTGGCCCGCGGCCAGATCCTTCTCCAGATGAGTTTCCTCGCGATTGGTTAGGATGGAAGTGCCTTCTAGGAAGGAAAGCCGGAGGAGATTGATTTTCTTCCGGGTGCCCTGAGTAGTCAGGAAGGTGAGCCCACGGAATCAAGTTGTGAGTGGGGCCCGAATGGGGCGTCAAGGGGGTGCGAGGCTATTTGTATCCTGGGGGCTGAGCTTTTTTTCCTGTCCGAGGCTCAGACGCCTAAGTCCCCTTCATCACTCAGGGCGCCTGTGCCTGTCTGTAAATGACTGTAAAGGAATGCCATCTGCTGTGGGGTTGGCAGTCAGGAACATAGGTGTCTGTCTGACTCATCCTTGAACTCATGGGGTGCTTCTGGAGGAGGATTTGCGCGGGCAAAGAGCATAGACCAGGCCCACCCTGACCAGTAGGTGGCCCCTAGGTGTCTGTGGCCCCACCTGCATCTTGAGGTAGTGGGGTGTGCCAAACCCAGTGGTAGGTTTACAGGCAAGGCAGCAGGCAGTAAATGTGCAAATTTAATGTAGTCGCTTAGGATGACAGCTGTGGCCTGAGGTTCTGGAATTCTTTCAGGTTTGGCTTTCATATCTGGGTTGACCCTTGGCACAGTGCTGGGTTCTGTCGTGCAGTATGGGCCAGGGCCTGTGGATTTTTGTTCTTTGTAGTCTGGGCTGGCCTCAAACTTGTGATCCTCATGCCTTGGCCTCCTGAGTTCTGGGACCACAGGCATGCATCATTGTGTCCAGTTGAAGGGTCTGTGCGTTTCTGCTTGGACCTGCAGATGTTCTGTCCTTGCCTCTAGGGCCTCTGTCCTTGTCATTCCCTGTCCTGACTCACCTGCAGTCCTGCAGTCAGGTCTCAGCTGGGCTACTCACCATCCTACTTGGGCACCATGTTGTCCTAGCCATTGGCTTCCAGTCACCTTCCCTTCTTTGTCTGGTTTGATCACCCATCTCAGAGCACCTGCTGTGACTCTAGCGACTACCACGTTTGGGGAAGGGAACACACCTGGGCTGCTCGCCTCAGTGGCCCAGCTTCCACTGGGGTCTCGTCCCTACCTGCAGTCTCCTGTTTAGCTGTAACCAGGGTGGCTCTGGTCCTCTTGGACTCGGTGAGGTGTGTGTGGTTGTTCTGTTAGTGTCTTCTTTTGGAGTGGGGTCTTTTCTTTCTGGTCCGCCTTTTTAGCTTGAGGATACTGCGGTAGGGAAGGGAGGCTTGGCCTGTGGGACTGGGCCTGGTGCTTGTCTGAGTACGGCCCATCCTGTAGGTTTAGTGCAGCCTGTCTCTGCCAGAAGCCAGCCCTCTTTGGACAGTGGTAGTGTATGGTTTGGTTATCTGACAAGCTGTCACTTGGCTCAAGGTCAGTGAATCTTTCTGGAGGAGCCACAGTAGCAGAGGTGACCACTTCTGCAGAAGGATCCTGGTTCAGAGAGGCCCAGTGCCTCCCTTGGGGTTCCAGGGTGGGACCTGAGCTAGATTCCTGGCTTTTGCCCCAGGCTGGCAGCTCTTGTGTTTCTGTGTGTGCCATTGTCATCTGCCGAAACTGAACTCCATGTGTTTGGCCAGCACCTTGCGGGAGTGACCCAGTCAGAGGTATTTAGAGCTATTGGATGTCCCACTTGGACAGGCAGGGAAGGTAATGGCCTGGAACCTGCTGGTTATGAGGGGCCCTGCTCTTCCAGTGAGGGCAGCATTCCCTCTCTGTAGCAGGGAGGAGGAGTCTCAGGCACCAGGGCTCTGGAAAAATTTACACACAGGATGAACAAAGTCCACCAGCATCCCCCCAAATGGGTGAGGCTGTGAATCCTCCTTTCTCCATGGTGTGTGAGAGGTGCCCCTGGGGCATGTGGACGTCATCTGAAGTGGCTCACAGGGCCCTGTGATTCAGGCCAGCCACTCCACTTTGCCATAGGCCCTCAGTATTCTTCCCTGGGGCCTTGGCCCTGGCACGTGTTGCCCGGCAGGGGCACAGTTCCCGCCAAGTAGCAGGGGACTCCATCTTGACCTGTGCCAGTTCTCATCCTTCTGCTTCCACCCTGGCTGCATGACCAGGCCCTGGTCTCTGTGATGCCCAGCTGGCCAGCCACAGGACAACTTAGGGACCTGAGGAGCTGCTGGGGGGAGTGCTGGCCTTGGAGTGTAGAGGGAAGGAGGGCATTAAGCGAGGAAGCTGCTGGCAGGGCTGGGGGTGACAGACAGCAGAGGGTGAGAAGGGCCTGTTTCGGGTTACTGCTGAGGAGTGGGATGGTTGTTAGGGGTCTCAATCAGGCCTGGGTCTGGAGAGGCTGGTGTCTGAGCTATATAGAATAGGCAGCACTGTGGCCAAGGACAAGGACTGCCTTGGGGGCAGTTTCAGGCAGCTGAGTCTGGGATCTCCCGGGGCTGTGAGGAGGGGGCTTTTGTACTGGCCCAGAGCCTAAGGCCTGGCTGTGCACTTCCCGACCTGTGGCTGTGCCCTGGCCATGGAGGCGGCTCACCATGGGGCACTTGGTCCCTGAGGGCCTCAGTGAGCAGGGTCTGTGTCATCCTGTGGTCCCCTGGACCTGTTGCTTGCAAAATCCTGGAGGCAGCTCCTTGCCTAGCAGATTTTCTTTAAAATAGAATTTTAATTTTAGAACAGTTCTACGTTTACAGAAAAGTTATGCAGATGATCCTGAGACTATTTGTATAGCCACACCTATTTTCCCTAGTTGCTCTCCTACCTGTGTGTGACGGGTGTCACAGCCCGTGGCCTGTGTGTGTCCTGGTCTCCCCAGTGTCCCTGACACCCTGTGCCACATTGTCCTCTGTGGCCTTTCTTTGCCTCCAGGTGCTTGGATGGTTCGACCTCCCACTGCCCTACAGGAGGTTTGACAGCTTGGTGGCCTTGCCTTGGGGCAGTGCAAGGGAGTCCACATACTCGGTGTTATTCCCAGCAAGGCCTCTTCCCCCAGCTTAATGGCCGTGTGACCCTCAGGGAGAAGGTCCAATGCTGACAGCACAGGAGCCTCCCCAGCTGTCCCTGGAACTCAGGCCTGGTGTAGAGGGGTCGTGACAGGACCAGCCATGAGGCCAGAGGGGCCATGCCCAGCACCCCTGGGCATGCTCCTTATCCTGTGCATTGTGTGCAGCCCCCCATGCATACAACCCTTGCTTGTGCTTACTGGGTGCCTCCAGCTGTTCCAGAGCCCTGCCTTAGCCACCAGCTGCTGTGCACTGGCATCTTACCTGGGTCTGGGTGGCCGTCTCCATGGCATCCTGTCCATAGATTTCATCACAGGTGTCACTTATACCTCACCTGCCCACCCTGTCTGCCTCTGTGAGCAGAGCCATTTCCATTAGCCTCTGTCCACCAAGGCTGCCTCTCTCTAAGCCAGCCAGCTCACCTGGAATGGGGTTACTATCGCAAGCTGGGGGCCTTCCTGGCTGTTGGGGTGTGAGTGGCCGATTTGTCCCTGGTCAGTCATCTGTGTTCACGTGGTTATGCCCTGGGTTTGAGTTCTGAAGTCACTGGGGACCTCCCGGTGGCTTGCCCTACAGATTGGTAGTCAATGTCCTTGCCCTTTGAGGACCTGCATTGGAGGTCTCTGCATGAGTGATTTGTCTCTGGATTTGTTGCAGTCCAGGGCCACCTAGCCATCGAAGCCCCATGCCAGCCACCACTGCTGAGATGGAGCTTGCACCAGCCCTGAGTCCCACAGCCCTGGTGGATGCCCCACTGAGGTGGCAGTGGCCTGGCAAGGGGTGCACACTCAGTCCCAGAGTCCACAGAGCATATCTATACCACCTCTTGCCGGGGGCCTGGATCTGGCAGAGATCATCAGGTTGTGATACCGACCCAGGATGTCCCGTAAATTCCAAGTGGCACCCCGTCTCCCCTCCTCGGCCCCCTGTAACAGTGCCCGTCACCACCACAGCTTCCTGAGAAATCCCGTGGGCGTCAGTGGTGGACAAGGAGAACTCAGGGCATGGTCCGGGGCCTCCATGGGGCTGGTTCTCAAGGGCTGCAAGAATTCGCAGGGCACAGCCGCTTTCCTCCCAGCCATGGAAAGGGGGCAGCCTTGCCTAAGTTAAGGATGGGCCTTTCTAGCCAGTGTGGGAGTGCAGGGACGCTGTTAACCTTGGGAGGGCCCTGCCTTTTCTAGGGCCCTCACGGGTGTGTACAGGCCTTTTCCCCTGATCCTCCTCACTTCCACAGGCCTAGTAGTGCTCTGAAACTGCTTCCTGTGCTCCCAGCCTGCTGTGTGGCATGAGTGAGGGCCAGCTGCAGATGACCAGGGAACACGTAGATGCTTACCTGAGCTTTGGGCTGTGGGGCTCACGGGATCTCTTTGTTTCTTCCGAGTCTCTGCCATGGGTGGGCACTGTCCCCCTGTGAGATGGAGGACCACGATGTGTCCTGAGGACTTAGCTCCTCCCTGGGAGCTCTATGCCTTTGTCCCAGCACGGGACAGGTGGAGACAGCTCTTGACCTCCCACTTCACTGGGTTTTAGGACTGGAGACTCGCTGGGGTGTGTGGCTCAGTGTGGGTCAGTGCTGGGCCCCCAGGTGAAGGCTGCTGGCCTCCTACCCCTGGGCTGTTGCTAGATATTGCCTGTTAGGAGCAAGGGCACTGTCTGCAGCTGTCTTATAGCCCTGCCATGCAGGTCATTGGGAGAGGAGAGGACATGTAAGCGGGTGTGCACAGCTCTGCAGGCAGGCTTGGGCATAGCAGGTAGCATTCCTAGCCTTGCCCATTCAGAGCAGCCAGTGCTGACCCATGTAGGTGTACACTGGTACCCTTATTGGAGGGTATCGATTAGTACTGATGAAAGTTCCTGCTGGGCATGGCCTGTGGCGCTGTCTCCTAGGGGTGCTGTCTGCTCCCCCACGGCCTGGCTTCTAGACTTTCCTGTTGGGGCTGCTTCTGTGCCCTCTGTAGGGAGCCCACCCCTCGCTCCCCAGAGGTTCTCGCGTTGTGTTGAGACAGGCACACCATCTCCAAAGCTGGGCATGTTCTGGAAGCCAGCGGCAGCCCAGTGTGGTTGTGTAGAGGAATGGGGCAAGATTGGCTGCTGGGGGCCCCAGAGCACACAGGCTCCACATGTTACTGGTGTCTTAGGCTTGTGGCTGTGTGGCCCTTTTTGCAGAGCTACAAGAGGTGCTGCTGGTAGCCAGTCTGTCGTATCTCTGTCACCTGTGTGGCTGCAGGGCTGGCCAGACTAGGTCCCCGGCAGTTGTTGTGTGGCCCAACTGTACATCAGAGTTGGACCCTGTGTAGTGTCCTGGTGTCACAAGCAGGGACGCACCCCGAGGCTGGAGCTGCCTGTGCTACTTGTGTGTTCGGGTGTCATACCCATGCCCTGGCCACAGCTGAACAGTGTGTGGGGACCGAGTGACTAGGGCTGGAGTTGGATGCCTCCTGTAGGAGCGGTGGGGGACTGCTCAGGGTGCTGGGCAGGATGCAGGAGAGTTGGCGCCTGAGTGGCCTTGTTGCAAGACTAATGTCTGAGCTTCACAGAAGCCAGGACAGTCACCATAGGAGAGAAGCTTCCGGAACCAACACCAGGCCTCTGTGCAGGCCCCACCCTGCTGCCTCACACTGGTCCTGGGATGCTGGTGGTTCCCCGATGGCCCAGGAGGTGTTCCCAGGTCTGCAGTGGGATGCTGGGGTGGGGGCCAATCTTGGACCTGGACTTGCTGGGGAGCTTCTCACTGGTCTGCGGTGGGCACTGTACTCCAGGGTCCCTGGAGGGAGTCTGGCTGAGTTTGTGCAGCAGCATCTGCCGGAGGAGCCCGCTGGCCTGAGCGCGTGTTAATGTGTTTCTTGTGTTTGATTTTTAGTAAGACTTTGAGCGGCGCAGGCTCTGGCGGTTGTCATGGAGCAGCAGCCTTCGAGCTGTGGCTGGAGACAATAAGACGTGGGATGAGGCTCCGTGACAGGACGCAGTTCTGCCTGGGGACTCTGAAGACAGAAAGCTTTGGACAGTCGAATTCATGGTCGTGGAAACCCAACCCCAATTAAGCAATGTCAGGTTGGTAGGGGCTCCCTGAGCCTGGGTGGAGCGAGGCTATCTCTGGGACCTGCAGAGGAGTCTCGGAGGGCACTGTCCCCTGGGGCTCCCTGTGGCCGAAGTCCCTGTCCCCAGAGCCCATCCCTGCCCCACAGGTGTGGTGGCCTATGCTGGGGCTGTTTCTGTTGTGTCCTGAGAGGCAGGGCTGGTGCTGAGGCCAGGTTAGCCTGCCATGGAGTGTCATCCACAGCAGAGCCACAAGGGAGGCTGTGTATGTCTCGAGTCTCAGGCTGAACAGTGAATATGTCATCCCCAGCCTGGGTCATGCTGCTCCTGCTGCTGCTGGATGACCCTGGCACAGGTGGCTCCAGGGTCTGTGGCTGGGACGACTCTGGCGCTGGAGTCTGGGAAGCACCCTCATTTGGGGAGGAGCATCCCAGGTGCACAGAGCTGCAAGGTGACATGGGCTCTTGTCTGCCCTCCCCTGCCCTCAGACTAGAGCACAGGCTCGGACCCCGTCTGCACATGTAGCCTGAAAGTCCTTGCTGACGCAGGGCCGTGTGCAGGCTGGGTGGGTCCACTGTCTCCCATGAGGTGTTGGCCACTTCCTGGGCAGGGTCACCTCTGTACTCTGAGGACTTGTTTTGTGGCCTCAGTGCGTTGTGCTGTGGGCTGTCCCTCTTCTCAGTTGTCACAGAGTAAAGCTGAGGTTGCTAAAGTGGCTGTACACCAGCGTCTGTGTCCCCTGTTACCACGTGGCTTTTATTGGCGTAGGGGCCACTGTCTGAGGCCAGATTGGGAGAGGCGGCTTGTTGTGTGTTTGCCTGTCTCTGCCGTGGGTGCCAGGGCAGCTGCTGTGTTGGCATTGTGGGAGGGCTGTGGTGGAAAGGGTGTCAGGGATGGCAAGCTGTAGCCTGACCTTGTACCCTAGAGCGAAACCCAATGCATCACTGCAGTACCTTACGGTCTGTGTGGCTGCGGTGATGGGGATATCGCCCTGAGGAGGCTGGGAGCCCTTGTGCAAGGTGCCACCTGGCTCCCCACTCTGGCCAGTGAGACCCATTCATGTGTGCAGTTGGGCCCGGCTCCAGGCGCAAAGCTGTATGGGGAGGGGATTTGCAGGCCTGTGTAGCTCCTGTGATTTGCTCCTGCTAGGCACTCTGCTTCCTGCTTGCAGTCAGCACCCCTGCTGCCCCAGGGCTGGCTGCTGGCTGCCCCGTCCTCGAAGCCTCTGGTTGTGCTCAGCAGGGCCTGCGTGGTGGCTCTGCCTCCTAGTCCGCCTTGCACCCTCTCCATCCTCTCACACTACCCTGACGCTCCTGGGCGTCATTCTCCTGGGCAGGGTTTGCAAGGTCTGTGGGTTGGGGGGACCAGCTCTGCCCTGCCAGGTGCTTTCTCCCCTGGCAGAGGACGTTGGGCAGCACTTGGGCTGCTGTCTTTTGGAAGCCTTTCACCACGTTGGCCCAGTGACAGTCAGCTCTGTCACATCTGGAAGGAGTTGGCTTTTTAGCCTTCCTATTTATTTATTTAATTGGTAGTACTGTGGGTTGAACCAAGGGCCTTTGTACTGAGCTACACTCCCAACTTTTTTTTTTTTTTTTTT
>NW_022900947.1:656880-671186 GCF_012274545.1 Fukomys damarensis | reverse complement strand
ACTTTTTTTTTTTTTTTTTTTTGGTACAGGGGATCAAACTCAGGACCTTGTGCTTGTGAGGCAGTTGTAGTGCCACTGAGCTAAATCTCCAACCCTCAACCCTTTTTATTTATATATTTTCCTTGCGTCTTAAGACAGGGTCTTGACTAAATTGCTAAGTTGTCTAGCTGGTCTGAGGCTTGGATCCTCCTCCCTCAGCCTGCCAGAGTGCTGGGATCAAAAGCGTGAACTACAACATTCAACCTAACTTTTGCACCCTCTGCAGCATTGGCAGTGAAACCCCAGGCCTCACACGTGCAAGTTAAGCAAGAGTTCTACTGCAGAGCTATTCCCTAGGCCTAAAAATTCTTGTGGTAGTGGGGGACGGTCCTTAGTGTATTTTGGCATTTTCTTCCTTTACAGTTTCTTAACCTTCGGCACCCACATGTGGAAGTGAGGTGCGGGGGGCGGCATCCTGTCCCTGTGACCTTCTGGGCAACTACACAGCAGCTTCAGGCAGGGAAGCAGCTGTGGGGCCTTTTTCTGGAGTCATCAAGGGGTTTACATAGCCCTGTGCTGGTGCTACAACCCAGCCAGGGACTCTGAGGCCCTGACAGGCTGAGTCCACTCAGGTGGCAGTGAGTTGTGTCAAACACCAGTCTGTCTTTCTCTCTGACTCTTCGTTTCCTTTTTACAAGGATCCTGAGCACAGGAAGCTCAGGCAGCACTGGGTGGCTGGGGCTGCAGAGAGCAGGCTTGAATTGAGGGCCCCTTTCTGTCTTGCAGGTGTCCGACCTCCGATCATGAATGGGCCCCTGCACCCGCGGCCCCTGGTGGCTCTACTCGATGGTCGGGACTGCACGGTGGAGATGCCCATCCTGAAGGACGTGGCCACGGTGGCCTTCTGTGATGCGCAGTCCACACAGGAGATCCACGAGAAGGTAGGGGTCTTTCATGCCGCAGGAGCCTGTGCACACCCTGGACTCCTGAGCCTGAGTGGCCCCATCATTGTGCTCAGAGCTATTGGGAGGTGCAGACAGGGATAACCCTGGTACCCTGCTCCATTTCCGTCATAACCAGTTTGCTGCTGACAGTGGAGCCTGGCTGCTGGCGGCCGTTGCTGGGTGCCATGTTTGTGCTGGAAGCAGACTCGCTGCCTCCGAGTCCACCCAACATGTCACGTCTTCTCCTCAGGTGCGGGTGTGTGGCGGGCAGCACTGGGGCAGCTGCCACGACTCATGCTTACTCAGAGCCATGGGGTCCTGGGCCACATGAGCCGGGTCGTGACGGCACAGTGACTTTGAATAGTCTTTCCACTGTAGACAGCAACAGAGCCATAAATTCCTTTCCAGTGAGCCTGAGAGACTCCCAGAGCTAGTAAGTGGGGTCAGTCCACCCCTGGAAGGGCCCAGGACTGGCAGTGTGGAGGGCCGTGGCCCTGGTGAGGCTGTGGCTGGGCTCAGGTTTTGGCGGCACCAGGGTCTGTGGGTGCGTCCATGGTCCAAGCAGAGACAGCATCCATGGACCAAGGTCAAATACGTGGACCTGAACACATCTGGCATGGTCAGCCCGGGCTGTGACCAGCTGTGCCAGATCTCGACCCAGCTTGCTGCTGGCCATGCCCTCGGGCCTCAGGATGTTGTTTTAGGTCATTTCTAGGTGTGGTATCTGTGCTGTGCTGTCAGCTGCCTGGTTGTCACAGAGGTCAGACCCTGTGAGCAGACCTTCTGGCAGCAGAGGCACTAGCCGCCAGAAACCCTGTCCAACTATAGGGCACCCACTGCTGCCACAATAGACCGAAACCAGCCTTGAACATGCTGAGACAGGACAGTAGATTTGGAGGAGAAAACTAGGAGATGCAGAGCAGGAAAATCCTGTGGCTGAAAGAATATTTGGGGACATTTAACTGCAGGTCAGCGGGCAGGATGAGGGAAGAGCATGAGAGGGAGGAGCTGACAGAGCTCAGGATACAGGGCTGAGCTGGAAGCAGAGAAACTGACAGATGCATGTGGTGGACATCAGGTCCCATTCCTGAGTGCCCGGGGTGGATCCCTGTCCACTAAGACACTGGTGTGGGGCAGAGCTGGCATGCACAGATGCTGCACCAGGGATGGCAGCTCAGCGCACAGGCACCCAGGTGTCATTCACACCATGGCCCCCATGAGGCACTGCATGCCAGTCAGCCCACCACACACCACGGAAGGCAGGCTTATTCCTGGAGTTACGGGGACTGCTTTGTTACAAGGCTGTGTCTGGGTGTGGCGGCGGCAGTGTGGATGGATAGGCAGTGCCATCATTTGGGAGAATTGGACAGTGTGAAGCTAACTGAAGAACTAACGAAATGGGAGTAGGCAGGAAACATTCACACTCATAAGCGGCACTTATAACATTTTTTGCCAGTGAATTTGAGAATTGAAATCGTGACATACCAATGTCCTCTGACAGATCAAAGTAAAACCCACATCACTAAGCTGAGGTTCCCAGCATGAGGGTAGAGCCTGCACCTTCCCTGCCCGAATGAGGCACTGTGTCCTCGGGAGAGCAGTGACCCCCAAGGGGTACACAGGAGCTACGGGGGCTCCTGGGGACAGAGAAGAGATGAGAAGTTGGAACTGGAGCAGAAGGGCTGAGGTGGCTAAGGAGATCTCAGGAGAGGGAGCCCTGAGGGAAACAGTTGTAAAGACTCTGTGCCCAGGTAGAGTCTCCTACTTCCTGGTAGATTTGTGGCCCAGAGTAAGGACTTTATTTCCTACATCGTGTTACTGTTAGGTGTGGCCAGGTGATCAAATTCCATAAGGGAGAGGTCAGGGGAAGCTCTGCAGATTCCCCTTTTTTCTCTTGACTGGAAACTGGACACCGGCTTGGAGTCTTGGAGCCATGTTAGACCACGAAGGGGAAGCAGTGTGCTAGGAGCAGTGGAGCAATGGGACAGGAGCCTGGGGACAACTAGCCAGGGATGTCAAGGCCTGTTGCTCCCATGCGGGAGGGAAATCAGCACCTACCTCATGTCTCAGTTACTTGGATGTTGCTGAGTGTTGCAGAAGGAGACCGTGACATCGTCTCACGCACACAAACGCAGGATGAAGAACATCTCAAGTTTCACTGGACCTAGGAGGCATCAGCGCCTAGGAGATACCGGGGCCGGTTGCCAGGTGGAGGTTCTGCATCGACACAGGAGCCAGCAGCAGACCTAGTGTTGCACAGCCCCAGGGGCACAGCTTCTAGCCCAGGGTGGCACCTATGACCAAACTGAATTGCCAGGAGCTGGGGTCTTGGGGCTGGACACCATCCATCAAATGTTGGGAGGCATTGAGGATGAGTCAGCAGGATTGCATAGGTCCTAGTGTACAGCCAGCCAGGAGCCAGGGTCCCAGTGGGCAGTGTTGCCGGGGATCCCAGGAGTGACAGGGAGGGGTACCATGGGGCACGGGGTCCTTGTCACAGAGCCCTCCTGTTGGTGTCATGGGTACTCCCCTGCCCTGGGCATACCCAGTCCCCCAGACCCATCATTAGTGCCACGGTGAGTGGACCTGGAGATAAGGGATGGGACTTTCAGGGTGTGGGCTGTGGAATTGCGTGCGTTCTGCCATAGGAGAGTGCTGCATGGATGGCCCTGGCTTTGGGGAAAAGGAAAGAGGGTCTGAAAATGTGGCCCTGGGTAGGAGAAGGTCACTGTGCTGAGGTGGCAGTGAGAGCTCACGTAGCAAATGCAGACTGAGGGGCCCTGTGAGGGATGGGGTGTGGGGAGCTCCTGGTGCTCACCACAGATGCTGCCAGTGGCCTCTGTCAGCCAGGCCAGGCTTTGCAGTGACAGGTTTCTCTGACGCTGCTGTGGCTGATGTGGCAGCAGAGGCTCGAAGCCACACTGCAGGAGGGCTGGCAAGTGAGTGCGAGAAAGCCCTGTGGGGCACATGGAGAGGCGGAGAGCTGGGCCTGCACGCTTCCACGGCCTCCTGATGGGGTGGATCCCCATAAAGGGAGCACAGGATCCTGCAGGGCTGCGGCGAGGTCCCTGGCGGCCTTCAGATTCGTGTCACAGGCCTTCATTGTGCTGCAGTGTCAGACATGTAGGGAAAGAAGAACATGGGAGCACCCTGCTAGGGACGCAGATGGGTAGGTTACACTCAGAAGTGAAAGTAAAGAAGCGTAGTGATGCCGTCTTGTACCTTAAGAGCCTCAGAACGCCTGTGCTGGGTTGGGAGTGGCTGCTGGTGTCCACAGCTGTGCAGCAGCCCAGGCTGGAAAGGGTGCTGCCCCAGTGGACACACAGTGTCTGTTACCAAGACTTGACCTGAAGAAAGTGAACACCCATCTTGATCACAAAGAGCCAGTGCACACTCAAAAGCCTGAGTGAAGATGCTAGCATTGCAGTAAACCAGGATAAAAAGTGAGCTGCCCTATGCACATGCCTGGCGTTTGAGACCACAGCCCAGCGCTTCTGCACCCCATATCGAAGGGCCCCACCCTGTGACCAGGCCAGATGCCCAGTCTGTCCACAGCTTCAGGGCCCCATTTCTGCTCTGGGCAGGCTTTCCTGCTGCGGTATCCGTAGATCACCTGGTCATCCCAGAGGGGCCTTCCAGGCCACCTGTGACCTCATTCCACCCATGCCCCTGAGGGTGCTCTGCCCTCTAGGTCCACCTGGGTGATATGCCTGCCATCTCCTCCAGTGCGGTACGGGCCTATGGCCCTTGGGAGGTGATGGCCATGGCTCCAGTGGTGTCCTGGGTGCCCAGGGGCCCCTTAGGCCAGGAGGGGCAGCACCCCTGGGCTCAGGACTTGCTTTGCTGGTGTTATCATAAGGGCCCCTGGGTACCCCAGAGCCAGGAGCCTTGGGGGTCCTGTACATGGCCTCCTTGGATGCCTGCATGGACCCGATCTTGGGGCTGGGAGGTGGGCAGGACTGTGGGTGTAGGTGGAGAGGTGTGGCTGTGGCGTTTGTGGGACAAGGCTGAGCGTTCATGGGGCTGCCCAGGGACGTGCTGTGGGGGAGGTCACCTTCCCGTCTCAAAGTTCTCGGGCAGTGTCCCACCAGAGGCCCTGCACATGCGCAGCCCTGTGGCCCACTTGCCTGACCCCGATGGTCTCCTTCCTGGTGTCCTCTCTCTTGTCCATGCTGGTGTCTGCTTATCTTCCTGGCTGGTCTTTTGCCACAGCTCCTCCTGGTCCCTGTGTTGTAGGCCGGCCGGGGGCCGTAGCAAGGACACCGTGGCTGCTGTGTGGCCAGCTGCCTGGTCCTAGGAACCTGAGTCCAGGCTGGGGGCTGAGGCCTTCATGCAAGGCCTGAACTCCTGGGCCAGGACAGCGCCCGGCAGGCCGGTGCCCCTCAGTGCAGTCCTCCTCCCTCCCGCAGGTGCTGAACGAGGCTGTGGGTGCTCTGATGTACCACACAATCACGCTGACCAGAGAAGACCTGGAGAAATTCAAAGCCCTTCGGATCATTGTCCGAATAGGCAGTGGCTTTGACAACATTGACATCAAGTCTGCCGGGGACTTAGGTAGGAACTTGGAACGCTCCTGTGGATTTCCTCAGCAGGCCTCTCTCCACGCCTGGCTCCATCCCTCTGGTTTGACATCACAGAGCAAGAGTCCACCGGGCCTGCTGGGTTCGGTTGGTGACGGCTTCCATGGATGCTGCTGGGAGGTGGCAGTGGCTGCTCAGTGGCTTGGACTGTGAGTCTTCTGTGTCCAGCAGGACAAGGTCTGGCCAAGCTCCATTCCCACCTGTGTTGTCACAGGTCTGCATCATGTCACCGCCCTTCCTCGCCCGGGCCCTGCCAGGCAGTCGCCAGTCTGTGCCGGTGATGCGATGGGAAAGGCAGTGTGTTGCAACCTAGTGCGCACATGCACACACACTCAGGGGCTTGTGTGCCCACAGCACATACCTGCATACATATATGTCAGCCTGCACATACACATGTGAACCTGCACACAAAATACACACATGCATGCGTAAGGGCTTGTATGCTGGCAGTGCACCAACCTGCACTTGTATGCGTAAATTTGCACATTTATACATGAATGTATACACATGTGACCTGTGCACACACACATGCTACAGCAGTGCCAGGCTGTCTTTTTGTCTCTTTATTTCTGTCTGTGCAGGTGGCAAGATGATGAAATGGGGTTGGGCCCATGGTGCCTGCCACTGGCATGCATCACCTTGATGCATCTTCGAGGGCAGGAACATGTTGATTCCCCTGTGGGAACTGCAGGTCTAGGTTGGAAGTCAGTTTTGTTCTGCTGGCTCCCTCTGCACTGGTGACATCCTGGGCAGGGCAGCAGACATAGACCCCACTGTGCCATCTGCCCTGTCCTGTGATCCCACAGGCTGAGGCTCCACCCACCAGCCAGGGACCGTCCAGGCCAGGCCAGGTCAGGTCAGGTGTGGTCTTTCCAGGTTCCAGGACCCTCCCACGCAGTGGCGATTGTAGAGTCTCACTGGCTGTGTGGCTGGCTCCCACTTGGTCTCCTGTTTCATGACGAAGCCATTTCGGGGGGTATAGGTGTCCTGCCCTGGTCCTTCCTGGTCAGAAGATGCTTGAGCACTTGGGATGGTTCTCAGTGATGCAGACGTTCAGCAGGAGGCATAGCAGGGGCCCCTGCTTGGATGGGAGTGTGAGGGGCCTTGGGCTGCCGGCTGAATGGCCGGGACTGTGGCTGGTGGGAGGGTCTGCAGGACAGAGGGGCTCTTTCCGGGAATGAGGCCCAGGGCAGGGGTGGGCTCACGTGCTGGGCCCCTTGAGGGTGGAGAAACACGTACGAATTGGAGGGCCCGGGCAAGGAGAGCCAGTGTGATGGGCACATAGGCCTGTGAGCAGCAAGGGTCAGATGGGAGGAAGCAGGGCTTGGTGCCAGCTTCCTCTGGGCGTCCCTCTGTCTATCCTTGGCCCTCTGCACACATGTGGCCTGAAGTGTGTTGGCATGGAGGCAGATCAGATCCTGTGCACATGGGCTTGCTGATTCCTGCACTGCCCTCAGGCCGTGTGATAGGCGTGTGACTCGCTGGCCTCAGAGGCTTAGCATCACACTAAGGGCACTCCAGCACCTGCAGTGCTGGGGTCAGTCCTGATGCATGTGGTGACCACACATGCATCCCATGTCCCTGCAGGCATCGCTGTGTGCAATGTTCCTGCAGCATCCGTGGAGGAGACTGCAGACTCAACCCTGTGTCACATCCTGAACCTATACCGGAGGACCACCTGGCTGCACCAGGCACTGCGAGAAGGCACTCGCGTCCAGAGTGTGGAGCAGATCCGTGAGGTGGCCTCAGGGGCTGCCAGGATCCGCGGGGAGACCTTGGGCATCATTGGACTAGGTGCGTTGGTGCATTGGCCCCCGGCTTCACCTGTCAGACCGGCCCCATTAGTGCCACTGCCCCCAGTCTGTACTAGGGGGAGCCAGAGCTCTTGTGGGCCACAGGACCTGACCCAGGCCCAGATGGGACAGAGGAGGCAGAGCTCATGGGGACACCAGGCACGTGCCTTATGCAGATGTCACATGTGCATACCCCACATGGTTGATGTCAAATGCAGCACATGTGAACCCATGGACACCACACATGGGCATCCCACACATGCTCACCTGCATGGTCCCTGGTGTGGCTGGGTGCTTGTGATGCCAGGTGAGGACGAGAAAGCCTGGGCTTCCTCCGCTCATCCCACCCCTGTCCTTGCCCCAGCCTCTTTTCTGTCCTTGACCCCCTCCACCCTCACCCCGAGTATGGCCTTTTCTGGAGAAAGCTGGTGCCACCTAGCCCCACGGCCACCGTGTAGAAGCCCTTGTCCACAGTGGTGCTCTGTGTGGATGGCTCTCTTTTTACACTGCTACCCTGTCACAGGCAGCCTTCCCCTCTGCCCTGTGTCCTCAGGTGTTCCCTGCAGATGGTCAGGAAAGAAAAGGTGACAAGGCCTAGGTCATGTCAGGGGCAGGCCCGGGACAATGCTCAGTGTCCCTGAGTGTCACACAGACACTTGCATGTACCCTTCCCCTGCTCTGTTGGAGGATGGCAAGGTCAAGTGTGGCTGCGGGGCTGTGTCCTAAAAGATTACAGGTTATGCTAGCTGGGTGGTCTGGGGTAAGAGTATTGTACCTTCCTGAGGGCTGGCCCACTGTTCACCTATGACACTGGAGAGGCCCGTGGCTCTGTCCCTGAGTCCCCCTGCCCAGTCCCCCCCCATGCCTGCTGTGTGATGCTGAGCTGTGGCACAGTTCTTTCTGCTTTCACAGCCATCTAGTACCCGAGTCCTGCCAGCTCAGAACCTCCTCCTGTGGTCCTGAGCCCCTGAGCATAGAGCAGCCCTGGGCCGCCCCAGCCCCCACTGCCCCTCTTGGCCATCCCTGAATCCTGATCTCCCCTGAGCACAGCTGGAGAGCCCGTGCCCAGGGCTCCCCTTGTGCCCACTGCCTGCCTCCCCACACATCTTGTCCAGGCCACCCTGGGGTGGCGTGGGGGCTGGCACTGTGTGCTTTGTGGTGTCGCATGTGAGCTGGCATCTGCAGTCCCTGAGTGTTGTTCTTCCTGTGTGACACTTTCAGTAGCTGCTGTCTCCTGTGCTGGCTTTGGAACCCATACCTTGTGCCTTGTCCTTGTCTGTCTATGCCTCCCTCCCTCATTTTTTTCAAACATAGTGTCTCATTTGCATGTTGTGTGTCTACACTCTAGGAACCCTGAGTTGACCCATCCCCACCTGCCTGTGGCAGCCACACTGGATCCCCAGCACTGCAGGTTGGACTCTTCAGTGCTGCTGAGGTGTAGCCACGAAGCAGGCCTCTCTTTCCTGTCCTCTTGTGTCTGTGCAATGCCCAGCAGGTCTTAACAATGGGCGGGGCCTCAGTATGTGACTCCGTGAGGGTCATGTGTCCAGCTCCCTGTGAGTGACGCTGCCATGGCTGAGTTTGCACATGACACTTGCTTGCCAGCAGGGACCATCTTCAGGCAGGCAGGCTCACAGCAGCTGTGTCCTTGTCAGTGTTTGGTGTTGCCAGCCTCCCTTCCAATGGAACACTGGGGTAACACAGTGCTCTCAAGACCCGCAGCTTCCGACTGCGAGGAGGCCTGGCTTCCTGTCCCTGTGGCCGTGGGAGCCCTCCCGTGAGGTGCTCATCACTTGCTTCCCTGGTTCTGCTGGGGTCAGACTGCCTGGCTCCTTGCACAGCTGGTACCAGGGACACTTTCCTTTGAGGCTGAGACCTTTTCTTGAGCCTGGGTGAGAGCAGCTTGTTTCAGGGAGGGCAGCCTCACTCACTCCTAAGTTGGTGCCTTGCGAACCCATCATCCCCGGGTCATGAAGATGCCCTTTTCTGCTGAAAGCTTCGTAGCCTACCATTATGTACAGGTACCTGGCCGCCCAGGGTCACACCCGTGTTTGGAGTGGAGACCTGTGGCACTGTCTGATCCTTTCAAGGTCCTGCCCGGCACTTGGCACTTTTGCCGAAAGCCACTTGCCATGCAGGAGGGTCATGGGCTCCCTTGCCTGCTGCCCACACAGGTCTTGGGTGCCTCTGCTGTCTGTTGGGGTTTTGTCAGGGTCCTTGGAAGTGAAGGCCGCTGACCAACATATACTCTCCCGGTGCAGAGATGTGATATCTCTTTTTGTGTTTTCATTTTTCTTAGTAGTGTTTTGTAGTTCTCAACTGAGGAGGTTTCTAGGTTGTTCAATTTATTGTTTTTGGTTTTTTTTCTCCTGGTGCTGGGATCAAACCCAGAGCCTAGCGCTTGCTAAGTAAACTCCCACCACTGAACCACAACACCAGACAGGTGTTAGATATTTTCGATGTTGTTATAAATACATATCTTTGTTTTCCAGTGGTTAATACTGTTTGTTTTTTGGTTACACTGAGGATTGAACCCAGGGCCTTTCCACTGAGCTATATCCCCAGTACTATTACTTTTTATCTTGGGACAGGGTCTCAATAAGTTGCTCAGACTGGGCTTGAATTTAAGATTTTTCTGCCTCAGCCCCTGCGAGTGCTGTGCTGGGATTATAGGTGTGTGCCACAAGATCCCACTTCAGCAGTTGATTCTTTATGTTAGAGATCCACTTGATCTCTG
The DNA here is from genome assembly GCF_012274545.1 of Fukomys damarensis. Classification (NCBI taxonomy): domain Eukaryota; kingdom Metazoa; phylum Chordata; class Mammalia; order Rodentia; family Bathyergidae; genus Fukomys; species Fukomys damarensis. Next base: position 661,153 of record NW_022900947.1, on the reverse strand, counting down.
TGAGCTGACCGACTTTTAACCACATCGTCTAGATTCTAGTTTGTAGGTTCTCTGGGTCTTCTGTGTATGTTGCTGGGTTGTTTGTGGGTAAACACAAAGGCATCTTTACTTCCCAGATTCTGTGCCTCCTTTTATTGCTTGTTGCCTTTTGTGAGGCCCTGGCTCCAGCAGTCTTGTACGTGCCACTGTCCTGGTCTTGCTCGGGAGAGGGTCTTGCCATCCTTGTCTGGGTGGTGTTTTTAGTGGCTTCTGTAGAATCACCAGTCTGACATTCACAGCTGCCCGCATCCCTGTGAATTAGTGTGTGTGCTGCATTTTAAAAACCCTTTTCTCTTTAACTTACTGTTTTTGTTCTTTAAAAAAAGTTTTAAAAGTCCCTTTCTCTCTCAGCTTCGGTGTGTGTGGTTTCTACTGGCTGTGAGGCCCTGTCTTTGAGTTTGCTGGATCTTGTTTTAGGCTGAGGCCTATACAGCAATTCTTCATTCACATGTGGTTTTTAGTTTTAGAACCTTCTGCCTAGCTCCTCGTGGAATTGCCATTTCTCTGCTGGATCTCACTGTCTTCTCATCTGTCTCTTCACGTTTGCCTTTGGTTCTGACCACAGATCAACAGTAGTTATTGTGGCGTTCTCTTCCTCCAAATCTATCATGTGGGCATCAGCGATCTGCCGCACTGTGGGTTTTCTTTTCGTTAGAGCCACATCTTCCTGTCTGCTTGCTTGTAATAGTTTCTTGTGATCTGCAGGCCTCGTGTTACCTAGGCCGGTCCCTCTGCTCAGGCAGGCAGTGTGGGTGACTGACCGGTTAGTGTCTGTGCTGTCCACTTGCCTGGATTTCAGAAAGTGCCAGCCACCCAGAGAGCACTTGCAGTCCTGGCTCTGTGCCAGGGAGATCTAGCCCTGTCCCCGTCCGTCTACCCTGTGTCCTACATTCAGTGACAGATGTCGTGCAGCTGGCATCTGCTTTACCTGTACCATTTCCCCTCAGCATCCCAGCAAGTCTGCTTCCCCTGCAGAATGCTCCTGCCAGCTTGGGAAGGGTCCCCCAGCTTTCCGCAGACCTGGGTTCCTCAGTCTGCTCTCCATCTGCCCCTCGCTGGACTGCGCAACGACGTCAAGGCCCTTCAGCTTCAGTCCTGGCGTCCTGGGTCCTTGGCTCTTGCAGTTTCTGCTGTCTAGGTCCCTCCTGTCACCATGAAATCTCACACAGACCTCTCTGTCCATTAAAGCCTCCCCCGGCCACCTCCTTTAAAAAGTCCTGTGGCTCACCAGGCACTTGAGTCCTAGCTCAGCCCCTCTCCTTCCAGTCAGATTGGCATGTTCTCATGCAGTGCCTGAGACCACCTCCTTCAGGATCTCACCAGCAGCCTGTGATGACGTCCTCTGCTGTCCCTGTGTGGTGGGGGCAGCAGGCAGGGCATCTGCCCATGGAGAGTGTCTCTGTCTGTGTCCTGTGGGACGCCATGTGATGCTTGACCTGGGGGTGGATGTGGGAGGGACCAGGTGTGTGAGAGAACAGGAGGCCCACAGACTCGGGAGCCTGGCGGATCCCATGCCCCGCAGCAGGCGCTTCCTACTCACCCACCCATCCCTCGCTCTCAATCGCGAGTGGGTGCTTTGTGCAGAGTCATGGCTCTCCCGTGCCCCGATCCTGGGTGACAGAGCCTGGGGACACCATTTCACTCCGCCTGTCCCACAGGTCGAGTGGGACAGGCAGTGGCACTGCGGGCCAAGGCCTTCGGCTTCAACGTGCTCTTCTATGACCCATACCTGCCGGATGGCGTGGAGCGGGCACTGGGGCTGCAGCGTGTGAGCACCCTGCAGGACCTGCTCTTCCACAGTGACTGTGTCACGCTGCACTGCGGCCTCAACGAGCACAACCACCACCTCATCAACGACTTCACTGTCAAGCAGGTGTGTGGGGTAGGCCTCGCTCACGGGTGTGCAGCCATGTGTTTGGTGGGGGCTGTGCACCCACTCCCTTTGTCCCACAGGAGAAGGCCAGGTGCTGTCTGTGGAGTCTCAGTCATTGTGTCACATGGGCACTGGTGAAAGCCATTGGCTGTGAAAAGGCGTGCTGACCCAGGGCCCCCGTGGCGGGTGGGTCAAAGTGGGGTCAAGAGACAAAGGGGAGTGGCTCCGCAGGCCTTGGAAAGTGAGCTGCCTGGACTAGCAGACTGCCACAGGCCCCCTGGACATGGGCCCTGCGCTAGGGCCACGCTCTAGGAGGCACCCGAGTGCCTGGCTACCATCCTGGCACGAGGTACAGGGAGGCCAGGTCCTTGTGAAGGGCAGGAGTACTGCTCAGAGCTGGACTGTTTTGGAATGGGAGGGGAAGCTGACCTGGGGCTGGGGTCCCACTGCCGCCCAAGTCCTTCCTTGGCGCTGGAAGTGGCGTGGTGCAGTGCCTGAGGCAAGGGCACCCCTTAACCCTGTGACGCTTGTCCTTGCAGATGAGACAGGGAGCCTTTCTGGTGAACACAGCCCGAGGTGGGCTGGTGGATGAGAAGGCGCTGGCCCAGGCCCTGAAGGAGGGGCGAATCCGTGGCGCGGCGCTGGACGTGCACGAGTCCGAGCCCTTCAGGTGCCAGCTGTGTGTGACCTGGCAGTGGCATTCTCCAACCTCACACTTGTGGCTGGTGTTGGGGAGAGGCTGGGACACTGGTCAGGGCCATAGGCATGAGGCTGTGCAGGCAGGAGCAGGCCGTGGAAAGGCCATTCTGACTCTGACAGACACCTCTGGGCCACCACGGCAGGAGGGCATGCTTGGGGTGGCACTGGAGTCACCTTGGGCAGCTGGGAGCCAGCTCCAGGAGCCTTTGGGACACAGGAAGTAGCTGTCCTAGAGTGACTCCCCACAGCCTGTGCCCATGGCAAGGCGAGGTGACGACTGGTGCCCATGGTGGTCTCTGGGGGCCAGGGCACTGTTGGGCAGGGCACTGTACCAGCTTCCGGTTTTGCTTGGGATGATCTTCCTCTGAGGCCTGCAGTGTCTCGGCTGTTGGCCAGTTCTGAGTTAAATGGCTGGACTGCACCATGGCAGTGTGCCTTGTGCTCGAGGTGGCTGGGCCTTACCCCCACATCCAGGGATCCCGGCAGCGAGAAGTCTGGGCTAGGTGCTCAGCCTCTGGAGGAGACAGCAATGGCTGGAGGGCTGTGTGGTGGCCCCATCCTGTCAGGAGCTTGCGCCCTGTCCTCAGATCCCAGGGGATGGGGCAGGCACTGACCACACTGCCCCACCTGCCCTGTGTGTCCTCAGTTTCAGCCAGGGACCCCTGAAGGATGCACCCAACCTCATCTGCACCCCGCATGCAGCGTGGTACAGCGAGCAGGCATCCATCGAGATGCGTGAGGAAGCCGCCCGTGAGATCCGGCGAGCCATCACAGGTGGGCACCTGCTGTGCAGCTGTTCGTCCATGCCAGCTTGGGGTTGCGGTGCTGGCTCTTGCACCCTCGAGGCCTGGGGTGGGGGTGCCAGGTGTGATGAAAGTGTCAGTGCTTGCTCTGAAGTCCTGACCGGCTGCACCTTCAGCAAGCTGCAGGGGAGACTGAGTCCATGGCGGACAGGACAAGCCCTTATGGAGAGCAAGCCCAGGCTGGGCAAGGGAGCTGCTGAGGCCACAGCCCAGGGTCCTGTGGGGCGGTGCTCCAGGTGTGACCCGGTGTCTCGCCCTCCGCACACTCAGGCCGAATCCCAGACAGCCTGAGAAACTGCGTGAACAAGGACCACCTGACCGCAGCCACCCACTGGGCCAGCATGGACCCCGCCGCTGTGCACCCTGAGCTCAATGGGGCTGCCTACAGGTGAGCGGCACGGGGCCAGGAGACCTTTGGGGCAGGTAGGGGCCGTGGACAAGGACCATGGTGGGATGACCTCACGGGGTTCCTGGGGAGCCAGCAGGGTCACTACTTGGAGGCAGTGCTCACCGGGGCTGGGCTGTCCCCCAGGGACCTCACAGCCTCTTGCTCCCTCCAGCAGGTACCCGCCAGGCGTTGTGGGCGTGGCCCCCACCGGCATCCCTGCTGCTGTCGAAGGCATTGTCCCCAGCGCCATGTCCCTGTCCCACGGCCTGCCCCCAGTGGCCCACCCACCCCACGCCCCTTCTCCTGGCCAAACTGTCAAGCCAGAGGCAGACAGAGACCACACAAGTGACCAGTTGTAGCCCGGGAGGAGCCCTCCAGCCTCAGCGCCCAGTGGAGGGCGCTGTGCACCTCAGGCCGGGGCGTGCAGAGGTGGCGCCCGGTGGTGGCCCCAGCGCCCAGAGACTGGCTCGG